>NC_133809.1:25596517-25942021 GCF_043250625.1 Sebastes fasciatus | reverse complement strand
TTTTTATGTACAATAATAAATATATACATACATTTGCATAAAGCAAGCATATTTGACAACTTAAAAACTTGACAAATCTCTATTTAAGGTACATTTTGAACAGATACAAAATTAACCGATTAATCCCGATTTATCTATGGACAATCATGCAATTAAATATTTTAATTGATTGACAGCCCTAGTTCCCATACAATGAAACAGCATAATGTACTTAAATTATGCACGTAACTTAAGTTATGTTGTATGGGAACGTCATTTTTAGGAGACAGGGACGTCCAATTACACCATTGCTCTGTAGGCTGGGAGAGTACTGTATACATGCACAGGCATACATGAATGCGTCCCTACCTGCAAAACTATACCATCAATTCATACAAAGAATATTTTACCTAGGGCAAACAAAGTAACTGAAAAAGAATTCACCGTTGCAATGTTTATCGCTCTCCGCCGACATAATGAAAATGGCAATTCACAGTGGACAGGCAATGGTTTGCCAACAGACGAGATCAAGGTTGCATCCCATGATAATCATGAACATGCCCACAGCCTCAGATGCTGACAACATACTCTGTGTTACAAGTGTTGAGTGTGCCCCCACGCATAGATAGCCTATTATTTATTTCAAGAATCTAAATATATAGGAAGATATACATTTATACAGAAATGAAACAGTGGCACCAAAAAATTATTATTATATTTTAGACCTTCCCTTTAAATTTCTCAAGTGAGGCTTTCTGGGGAGCTCATGTGTCTTTCAGGGAGCCTCCCCTTAGCCCCCTCCGTGTTTCGGACCCTGTGTGCAGGTTGTACAGAGGTAGAATACCTCCATAGACCTGCATTCACTTATGGGAGCAGCAACTATACTGTTGTTACTGCAGTAATCAAAACTCTTGGGCTGCTAATTAATTAGCTCCATCACACTTCACTACAATTTAATGCGCTAATTTGTGTGTTATTTATCCTCTTGCTGCCACATCAAGCATCCTCAACAGGTGAACCATACTGCGTTGTCAAATTTGTATTATCTCCTTATGTTACGTGACATGAATATTTCTGATAGACATGCTTTATTTGTAGTCCTAATGCAACGTGTGATATTTGAATCCAATTTTTATCATAATCCCACAAAGTAAAATAAAAAAAATGGGGGTTGGAGCTGCATTGGTCAGGATTATTGTTCTTTGCATTGATGATTTCACTTAGTTTCCTTCATGAACTGTAACAGGATTAGTTGTAGTCACGCTGCTGTAAGACCCTTCACACACTATGCGTTCACATACACAAATAAAACATGCAGAAATGTTGATATGTTAAAGGGACTATTTGTAACTTTCAGAAATGCTTCTTAACAGCGACACCTGTGGCCGTGAAATCAACGAAAGTCACTGTCGGGCTCGCGCTTGCTCGCTCTAAATAGACATGAACGAGCATCGCTCAAAACAGTGAGGTGACACACATCAGCTAAAAGCACAATATCACTCTATATTTCAGCTGCTTGGCAGTAATGTTAGCTGACCAGACGAAGGTCTCTCCATGAATCACTGCTGATACTGTGTTTGCTTCTCCTGCCTCAGCGCAGGCTTCAGCAGCGGGGCTACGCAGTGAGAAACTCGTCTCACTCCGCCCGCAGCCGGAGTGAACAGTGAGACACCGGCACCCGATCAGTAACGAGACCCGATCAGTAACGAGACGACAGAGCCCCGTCACTTCACAAGACACGGAAAACCTCTGTTTGTCTGGTGAAACTGCAGCATTTATTTCTGCTCAAACGTCCACTAACTCTTCTGCAGTGTGGAGTGAGCGCGCGTTCACGTCTAGACGTGGAGCGAGTACACGAGAATGCGCGCGCTGTCTGGGTGAAGGCAAGCAGGCAGAGGAGCGGGCGCGCCGGCCACACGCGATCGCGCATATGCGAGCGCACATGTGTCCCGACCCGGTACATTTATATGCTTAAAAAGTTACAAACAGTCCCTTTAATTGTGAGGTTTTTTTTACCAACTATCGGTCTAATACAGTTAGCATTATCAGACAGATGTTTTTGCGTGTTCATAGCTTTAATGTGATAATAATTGAAATATTAGTGTACATATGTAAACAAATCCACCGCCCTGTTTAAACCTTATCCTGGTTCTGACCACTTTATGATAGAAAAGCAAGATTGTGAAAGAAACTGGTAGATAGTCATAGAAGGATAATTATACTACGCTTTAGCTCCTCTCCTCCAGAGCCTAGTATGAGAAGTCATTTGAAAGTGACCAAGCCCCCTCAAACAGCGATTTGCCGAGCCGCAGGGATGAGTCTACATGAGGTCTGTCCACAGGGAGGGAAGGACAGATAGGAAAGGAAAGATGGAGACAGAGAGAGGATGAGTGGGAGGAGAGCTGACCCTTAATTTTCTCCCTGAGCAAATTTTTAGGGAGGGTATTACAACAGTAATACCATAACGTCTGTTACTCCCAGCCCTAGTCGTGACGGCAGCAATTTTTAAATGAGCACTGCATTTGTATTACCCCCCGTCCACTCCTCCCAGTGGAAAAAGTATGCACTATATGCACCAAGGGTGGTCCTGCTATTAAAACGGTTACTCCTCGCTTCATGCGCTGACACAAAACGGATGTGGTGCAACCCAAAGTATGAGGCCATTAAAACTGCAAAAAAAAGTATCCAGCTGACAGGGTCCTTCCTCCCTAAGCCTGTTGTTGCCTCTTCTGTCTGATCTTTTAAAGTTTTAGTCAAATCTGGAATGAGGCTGTATACTTAGCAGATTTTGCAACAGTCTGAAGTTAAAGAAGCAATGCCTCGTTTGTTGGAACTGTGGACTTACAATCAAAAAAATCTCTGCTGTGGGAATATCATTTTTTATTGAATTGAACACCTCTTTTCCCCTGACAATATTATGTAATTAAAAAGTTTAATTTGATAATCAGACTAAACAAAGTATTCTATATTTCCAATCATCGTTGCCTGGTATTATTTCAGCACTTGCTGCTGCGCGATCAGTTTTCTTTCCCCAGTGAGTTTGGATTAATACTGTAGGTGGGCTTCAAGATTCACTTTAATTTGAGCGTTGTTTAGTTATCGCATTATGATAGCCCTTGTTGAAATACATCCCTCTGCCAAAATTTGTTTTGAATTATTGTTGAAGAGTTTCTCTATCATTTTTATGATAATCTTGGTGATAGGAGGTGGGCGGTATACTGGTTTTGTCACCATCACCGGTTACGTTTGGCCACAACATAGATTTTGCGATACCGTCATTACCGTGATGATACACGCATGTTTTGGTTTAGCACACACACGACGTCACACCAACACAGGTTGTCTATGGTTACGTACAAGCTACCACCGTTCCGTTCCGTTCAGTTGAGGAACCTTTGATTTTCATTTCCACGCCCTTGTTAACAGATTTGAGCAGCTACACAGCTCGGCTGTGCTGCTGAACTGCTGCGTCTCGTACGTGTGTGGCGTCCACACAGAGCATTGCCGCTGCGGAGCTGCTACTGCATGCCCTCAACGAATCATTTTCACTGTTTATTTTTGCTGAGAACTGCAGAAAAAATAGGCGACCCACCGAGCCGCGCTGCTCACGGTCCAGCTTTCGGTTTCTTCAAAGATGTAAAATTATTTTTAATGTAATTCCCACACTGGCTGTGGTGAAAAGAGCTGAAAAAAACTTTAAAATAATAAAACAACAGTAAATATGTGAAAAAACAACTTTTTTTACGAATATTCTTTATTGCTGAGATCCAGGTGGCTCGGCAAACGGCTACAGTTCACTCACATTACATTACATTTACATTATGGGGCAGGCTACTCCTCCCAAAACACATGCAGGCCTATACCTCATATATCTTTCTCTTAAAGATATATCCCCTTACATTGCCATTAGAAAGAAAAGAGGTAAAATCATATTTTCAGTATCCGTTTTAATCTTGTAATACCATGATATAATACACAAAAAACAAAAGAAATACTGTGATATACATTTTAGGTCATATCGCACACCCCTACCTGGTGTACATATTAGCAATATTCAAGCCAAAGACACATCTCCATATGTAAATGCCTCTTTATTTCAGCAGATCACCGGTGCCCTGGCAATAGCAGAACATGTGACCAGCACCTGGAGGGTATCCCAGAGTTCACATGGAGCATCGTGGCCGCCGGGGACCTGCGGGAGGGAAGGAACGAGAAAAGCGAAAAGAAGGCAGGAAGCCCCCAGGGCTGGGAGGAAGGTAAGGACGAAGGTATCACGCTTTCCCCCGTTGCAGGGGAATTTCATTTTTCAACAAACTTTCTTCTCATACTTTATTATTCTCTGCTCATGTTGAACTTTATAAAAAATGCATCTTCTATTACTTTCTGGACTTTTTTTTTCTTAAGTCATTGTCAGTTTTGTCATGGCAATCTTTTTTTGGGGGGGGGGTTCATCTCTGTTCACTTTAAGCCACCTACTTAGTTATGTCAATAACTAAACTAAAACAATCACTCTAAGCCAACCTCCTCTTTTAATACCAAACGAATGAAGCAGTATGGCATGTTTGCCGAAGGTATTACTTTTCACAAAGGCAAAGAGCTGAATATAGTTTACTGAGCCAGTAGTCTGCGACATCTTGTAGGCCCTCTGCCTTCAAATCTCCCATATCCTCCTGCATCATTCATTTTCATACCTTGGAAGATGAGAAAACTGTTTCTGTCATCTTATCTCCTGAGGTGATGGTGAAATGGTGGGAGACAGAGGGGTCTATTTATTTCCTTAAATGTTTTTTTTTTCCTATCATGAGCCACAAGTCTGAGACCATATGGGTGGAGTGCGAGATGAAATTGGAAAAGTGAAATATATACTGTATTGACTGGTAAGAGAAAGGAGCTGCTGTGAACGGACTGGAAAAATGATTGATGTCTGTCCTCTATATCTACTTTACGTTGTAAATGTGGGCAGGGGATGTGTGCATGCATATGTGTGTTGGCTCAGCTCAGTGGCTAAGGCACAATTTGAAGTATATCAAAAGAAAAAATGGCAACAGTCCAACACCCAGCAGCACAAAAATTACAGAGGGTCCCTTGATTTCTCCCTATCATATTTATCAATTAAGAATATATATGTATATTTAAGTGATGTAACGATCCATTGATTTGTATCGATATATCGATGCAATGATCAACGATCCAATATAATTGATGCAAAGTAAGAACATCGATACATATCATCATCTTTAAGAAACCCCCTCTATTTTGAAGTTCATGTATCACCATTTCCGTTCCAAGTGCACCTCCTCCTCGGAGGCCAGTAATAAAATTGTCAAATCGTATTTTAGTTGCTTTTTGTGAGTTGATATAAATGTAACTACATACATTTGCATAAAGCAGCATATTTGTCCACTCCCATGTTGATGAAAGTATTAAATACTTGACAAATCTCCCTTTAAGGTACATTTTGAACAGATAGAAAATGTGCGATTAATTTGCAATTAATCGTGATCTTGATTTTAATTGATTGACAGCCTTATTAGCAAGTTAACATATTGTTACCAAAATATTACTATACTATTCCTAAATAGTTTTGCCTCGTTGCTCTTCAAATGTGTTTCTCCATTATTACCCTTTTGTTTTTGGCCCCCTGTAACCTTGTTACATAAATTTCTATCCAGAATTGCCCAGGTATATCCATTGTTAATACCAAGCTATTACCTGGTTATGACTTTGGTAATTACATGGTATTACTTTATTATGAAATTTTCATTATCAAACCATTACCCCACTTTTTACCATTACCAGCTTTAATGTAAAGTCCTACCAGAATTTTGGTCCAAAATGGAGAGGAAAGCTCGTTTTCAGTAGAAAATGTCTTTGTCTCTGCTAGGTTTTGTCTTTGATTGGTGTACAAATATTTCGTCTCATCTTAAAAAATCCGTTACTCTTTTCCATACATGCTTTGGATCTGGATCTATTAACTCTTTAACATTATAGGACATATATATTCTCCCAACAACGAGGATTCCTCCCCAGTTAAAAGACTTGACTATACAAAATTTACAAAACGGGTTTCTCTGCCCCCCTAAAATTATTTTTATTGAGTTAATCTTAAGGATGCTAAATCCCCAAGAGCAGAGCGATTCAATAAACAATTTGTATGATATGCAGACGTTCAAGAGAATATCTATGAAGCAATGTAATTAACAGGAACATCACCCTTCTCCCTGACCCTGTAACAGCCACGGTTAACGTCACGCGTGTGTATGTGCAAAAAAAAAATCAAAGAAAATGAAGCTGATCATGATTGAAGGTTGGCAACACGGCGTACAAAGGAAATATATGTGCATAATCATGTTCGAGCCCTCAGTTAGCCACAATACAGTTGCCGTGTTTTGAATAATTGAGCTGGGCGAGCTGCTGTCTCCACACATTTCACTGGCGCTTGCGATTTAAAAGGGATGGAAATAAGGGATGAATACTTAATGGCTATGATGTGTGGAATTGCTCGAGCTGTTTTCTACAGTATCTAACTCATTGGCTGTAAGATGTTCAAACTTTGCAGCTTGTTCAGTCGGACAGTGTTTCTTTTATCCAGAGATGCAGTAGTTAGCGGGAAGTTGTGCAGACAAATCACTGAGGTTACCTAGATCGAGTACAAGTCCAGCTACCATAAACAGACGCTTATTGGTGCTTTCTATTGATACCTTTATGCTGTATATTGCAGTAGTGGAGTACATTTACTCAAGTACTGTACTTAAATGCAATTTTGAGGTATTTTTCATTTTGTGGTACTTCATACTTTCACTCCCACTACATTTTGAAGGCAAATATTGTGCTTTTTACTCCACTAGCTACTATTATTTAATAACATACTTTGGTTAGGCATTGACCTTTTAATGGTCAAGGTTAGGATAGGTTGCCGGGCAGTGAGTCTCGCAAGAGTTTTTCACAAATTGTGGGTCACCGTCTAGACACGACCCTCTGACTCTCTGCCAGTTAGCAACATGGCTACCACTAGCTGCTTAGCTACAACCGTTAGAATCCCAGTTTGAACTAGAAACCCCGATCTCATGGTGCCTTCAAATGAAACTTAGGCCTTTAGCGAAATGCTGTCTGGTAAGCAGTGATGTAGTGTGTATGTCAGGGTCTTTTATTGTGAAAGGCAAGAACGGAAGGAGTGTAGCTGTAATGCGCTGGCGTTGACATTGTGGGAGGCAATAAAGAATTTGCTGACTTGGTTCAGACCACAGACCCTCCGTGTTATTATTTTATTACCTTCATAGGTATAGATGCAACTCAAGCGCTATCCTCTTCCTTTGTACCATAAATGGAGCCTTTATTTTCCCGGTAGATCGCGACCCGGCGGCAGACAGAATTGAATAATGAAAGCGAGCCTTATAGGGAACCAATCTAAACACTGATGGTGTATTATTCTATAGCCACTACATTGTGCAATCAACATTCACTTCATAATGAGAAGTTAAAGCAAAAAAACTTGTCTTTTGTCACTTTAACACAAAATATAAATCAACTAATAAATGGTGTTGATCTATTATGGGTTTAGCTACCCAGCAGTATTTAAAGTAATTAAACCTATCCTCACATTTACCAGCTGCAACATTAAAGTGATGCTGCTTACACATTAATGCATCATTAATTATAATTCAGTGATATAAAATCTATATGAATCTGAAATGGGCTATTCTGCATAATGAGTGCTTATACTTTCATTGCTTAAAGTGTATTTTGATGCGAATACTTTTTGTACTTTTACATGACGTTTATGATTGAATGCTGGACTTTTTACTTACAATGTAGTATTGCTACTTTTAACCAAGTAAAAGATCTGAATACTTCTTCCACCTCTGGTCTATAGTGATGCCCACTAAAGGATAATTAATGCCCTTTATAGTGTAAAGAATAATATATGGCAATACCACTGCTGAACTATGGTTCCATTCCCACTGTGGCTGTCTGCAATATATATTTGTTCTTTATCCTGTAGATCCCCGCTGTGGTTAAGTGACCTATTTTTATGTTTGACGAAATGTATGAAATGAAATGAAATGCAATCATTATCAGTCATTATCATGATGTCCTCGGCCATCACTGGCATGACTGGAGCACACAGTGCACCCTGCTCCCTCCCCTCAGGCTGATATATGGGGGCGGTTAGCCACATTAGTGCTCCGGGTAAAGTAAGTAATAAGAACAGCATGAGGCAACTGTGCCCTTGGCAAAGCAATTAACATAGAAGACGATGCTTAACATTGAGATCAAGGAAAAAAAATCACAGCAGTAATCACAGATTGGTTTGATACGTTAACTCTTGTTGTGATAGGGGACCGTGAAGGGTGTTTCTATAGCTAACAGGTGGTGACACACAGCAGCGACTGCCGAGGGAGGTAAAGCTCAAGGAATGTATGTTCACTCAATCAAACCATAAGTATCTTATGGCCAAACGCTTCTTCCGTGACACTAATCGAGTTGATTGAAAATGAGTCACCTCTGTCGAGTACAATCTAGAGAGATTTTGAATCGGGACGCTGCGGAAGAGGCGACGCAAAGACAGAAAATGATATGAATGCGTTTGGCTTCTCCCGTGTCCTCTCTGCGCAGAGCGGGTCATCTCAATTCCATTTCTGGCCCCAATGTCTCCTGCCAAAGAAAGCGTGAATATGATTACACATTGATTTCTCGCTCTCACACACAGAATAGAGAAGCGCGAGTTGGAGCTAGGAGCTGACTGGCAGGAGGAGATATCCAGTAGAACGCTGTTTGCTGGGGCCGTTGATTTGTTTGTTTGTAATAGAGTGGCCCCGGGGCTGTCTGTCATCTGGCAACCTCAGGGAGTCATTTGGATTTCCTTAGCTGGGCCGAGTATTATAGGATTCAGGATAAAAAGGCAAAATGTGGAGGGAGCTTCGGCTTACGGGAGCTAATGTTCTTATCCTACAGTGGATTTAATGTCGAGGCAAACACTGGCAGTATATATTTCATTCTTTGCATTTAAAACCGTAGCTTCACCATCTGTTGCAGGCTTTGAAGTAGCCACATATCTGGAATGAACTGAAAAACTGCAGTATTAAAAAAAAAAAAATAAAGTTTTAAATGACAGTACTTTGACCTGTGACATGAGTCATAACTCTTCTTTGACAAAATGTCTGCAAGAATCATGTATGTGTCGTAGAATTACAACTCTCATTCTATGTTTTGTGTTAAATAGTTATGCCTACATTAAAGTTAAACTGTGGATTGTGTGGTTTAGTCAACACCTCATACCTAAACGACAGAAGAGGTAGTTTGCCAATGACTCCCAAGACAACATATATAACAGTTGGAGCAACTCAGTATCACGCCAAAGCGTGTAATAGACCCGCTTGTTCACCAGAGGACAGTATGTCAGTGTCACGTTTTGCTTCGCAGAGGTGTGAATATTTAACGTGTATGAAGGTGCAGTATCAGCAGGGGGGGACAAAACCACTCCCTTTGGTTTAGGCAACAAAACCACTTAGTTAGGTTTAGGAAAACCGTCATGGTTGACCTCAAAATAAGTATGTAAACTAAGTACAATATGTACAGAAACAGCATTCATACGCCTTTTCGTGGGACCGGGCAGGTTGGAGAGTACCAGCATCAGGCGCACGTTGTGAAACATGTTATCCAAGTGCCATTTCATTTTTATAACTTTACCTGTGTTACTAATTCTCAGACTCTGAGCAAGTACAATGGTATTGAGTACTATAATCCCATCTGAAGCCATCAGGTGCTAAATTTAATGAAGATAGATGGATCTTTCAATGGTTGACCTGGCCTACACACATGCATACAAATACACCCACACAAAGGGGAAAGGTGTGTGAAGCTGGCTCGCACGAGGTTTGTTTGTGGCAATCTTGGCAAGCGCAATGACTTGCAGATGATTCTTCACCAGTTACTTCTCCGCCAACTGAAGTGGCGGAGGAATTAATCTTTGGTCCAAGATTAATTCCTGTCAGCTACTGCATTAACAAACATTGCAGGAAGGAAATACAAATGGACCCATTTAGAATGTTTATGTTGTCAAGTTTGAAAAGGGCTATAGTAAGATGGAAGAACTGCTGAATTACTTGTATAGAAATGTGGTGATATAACACATACACATTCTGCTCACTACCGCACAATATGCTGTTGTTATTTTACCAATTTAATTGAAACTTAAGGCTACAATTCCAGCTCCCAACACCTTTAAACACAATCCTGTAGGCATCCAGAGAAGGCAAGGTCATCAAATCTTGTATGATCAGAAAAAAAAGAAGTTATTTGAACAAAAAATATACAGTAAATATACGGTATTTGATTTATTAATTGCTGTTGGGAAGTAATGGGAAGTTCAACAAATATAACAAAATGATTTTGAAGATGATAACGAACTCTAGCTTTAAGTAAATAATTAAAAGTAAATAATTAAAATACTTCTGTGGTGTTGGGTGAAGGAAAATGTCAGGAACAGATAGCTCCTGCATTGTTTATATGCTCAGGCTTATGCTCCGTAGTCACTCCACGTGCCCCTGCCTCAACGGTTCCAAACCCCCTGTCGTCTCCTCCTTGTAACCAGGACATGCTATTAAAAGTGCTGCTCCTACCTGGGGAACCAGAGGTGCTTTGAATAATGTCACTGAAGAATGTACTCACAGATATAAACAGTTTGAGTTAAATGTATAACGAGGCCACTTACTCATTTCCAGAGGGAGAATTTGTCGCTTTGTGTTCTTGCCTCCAGTTCACTGTTTGGCCCTGTGCATGCACGTTTTAACAGTAGTGAGCCAGTTTAGTCATTAGAAGGAGATTAGGAGGAGATAATGGACTCCCAACATACAGCCCGCTGTTGCAGTTTGATGTCACGAAGGGCAGAGCACCTTTTACAGATTAAGGGTTAATGAGAGGAATGCACTTTACACTGAAAAGCCTCTTTTCACGAGCACACCTTAGGGAAATGTGGTTTCTACAGAGGAAGCTATACGCTAAGAGAGGTGATGCTCCGATTAGTAACAAGAGAACATGTCAGACGGTGTTGAAGGTTAAGGGGCCAGGTAACCAGATGGTCTCAGTGTGTTTAAACTGAATCTTGTATGGAGGAAAAGCACCGCTGCACTGACCTCCTGTGGGTTAAAATGTTCAGGTCTGTTTCACTTCTGACCAGCAGTCGTTCAGGTGTGGTCAGCCATATCTATCTGTGCTGTAGCATTACACAATAGTCACGTACTATGCTGAGCAGTGTGGAGACGGAGCACGCAGCAACTGTGTTACTTTAAAAAAAAAAAAAAACACTACACATTGTATCATTGGAGGTTTGAATCCAGCTCATGACCTTTGCTGCATATCACCCCCCTCATGCATACACTCCTCCTACTTCAAGTTGGTATAATCATTCACCAGTACAGACCAGCCAAGATGGGAAAACACGTGTGCAATCCACCTTGATCAGCAGAGAGGAATGGCAGGTTCTGTGTCTGAAGTTGGACCCCAGGGCTCCAGCCCGTCCTTTTCCCTTCAACCTTCATTACTCAGAAACACCAGCTCACTTGATAACTCACCGCTAATGAGTTGATATAGATTAGCCTGGGCTTCTTTCCTCTTTTCATCAATGATGAAACCTTGAGGGCTTTTTCTGAGCCTAGAGGTTACTGCATCACGGAGACCCCAAGAGGCGTCGAACGCACCCTCTTAACTTCGGTCCCGACGAACTCGCTGCGTCCCCTCCGTCTTTGTTGTCAAGTATGCCGTCAGAGGACCCGGAGGTTGTCAATAATCCAGCAAATGGCCCGCCTTCGACCCTGCTTCTTTAATGAACCGCCCTGCACTATAAAAGCGAGGTCAGCGGAGTGCACCGGCACTACATTGAGCTCATCACTTTTTACGCGCTGGGTTGTTTCAATAATACATCACTGCCCTGATTGTCTTGACGTTACAACTTTAATTACCTTGGCCCTCAATAACATAACAATTACCTCATCACTTCTTCACGGCTCGAGGAGACAACAACAAATTTGTGTCTGCTGGCAGCGGATATTTTTCTGTAATTGTAGATTCATGGAGGCTAAATGTTATTGCTGCGAAATACTTGAAGCTAAAGAAAATACTAGGGCTGTCAAAGTTAACGCAATAATAAAGCATTAACGCAAATTTGTTTTTAATGCCACTAATTTCTTTAACACAACAAGAGAGAAGATACTGGCCTCATATTAAACTAGAAAACATCAGGAATCCATTGGTACCAACCATGTCATACTAGTGAGTGACCTCAAGATATGTGAATGAAAATGGGTTCTATGGGTACCCACGAGTCTCCCCTTTACAGACATGCCCACTTTATGATAATCACATGCAGTTTGGGGCAAGTCATAGTCAAGTCAGCACACTGACACACTGACAGCTGTTGTTGCCTGTTGGGCTGCAGTTTGCCATGTTATGATTTGAGCATATTTTTATATGCTAAATGCAGTACCTGTGAGGGTTTCTGGACAATTTTTGTCATTCTTTTGTGTTGTTAATTGATTTCCAATAATAAATATTAGGGGAGTCCCCCCTAATAATCCCCGATTCGATTTGACTTTTGATTTTAAGGTCACAATTCAATACAATTTTCCATTAAAACCCATTGTTAGACTATGGAGTCTACAGATCATTAGTTTTATGCCCCCTTAATGTCACTCTCATTTACGCTTTCAAATTTCTTCTTTAAAAAGAGAACTGAACTCCTTTTTTATTTAGAAAGTGTTTAAAAAATTAGACCACATTTCCCATCATGCTTGCCTAAGTCCCGAGTGCTGGACTGAATAGTTTAAGTTTGTTGTTTTATGTTCCAAAATGCAAATGTTACTTTTGTTATTGGAGAAAAAAAATAATCGTCGATCCTGCTTTTGATTTCAATGGACGAGATCGGAAGCCAAATTCAATATATTTCCGATTTAGAATTGAAATCGGGACACCCCTTATAAATAAAGACATACAATTGCATATAGGAAGCATATTTGCCCACTGCCATGTTGATAAGAGTATTAAATAATTGACAAATCTCCCTTCAGGGTACATTTTGAAGAGATTCAAAAATGCACAATAAATTTGTGATTAATCGTGATTAACTATGGACAATCATGCGATTAATCACGATTCAATATTTTAATCGATTGCCAGCCCTAGAAAATACATTTAGTTCCAAAACCTTCACGTATCCTTCCGTGGCCTCCGTAGCATGATCAGCTCTTCACTCCAACAGAGGCTGACGCTATTCAGGGCAAAATTATCTCCAGAGATAATAATTACCTGTGTAAGCTATGGAGACGCTGTCATTCTCTATTGTCTCATTCTCTCACGTGTTTAATGAACTACAGTTAAAAGACAAATAAGACAGAGGGAAGCAATTACAACTACAGCATACCTTTCAATGACAGAAAAAAAAAATCTCATTATCTCAGCATTCATTCTGATGTAATTAGGATACAGTCTGTAGACTATCCAATTAGTATTCCTGTGCTACGCTGTTGACATCTCTCCCAAAGCGTGGCTATTGTGGGTGTATGTATGTATGTGTGTATTGTTTTGAAACTGAGCACCTCCTGTGGTTCCAATTGTTATAAATACCTTAAGGGGGAAGGGACATGGAATTGTTACATGCATTAATAAGTCACAATAAAATGACTGCTTTGTCAGATTTAATTTCGAACCATTACAGAACATTTGGATTGATGTGCAAGCATGTTGAATGAGTACAGAAATTTTAATTTTTGTGTCAAGCACCTTAAATGTGCAATGTGTAAGATCTGGACAGAATTTTAAAACATTCAAAAAATGAACTAAGAGTGTGAAGGAGTAACCGTTTTGACGTTATGCCAAATAAGTCAGTAGAGCTGCTCTGATAATAATAATAATAATAATACATTTTATTTGGTGGCGCCTTTCTGGACACCCAAGGACACCTTACAAGAATTAATTAAAACATAGACAGATAAAACAATATAAAAACAACAGGACATGACAGAGACATATTTGTACAGACACATAGGATGGGTGATGATGAGTGCTAGAGAGAGTATGCCAGTTTAAACAGGTGGGTTGTGAGGAGGGATTTGAATGATGTGATATTTTCAGACTGCCGGATGTGTGGGGGGAGTGAGTTCCAGAGCCTGGGAGCAGAGCAGCTGAATGCCCTGGCTCCAATGGTGCTGAGGCGTGAGGTGGGGGTAGTCAGAAGTCCGGCTGATGATGAGCGGAGAGAACGGGAGGGGGCGTACTCCTGGAGGAGGTCTGTGAGGTAGGTTGGGGCGAGGTTATGGAGGGCTTTGTAGGTGAGCAGGAGGTTTTTGTAGTCAATCCGGGATTTAACAGGGAGCCAGTGCAGCTGGTTGAGGATGGGGGTGATGTAATCGGAGGATTTGGTGCGGGTGATGATCCGGGCGGCAGAGTTCTGAATGATTTGGAGTCTGTTGAGTAGTTTGATGGGAATGCCAGAGAGGACAGCGTTGCAATAGTCGATTCGGGATGTGACAAAAGCGTGAACCAGGATTTCAGTGCTGGAGTGGGAGAGGGATGGGCGGAGTCTGGAGATGTTGCGGAGGTGGAAGAAGGCAGTCCGGGTGACGTTTTTTATGTGGGATGTAAAGGAGAGGGTGCTGTCCAGGGTGACCCCAAGGCTCTTGACGTGGTTTGAGAATGGTACTAAAAAGCCATCAATGGTGAGGTTTTGAGCAATGGTGGGTTGAGATTTGGAGATGTTGTTTTTGGAGCCGATGAGCAGGGCCTCGGTTTTATTGCTGTTTAGTTTTAAAAAGTTCCTGCTCATCCAGCTTCTGATGTGTTGTAGGCAGGCGGTGAGGGAGGCGGGTGGGAGGGCTTGTAAATAGTACAGCTGTGGTCCATATGCTTTTTGATAGTTTGTTTATTGGATTAAATACACAGTATCAGAAACGAGAAAACGACTCGCTACTGTGAAAGATCCCTGGAAGATCCGGGTACTTTTCAATTCCAAAGTCGAGCCATTTTGGCATTATGCCCACATGCCCCGCACTCCAACGCTGTATCCAGTTCTCTTAATACAGCCATGAGTCGAGCGTGCGGCAGCTCCGGGAGACGTACCCCCAGTTAGCAGTTAGCAATTAGCGCAAACTCAGCCAGTGCAAACCCCAGCAGTGGGGGTCTGATCCCAAAGGACTACCCCGACTCCCTAACTTGACCCTGTCAGACGGTTTGTTACACAGAACCATGTGAGAAGCCGTCATTGGAAACTGTTTGGGAAAGGGCGGGCACTTTAAAAAAAAATACTTGGCACGTGATTGGATGAACCGTCTGTCAATCAACCTCTCGTCGGGAGAAGAGCATCTCCTTCAGTGCCGTTCTTTGCTCTTCTTTCATTGAAGAAATCCTCTCCAGTTCTAATATAACTGATGCTACTGCAGCAGCTACACTACATTGTTGTTTAGAATCAACAGTCGCCTCTCAGTGTCTCCTCGCATTATGGTCTCACCGGGTCTCACACACCTAAGTCACGCTCATAGCTGCCAGTAGCTCCTCACAGGGCGCCGAGTGGTTCATGGTCTGGCTTGCCGGACACAAACGCATTACTTGAAGCCTGACAAGATGGATTTTCATGTGAGATGTGATCCCACAATTTTCGTGTGATCTCGTGACATTGCGAGAATCCAGCTGCCGTGCAAGGTAACCAACTCCTGACCAGATCAGCAAACTTTCTGTTGCTGCCGTTACAAGGGTTAGACCCAGCACTCCACCAGCCCGCTGTGACTCCCCCGTAGTGCCGCTGGATTCGAATTACTGCAGTCACTGACTGGGCATCTGTCTCCTGGAGCTGCCGAGTGCCGACAGCTCTCCTCCCTGGGGGGAGGGGTGGTCTCCTGGCCGACGAAGGTGCGGTTCGTTTTCTCATTTCTGCCACTTTGGATTTAATCCAATAAACAAACTATCAAAGCGTTCACAGACCGTACAGCCACTGGTTAGTGGCACAAACAAAAGATGAACGTAAGCTATAGACCGAAACCACACGTGAAGATTATAAGATAGAGGTGTTATTTTTCAACAGTTTGGTAAAATTTCGTATATTTTTGCCCTGCTGTTAGTTAGTAGTTGGCTTTTTGTTGTATAACTGATCCCAGTAGTAGAGGTGAAATGCTGCCCCCGTACTTCTTTGGAGCAAGTGGCTTTATACATTGCACCTCTTAAAAGTAACCCTGTCAGTCAATTACCCCTGCATTTATTTGCCATAAGGCCACAGAAATGCATGTCTTGCTCTGATATTAGGTGAACCTGTTTTAAGTGCCAGACGCTTCTCACTTAGTCTTGAGTGGATCATCGATCCGTAAAGGTCAGATCGATTGGTTTCTTGAGGGCCAGTGTCATCCATACTCAATCCCATACCCGTATCCAGCCTGCTGCCGAGATATCTGTCCTTACTCAATCAATCAGCGTATTGATCCTGACCTGAACGTAAGGGCAAGAGGATGTGTGTGTATGTAAGCGTGTGTGTAATGTTGAAGTAAGCGGGCTGAGACCCGCATTCATCCATGTAATTACCTGGGCTTGGCTAAATTGTGCACTGGAGCTCAACCCATTTGTACAGTTGAAGTAAACTCAAGCCAGCACCAGTCGAGACAAATGAATTCCTGGAGGTCAAGGGGTGAAGTGACGTCGGGCAGAGCGGCGGGTGTTACGCGGGTCTTCTCAGACTTCCTGTTGAGCTCTCCACCTGTGCCACAGCTGTGTTACATCTGATTAATTAGGCTCTTTTGATGGCGTTTCCCTGAAGGCTCCTCTGTTGGTGAGAGAGCATCTATACACACAGCACGCTTGCATTCACACACACACAAACACACACACACCCTTAGACGTTATGTGTGACGGCACAGGACCCCCCGTGGCTATGATCAGACACATTTCTGCTCTCGCTGGGGACCTGCTGAGGTGAGTGGAGGGTCTGATTCATCCTCCATCTTGGACAGGGTTCTACCTCTGCTCTAGTTCCCCTGCTGGTCTTTGAAGCATCTCACATCAGAGACCCTTGTGTGTTTCTTAGCTTGCAGTTCTCGCGCTTTGCACACTTTTTTTCTTTTTTTTTTTTACCTCCCTCGGTTTTTCACATCAGGCGTTCGAGGCAAAGATTAAGACACATAAACTCAGTGACAAATGTTACCCCTCAGCCTAGCCCATTCTTTGACGGTTTAGTATCATTCTCACAGCAAAACTGTTGCAGTCCCATCATTCTTTGATAAATGAAAACCAGATAAAGATATAGCTCCACAGTTTTAAACCGCTCGCCTCTTTCGAAGGCTTATTTGTGCACATAGATCTACAGCATTACATGGAGTGCTTACAGTGAAAAACATCTGTGCTTTTTTCATTGTTTAGTGCATGTGTTGCAGGTAGAAAAATGCACAAGAAGAGATGGGAGGGGAAAGGAACAAGCTGCCTTTGTTGCAAACTAATATTTGACACAGATATCTTGAAGATGAGCATTATGGTGGGTTTTCAAGCTGTATGGTAGGTAGTGTGGTTTGGAACTGGCCTCCCCAGTACATAAAGCAATGTAATAACCACACTGATAAGAAATGCAGAGGCAGGGAGATAACGGCACCACAGGCACCGCAGACAGATGTCACAAGAAAGAAGAGTAGATTTCATATGTGATCCAGCTTGTAAAGAAGGTCAGATGAAATGCAACGAGTGGAGGAATGGAAAATGATTTTAGTGTTGAGTGTTTATCACATATACTGTAGTAGGCATACCCAGATGGGGAGAAAATAAATCAGCTTTATTGTGTATGGTCTATAGGCACTTGAACGGAAAGCATTTGCATGAATAATGTTGTAGTTTATGTATCCACCTGCAGGATATATATTTAGATATATATATTGTATTGCGAGTGAAGGTCACAGAGACTCGCTCATGCTGCTTGAACTCATATCTTCCAATTCTAAAATGCGAAATCAGAAGCTTTCTGTGACTGTGGAGACTAAGGGCCCTGTTTTATACCCGGCACAAAGTGGCACACAGCGCAGCACAACTGTCATTGCTAGTTTTAGACCGAAGCAATTGTCATTTTCACGCACATCACCCATGTTGTGTCAGTAGCAAATGTACTTGTGCCTGGTCTTAAAATGAGGTATGGTCAGGCACATTGTTGGAGCATTTCTATCTCGAGGCAGCAGAAAGCAATTGCGCCACTGACCAACAAAAACGTGGTCTAAAGTCAATGGCACAGTATTTTCTTGCTATTTACATGGTGAATTATATGAATTATTCTTTTTTTTTTGCATGTCTATTCATTCTGTTTAAACCTGGTATTTCTTCACAGTTGCAGATAAAGATCAGGCTCCACTGGTATTATTAGTATTATACTATTTGAAGAATTATATTCCAGTGGTGGCTATATAGGAGTGTTTCCGACTTGTGTGATCCAAACATTTCCAATAACTCCAGAGCGTTGTCAAGTCCAAAAGTCAATTTTTTTTTTTTTAAACTTAGATGTGTTTATTTAATGGAAATATTCTGATTCCATCCATATTTGTTGGCGTTTAGCCTTTCAAAAATGACATTTTTCACTGCAGAAAATTGCTTGCTTCATTTAAATAGCAATGCGAAAACCAAGTGCAGGCGCACCTAACAGTGCTAACATTAGCATGCTAACATGTTGTCAATGTTATGAATAACATGCTGACGTTTAGCAGGTATAATATTTACTATGTTCACTGTCTTAGTTTAATGTGATGACATACTGACATTTGTTGACATTACTTTAATTTTGCCGGCATATGACAATTAACAGAGTTGTTGAAAGATTACTTTAAAGAGAAATGTAATGTAATCTGATGGATTACACAAATTACCAACACAATAATAAACCATCAGAAGCCATTGCTTCTATTCGTGTAAACATCTTCACCCTTTAAACATATTACTGCGTAATCAATAAGAAATCATTAATTTTAAAAATAGCTATATTTTGCAAGTCACTGACAATTTGTCAATTGACAATGAATATTAATAAGGAGCAGGGGGAACTGTTTCTTGCTTGTTTCTAAAAGTTGGTGCGAGTAATTGAATGTTATAATGGAAACTTTTGGAGAGTTGTTTGTGTTTGGCACAGCAAAGGAAGGATTAACAGGGAAAGGAACAACTTGTGACTTTAAAAATGCATTAACACTGCGCTTCCCTCTATTGTTGAATTACATGGTCATGGTTGATTTAATTAAAAACACGAGTTTGTGTGCATGTACCTTTGTTTATGTGTGTGTGTGTGTGTGTGTGTGTGTCCGGGCACACAATTCATTTGACATACTTGGCTGGTTTTGTTATTCATTGTCATCAACTTCTGTAAAAAAAAAAAAGAAAGTCAAATGCTGCTTCCCTCGGAGCTCCTTTGCAGATTATTTATTAAATACCTGAATCAAAACAATGTTTTTCTGTATGATGCACATTTTTGTGTTGACGGGGCCATCCTCTGTTGTCTTGGGCTCCTGTAACGGCAAAGAGAGTTCTTCGTTACGCATGGAAAAGTCCAGCTGGATTGTTAAACCTGTATGTTGATCTAGCACACAGAGGAATAACAGGGTGCAGTGTGTCTGTACGGAGTGGTTAAGGATGTTAGAAGACGTTTGGGTGGAATCTGTAGTGATACATCTTTGTTGACTTACAAACAATCAGTCATTTGAAAAGACATTGGAAATCTCTACTGTCTCTAAACAATGTTAGAGACAGTAGTGGTTAAAAAAGACAAACGAGGAGACGACGTAAGTGACGTATAATCACCAAAATGTGAATTGAAGCCACTACGAGTAACTTGATTTTGGCGGTCCCTGTGGACAAAAGCAGTAGTGTTTCCGAACACCAAAGTCCCTTTAGAAAACCTCTAATTGTACTGCTGCTGGGTCTGACAGTCTGCCCCGTGAAGTCCTGGTTCTGGATCTCCCGTGCCTCTCTTCCCTCCAGCAGGCCCATTAATACAGCCCGGGTCTCGGGCAGCGTGGTGTCTTTTGGCTTCCAGCGGGGACTGTCGGAGTAGCGAGGCGATGCTCTGAGCCTGGCTGGAGGAGGAGAGCCGCTGCTGCAGGGCCCAGAGCTCCGTCTGCAGGTCTGGGTCTGTCCGTGGAGGGCTGGTCACTGCTGAAGGCCCTGCTGGAGTCTGAGCTGAAGGAGTTTTCTTCAAGGAGAATAGGTTGGGAACCACTGCTCTAATGTACTGATTTCAAACCAGTGTCCGCAGCTGGAGCTCGCTGTACTCTGAAACTATGGTCTTAAAAAGTTTCTTAAGTAACTTGCTTAATATTAGCTACAGTGCTAATCATACTGCACTCCACCCTTTCTCATTATGAATTCAGAGACAATTGTAAAAAACAGCCACAGGCTTTTTGGCAGCAGCCAGAGGTTACATTTTGTTTTTCTGCTGCAGTTTGTAACTTTTGTCCACAGTCTCAGTATGGTTTCCCCCGCAGCCCCTGTAGGCCTACTGTACAAGTTTCACATTACATTTACACTCCTGTGGACTTACAGTGCTTATTCAACTGAAAGGAAGGCAGCGTGGTTCCATCGCCTCTTGCTTAAATTCAGCCTCAGGCTCAAAGAATCGCTTTCTGCCTTTTGCTGTACTTCACTGTTGCTCTTCAGGATAAGAGCATCCATCCATGGATATGTTATTCTTTTCCTTCCTCCTCTGTTTGAAGAGGTGTTTTGAAGCCCAATTTGTGGAGATCTGCCACTAAATCAAAAGCGCCAACAAATCGCTCGTTTTCTAAACCATGCTGACACCAACCACAAAGAAAGTTCTCCTATGCAGTATGTAGAATAATGCAGTTTACGCTTACTAGTTTAAATAATAGCCACAAGCGGCGATTCAGGGATTCAAGCCAACACAGACCGTTAGTAGTTAAAAGCTGCAAGGAGTCTAGACCTTTGACACTTTCCGACACCTGTATTAAAGATAACTAACAGGTTCTATGATGATTAGACAGACGCTCATTCATTTATGGCAAACCTGTTCTAGGCCACGCCTTTCTTTGGCGCCGTTGCCACCTATTTGTGAATTTCAAAAACATTTTTGGGGACATGTTTCAACAGCTTAGTTAAAAAGTTTGCTGATAAATTGAAAAATTGTCATTGATTTATGGCCAAATTTGCGCCAGGCCCGTACATGTGTTGGGAACTGGTGGATTCATGGTTCAACATTGTTATGAAACATATCCTGCGAGTTTTGTTATGATTGGACGAACCATTTCTGATTTATAGTCAGATTTGTTATGTCACGCATTTATTTAATTTAATTTAATTTTTTTTTTTTTTTAATTTGTAGTGCCCCCTAGAGGTCAATTTGAATGAAGCTTTCAGGGTATTTTCCAAGTACCTATTTAAACATACAGTATCTTGCAAGTGTCGTGATGTTTTGGGCCCAAGGGTTGTGGCGTTAGGTCTATAAATGTGCCACACCCTTATAAAGTTCATTGGTCAACATCTTCGAAACGCAATGAGATATTAACAAGCTTTTGATAACTTTTGATAAGCTTGGACCAATAATGATCTACAGAATATTTGGTACAACTCGGAGCTACAGTTTATTTTTTTTTTTTAAATTATTATTTTGGGGGCATTTTTTAAGCGTTTATTGATAGGACAGTGGATAGAGTTCTTGGAAAGGGGGAGAGAGAGAGATGACATGCGGAAAGGTCCACAGGCCGGATTCGAACCCGGGTCCACCGCTGCCAGGACTGAGCCTTGGCCACACATGGGCGCCCGCTCTACCGACTGAGCTAGCCAGGCGCCCCGGAGTCACAGTTTAGGAGGATTATTCCATGTGTTTTTCAAAGAATTCCAAATGGCTTTAAATCTAGTCAGGCAGACTTGAGTGGTCCCTGAGGCAAATTTGTAGATTGAATGCAGATGAATGTCTGAAGCAAGATTTCTGTAAATTGGACTTAACAGTGTATGACTTCAAAGTTGACCTTTAATTATAGCGCCCCCATCAGGCTTATTGGGGTCATATTTCTTGAGCAGCACTTGCACACAACTTTCAATCCCTGTTGAACGTTTCATGTGTCTACATGTACCATCTCACAGGAATTTTCGCAAATATTTCTGAAGAAAAAATAATAAATCAGCACAAAAACAATAGGGATTCAGCCCTCCGGGCTTGAACCCCTAATTAAGGAGACAGATGCTTTTGTGGAATAACGCAGATTTATGGATTTCATCTCTGTGATTATGCAGCTTTGTGTTTAATTTAGGTACTTTGTCAAAGGGCAAATACTGAGTGATTCCTCACAGTAGGAATATGGTGAAGTTGCCATAGTAACGCAAAGTCTGCTCGGGTCAATCTTAATTGCAATCCTCACCGTTCTTTTGTGTTTATTTTAACATATGGAAAACGAATTGAGAAAAAGTCAAATGATTAACGGCTAGAAATAATTGACAAGATCGAGTATTCAGTGTGTTCCGTCTTCTATTGCACTCTTCTTTTTGTTCTTAATATTGTTTCTGTTGTTTGAGCAAGAGAAAAGGAACTCCTTTGAGTGTTTGAAATGGCTTTATGTAACTAGGCACAAAGACGAGGGAGAGACATTTACATGTACATGGTCCCCATCCATTTTCAGTAAATAGTGAGCAGAGCAGCATTCTGGAAATCATAAATTCACGGAAAATGTAAGATCATTGTAGTGATTAATACACATCATTTGTAGCTAGATTGTTTGATTGGAGGCGTGTTCAATATTTGTCCCAAAGCAACAGGCCCAGTAATCGCTCAGTGTTCTGGTACGACAAAGTAAACGTGTATTTTGGTATGAACATCTTTGAACATCATGTTCTTTTGATATAATGATGGCATCCCGAGAAAGCTTTCTGTCTGAACAATCGAAGGCTAAATCTGTATTATATTTACACATCCTGCAGTATGTGTGAGAGAGAAGGAGAGAGAAACCAGAAGAAGAAAAACACACACCAATTGAAAAAGAGACATCCCGAGATTAAAGGAGACAGCTGCTCATTCCCATTTCAGGGTCCTCTGAAGGATGCAACGCACAAAGGTGGGTCCCTGAGGGGATCTGAAGGCCCCGCAGAACCTGCTCCTCCTCGCCAAATAGGAGACTAACTTCACAGAGACCAGAACTACTGGTAGAATTAGGCAGCCTTTGTCAGTATGTCCAAAGTTTCCAAGCTTATCAACAGACAACCCAATATCACAACCAGGGGATAAGGTGTCAGTGTCATGTTTTGCCTCGTCGACTCGTGAATATTATACGTGTCTATTAAGGTGTAGTACCAGCAGGGGCAACAAAACCACCTAGTTAGGTTTAGTAAATATGTCATGGTTAGGCTTAAAATAAGTTTGTAAACTAAGAACAATATGTATGTCAACAACGTAACTAAAGTACGGAAAACTGGTCACAAATGTAACTAAAAAACTCCAGCTGTCAAAAAAAAACGCATTAACGCAAATTCATTTTAACGGCACTAATTTCTTTAACACATTAAAACAACTTACGATTTTTAGCTTGCAGTGGGCTATGTTTTAAAGCTATTGAAGATATTGGCATCACATGAAACCAAAGGGATCCATTGGTACCAACCATGTCATACCAGCGGGAGGCTAAATAACGCTCCAAACTTGTACTTGCATTTTGGCGAGGGAAAACTGGCATGTCCATTTTCAAAGAGGTTCCCTGACCTCTGATCTCAAGATATGTGAATGAAAATGGGTTCTATGGGTACCCACGAGTCTCCCCTTTACAGACATACCCACTTTATGATTATCACATGCAGTTTGGGGCAAGTCATAGTCAAGTCAACACACTGACAGCTGTTGTTGCCTGCTGGGCTGCAGTTTGCCATGTTATGATTCGAGCACATTATTTTTACGCTAAATGCAGTACCTGTGAGGGTTTCTGGACAATATTTGTCATTGTTTTGTGTTGTTAATTGATTTCCAATAATACATATATACATACATTTGCATAAAGTAAGCATATTTGTCCACTCCCATGTTGATAAGAGTATTAAATACTTGACAAATTTCCCTTTAAGGTACATTTTGAACAAATACAAATTGTGCGATTAATTTGCGATTAATCATGATTAACTATGGACAATCATGCGATTAATCGCGATTAAATATTTTAAGAAGCAACTCTCATGTTTTATTCTATGTAACTAACCCCGAGCGTAGCATATTCACACGGATGCATTTGCATTGCAGACAGTACAGACTACATGGCGTAAAAATTACACGACCAAAGCAAGAACGGCGTTTTTATTTCGGGCTTTTGCCTTGCACATTTGTCGTGTCATTTATACGACTTTCCGCGCGACCGGGTCTCAACAGAAGTTGATTTCAAATGGCCAACAAAGTCCATGGTGACTGACTTTCCAGAGTGAATTCTGATGTTTGATGAATGACTGTGCAAATAGTGTATGTACAAAATTATAAATGCATCAATTGAGCCCCAGTGTATCTATTGCAGCCAGTGACAAACATAGCCAATCTGAAAACCAGAAGAATCAGTGAGTTTTTCCTGAATTCTATTTGCTTTTTTGTGTGTCATACAATACAACTATTGGAACATTAATACCCGGTAAATACAATATAGCCTTGGAATACATTTGTTACACATGTCGATGTGGATCTTCTGAATGCTACAGTAAACAACTAACTGGCATGCTATGAATTGTGGGACACTGAGAGTTGCAAAGCATACACTGTATGTATCAAAAAACGGTTGTATTTCTCAGCCTGTATTTGGAGGACCCTTTGACATTGGACGGGCTTGGTTGGCCTGGGATGATGTCTTGAGTTTTGGAAGTGGAGTTGAAATTGGATTTTTGCCTGTTGACAAAAAAATGTTGATTCAAGAACTCAGATACAAATCAATGTACTTTTTTTTCTGGAGCACATGACCAGTGTCACAGTGAGTCACTCTGTATGTCAGTTCAGTCAAGTTCAACTGTATGTGTGTGTTTGTGTTTGTTTGTGCAGTCCATTTTTCCAGGGAAGGACTGACCAACTCCCAATGTTTGCTTCCACCACCTGTCACACCAAATGTGCGCCCTCTCTATGAATTATGTCTGCCTAAATGATATATCACGGTTATATCATCGACTCTAAAGGATGCAAAAAGTAAAAAAAAAAGTAATTCTGGTTAACCTTAAAGCAACAGTTTGAATTTTTTGAAGTGGGGTTGTATGAGGTACTTATCTATAGTCATTGTATTACCTACAGTAGATGGTGGTCGGCACGCCCCCAGTTTGGAGAAGCAGACAGAAGTTACTGCATGGAAGCAAAGCAATGTACTGCTGTGGACGGGGGCAGCAGCAAAATGTATTTTAGACACCTAAGAAAGACCCACCTAAAAAAAATCTACATTTTCACTGCTTTACATTGCCGTCAGACAGCCTTTTCCGACGGGATAGGTTAGTTTGTGTTAGTGTGTGACTTTAGTCTTTTAAAACACCGACAAACTAACCGATCGAGGCAGCGGTAGAAAATTACTGTTTTTGTCAATGGAGTCTGGTGGCTATTCTAAATATAGCTTACACTTAATACTGGTATTGCATTTTTTTTTTTTAGATGGGCCTATGCATAAGTATTTCATACAACCCCACTTCAAAACATCCAAACTATCCCTTCAAAATGCTTTAAAAAATAATAAAATAATCAGGAGCTTAAATTAATTCTGCTGGGACCAACACAGGGGGAAACCTGCTACATAGCATTTCCTACAGATTAAACTATATACATATTCCTTCACGCATTGTACATGTTGCATTATTTATGAAGAGCCTGTCAACCATCTGTCTAAGCTACTCTTTGAATTGGTGTTTAAAAAGGAGATAGGAGCTTGTTTAGGGACCACTGTGGAGCGTGGATCAGATGGGATCTGTTAAGATCACAGCTAATCTGGCTGTATCAGAAAAGCAGGTTTACTGCGGTGCTGGAGTGCTACAGAGCTCTGATAGCAGGCATATACCCAAATGCGTGTGTGTGTGTGTGTGTGTGTGTGTGTGTGTGTGTGTGTGTGTGTGTGTGTGTGTGTGTGTGTGTGTGTGTGTGTGTGTGTGTGTGTGTGTGTGTGCGCGCACACAGACGAGCCTACACACATAAACAGGCACAAACACATTAATGCATATTTGATTAGGCTAATAAACCAAACCAATAAGCAATGGGTTTTTTAGTGTTCAGCTGCTGATTTCGTGCCAGGATTTGATAAAATGACAAATACTCAGTTTCTCCCAGAATTGTATTTTTTATGTAGTGGGAAAATAAAACGTGCAAAGAAAACATGAAGCATGATATCCATGCCAGTCGCACATTGCTGAATATTTCTTATGCAGACATACAGTACAGTGCGAACTTACATATGCTTTTGTACGTGCATGCACATAGACTAGATACACGGATATAAATTCTATATCACATTTCCGTGCAGTGAAATCAGTTGATTTACTTCTGTCATTGCATTCCTATCTCTACAACCGAGCGTCTTGCAGTGTTGTAGGGAATGTACATCCTCGTCCCTCCACGACTCTATATTCACCCAGAGGAAATACTATCAGTGCCGTGGGAGCTGACTCAGCTCGAAAACTGTTTCTTTTTCAATGTTCTGTTTTTTTTTCTTTTTCTCATTATTCATGATAGCACTGCCAGCGTAGCGATGCGAAATGATGGATCAGAAAAGGGCACCGTGAAGGAGGTGGAGGAGCAAGAATGCTAAGAAGATAATAAAATAATATAAAAATAAAGAGAGACACTGTCAAAGACTGAGTGAGATAAGTCTGGAAGAAGGATTAAGAGGAGTGGGGGGAGGAGGGTTGGGCGAGGGGGGGTATTCGAGGGAAAGCAAAAGAGATATGACGTGCCTGAGTCAGCTTCAGAGGACCAGCTAGACCAGATGGGGAGCAGAATAGAAATGGAGATGAAAGAGATCGTCTCTGATACCGATAGACAGAGGAGATGAAAGAAAATTGTGCCTGGCATTTGATAAGCCTCATTTATATCCCTGGCAATTCAGTCCTACTTTCAGCTCTTCCAATTACGAGAAGGAGTCAACCTGTTACAGGCTTATCGACCGGCTCCACACCTGTCTCGCGGGTCTAAACCCAACACGAGGGGTTTGTTCTGCAGCTTTCCCCCCCCACCCCCCCAAAAAAAAAACAAGCTGCTCAACTGACAAAACAAGTAGGCTGCAACATCACTCATAAAGCTACCTTCAGATGATGAGAGATTTGCTCTTCGCTCACCTCGAGGAAGGACACAGAGTATAATGCAGACACTTGCAGAGGCAAAGCGCGGCGCAAGTATACGTCATCAAAAAGTGGATACGTCACATACAGCTGTTATTTCATTGGTTGTGCTTTGGCCTTGTTCAGACTGGCAGCCCAAATCCGTTTTTTGACATATCCAGTTTGATCCAGATTGATTTTATAAAGTCTAGACAGCAGAAAAAACACATTAAATATGATTTTTGCATTTTGAGTTGGTTTGAAATGTGACTCCAATCAGATTTCTACAGATGTGTCTCAGTACAGAGGCTTTGGAAGCTCAACTCGGATTTCAAAAGTGTATCTTTTGCGTCACTTGCAATTCAACACATGACGACGACGACATCAAATCCAGAGTGACGGAAGTGCTGAGCAGAATCCATGCTGCTTCTAGCAGAGCGCTATGGAGCTCCACAGTGTCTAATTTTTGAACGGCTCCACTTCTGAAAGTGAATTTCCTATTCATTCACTCCATTGAAATTTCAGGAAATCCTTTTCATAAAGAGTTTTAAGTATGGAACCAAGCCAACCAGCTACGAGATGAATCATGACCATAAAAGCTTTGATTCAGAGCGAAAAAACAATTGAAAAAAAAAGGCAAAGGTACAAGACTGTGTACATAATTATTTTAAGAGTGAAGGAACTACTCATCCCATAAACCATTGCGAATGGTGAGTCGCTAACACTGGAAATTCCTGTTAAAACGTTTAACCGTTGTCAATCTAAAATGAAGACAGATTCAGCAATTGCATGCCTCATTTCTTGCACCAAATGTTGTCAGAAACACCTTTGGGTGAACTAGTTTCATAATATAAGAGAGAGTTTCCAAACGAGCCGCCATGTTGGCCCGGTTTGAAATTCGGGAGCAGACCATGGAGCAGCACGTACGAGTAGTGTAGTTCTTCACATGATATCATCCAATCATGGTTGATATCATACAGACTTCTACAGGAGCATATACCATAGTTTCACAATCTCGTAGCCCGTGGTGTAAGTCTACCTTGGATGGTTATGACATTATGGCTAATTATCAAATCCGCGATTCAGAATATGCATGTGAGTTTCACTTCCAAACCCTCACTGTTGAGCTCTATGGAGGACAACATAGTGGAAAACAACAGTCCACGGACGGACAGTGGAATAAATTGCCATGACTGCAGCATGGAAAATCGTAATGTACGCCAGCCTCCATGGTCGTTGAGTTTGTCTGGTGAAGCGGAGGAGTTCTGCACTGCGATTGTTTGGAGGGCGAAATGATGGACCTCCATATCTCTTCAGGGTTGGAAAACTGCGTTGCTACTGATGCCTACGTCATTAACACAGCAACCTAAAGGATAGGTTGGTGATGTCTGGACACACAAATCTGATCTGATCACTTGCGAATACCAATGCGAACAGTCTGTCTTAAAGATCTGATTTGAGAAACAAAACAGATTTGCCTGCAGTCTGAATGTAGCCTTTTTTAAATATCAGCAGCAACCAAGGTTAAAGTTGAAATAATTTTAACTTTGAGCGTAGGGCAATTTAGAATTGTGTCCGCCAAGCCAAGGCTAGTGCTTCTACCTAGTTGGGCGCCACAGCTCTACCCATAGGAAAACAATAGCACAGACAGCGCAAAGCAGTTTTATGATGCGTGGGCGGCTTAACCGAAGCAAGATCCCAAACCCCTTAGACTCGATCCATCTGTATTTGTTCAATATGTTCCTTCAGTTGTGAGAGTGCTACATTTCTCTTGCTCAGAAAGTCATTAGCAGTGCAGAAGAGCTTCATTTAGTTCAGCCGGCCTTCTTTCTGATGATGACATACTGTATGTGTATGGAGGAGATAAGTAAATAAAGAGAGGAAATGTAGATAACTAAGTTTTGTCGGTAAAAGAGGAATACTAAGAAAGATGGATAATGGTGGCCTTTTTTCCTTCCTGGGAAAGCTTAATGACGTCTTTGTGCCCTTCCTTGGTGTTAAATAATGTGTCTTACTGTTCTGAGTCTGGATGGAATTTCCACGTCCAGGAAGTCGATTTCAGACACTGAGGGGAAATTTATGAGGCAGAAAACAAATGGATTTAAGACGAAATGGTTCGATAGGACGGACAAACTGTGTGTTTCATTGGGGAAAGAAACCATATCAGCTTAGAGTGATGCAGAAAAATAAATTAGCATGCAGTCATTCTTTGAGGAGGCAGAATTGTGTTGCTTTTGTTTGCGTGTTTACCGAAACAAGCAGACATCAACTGACAGAGAGATAAAGAGACGGTGGCACATAATTTGGGTTCAGTCAGTCAGTCAGTTTTCAGATTGGCTGGAAGAACTAATACTTCACAAACATCTGTGTCGAAGGTTACTGAGCTAATGAGGCCTTTTGCAAACAAAAGCTTTTCGCTCTCCCGTCTTAGAGCTGAAATCACAGCCTGTCAAACTACTGAGTTAATAGACGTCGAGTGTTGTCGAAGTGTCAGTCGCTCTTCAAATCAAACTAACGTTAATGGTTTTCTATTCTGTTTTTGCGCTTAATCCAGAAATATCACACATTTCAAACATAACACAACTGGTGTAGTCAGCCGTTGTTCGTTACCAGTTGATGGACTTTGATTAGTACCTGAGGCAGGAAAACACTCCTCTCCACCATCCTCCTCTTCCGTCCAGGACTGGGTGAAGTCAGAGGCCATTTGTCTGTTGAAGCAGGGTGCGAGGTCCCATTCATTTGAGATCGTATTATATAAAGTCCATTTGCATTTCCCCTGCCAGGCTGAATGTTTCATTACAGCGTACCTGTCCAGTGATTAAGCATTAATAAAGCCACAATTAAAAAGCTATCAGTCTAAATTCCCTCGATGTGTTTGATGCAGCAGGTAGCGACGTGTGCGGTCAGGGTTAAAATCTCTCCGTTCTGGTTCTGGAGGTATAGTCTAAATGGAGTGAAACCTAAGGGGAGTTTTGTTGAGGAATACAAATGTTCTTGCTGCTGCTTCCACCTTAAACAGCAATCCCATGGATCTTTCAGGGATTTACACGGTGAAATTGTAATAAGATTCAGTCTCGGGCAAAGTCTCTTTTTTACGCGGATGGAAATTTCACCCCAGCCCACCACCGGAGGCTTTCTAGTTGTTGTGTGCATATTTATCCAAGTCAGTTTGTACTGTGCTTATTCTAATAACAATGTTTTTTACAGTATGTTTGCCCACCCCCTGTTGCATTTCTCAATCTACATCTCATCTTAAAGAGACAGTGTGCAGGATTTGGCTACATCTAGTGGTGTAGTTGCAGATTGCAACCAATTGAGTACCCCTCCGCTCACTCCTCCCTTTCCAAGACTGCAGTAACATAAGCTGCAGAGTGCAAAACTGACCCAGGGAGGCACCCTCTAGCAACATTATGAGACAACCCGGGCTTTCAAATAACTCTAATGTAAACCCACCCGCAGCGTTATTCAATGGTTGGAGCAAGTGACGTTGTATTAATAGCCTGAGAGTCCGTTAAGGGTGGGCGGGAGTTGTGGTGGATGGGTCAAACAAACTTTCAACCAGGAGACCGGTGTTTGTGTCCCGTAACGGACTGTAAAGTAAAAGTAACTTTGACTTATTTTGTAAGGTCAGTCTTAAGTCACGTGGCTCGTCGGTATCATCAGTCATGTGAGTCACATGAGTCATTAGTCACGTGAGTTGTTAGTATTGTCTAGGGTTGGGCGATATTGAAATTTCCCTACTGATGATATTGCTTTAAGAAAAAAGACGATATACAATATTATCGTCCACAAAAAGCTGAAGAGAGACCCACGTAGATGTGGTGCATACCGTGCCAAGGTGCGTGACTTTCAAAACAGATCACTGCTCACTGCTGGCGGTACCGTGAGGTGGTCGGCTTATTACTAACCCGGTGTGTTTCCGCTTAACGTATCGGCGGATGCGTCTCTCATTCAGCAGCCTTGTTATGTCTGTATAACGTTACACTACGTTGTCTCTCATCCTGTCATCTACCGCTTTTTTTCTTTTTCACCGCGGATGGCCAGCAGCTCCCGCATCTTGGAGTCTCGCCACACATCCACACACGTATCTCTCTGCTGAATGAGGAAGAAGGCGGGGTCACACGTCATCAATGTGTCATCAGTTACACTGCTCATGTGCAGTGGTCTTAATGTTCTGGCTGATTGTAATGCTTAAAAAAAAAATTCCTGAATCCGGATCATGATTCAGATCGCCACCAAAATCGAATGATTTGTTCATTGTGCTACACTCCACCCTTCCATTTCATTCAAATCCATCACAGACTTTTGGAGTAATCCTGCTAACAGATAGACCAACAAACAAACAAACAAACAAACAAACGGTGAAAACATAATAATCAATTTGATTACATTGCTGAAGGCTGCTTGTAGCCTCAGTAACGTCATTAGTTTGGAAGGAAAGGATGGATGAGCTGTATATGTAGTTTGGGGGTCCTATGAACTTTTATAAAGTTTTGGTTGTCATGGGGATTAATATATAGTAGTAGAATGTATGTTTTTGGGGTATACCTGTCTTTTCTTATAATTTTGCTGTATTTAATAAAAGTTCCTAAACTTTAAAACTCATGCTGAGTCACTAGGATAGTACTAGTGAGAGTACTAGCGAGAGTCCCTGGAGCTGTGGTGGTTTTAGTCAGCATACTGCAGTGGTGCAGCCTTCAACAGGAAGCAGTGGGGCCCTTCTTTGACCTAAGCCAGCAGCAGCAGCTCTTTTGCTGGCCTCGAAAACTGCTAAATGTACTTGTACAAGGTCACATTGTCCCAGAATGACAGAACTGGCGTGAACACAGAGCTCACTCCAAGCGTCTGCTCTCCTCAGAACACGTTCCAACGGCTGTCTGCTGTAATCAGTGTTCGAGGCAGGTCGTCCGTTTGTTGCTGAAACTTGTAACAGTCAATTTGACCTATCAGCATCGCCATCAGTAACATGAATCTGCGAGCGCGTTTGGCTCGGCCCTTAATGGCATTGGCACTGGGCGCCTGTGGAACATCTGGCCTTCCCCATGCAGATGTTGGGTCATGTTGATTGTTGATAGGTTTTTTTTATCGGTTTGAACACACACAGCTTAAGACCCAGCTCGCCATCAGTCACACGGTGTGTCTCTCTCTCTCTCTCTCTCTCTCTCTCTCTCTCTCTCTCTCTCTCTCTCTCTCTCTCTCTCTCTCTCTCTCTCTCTCTCTCTCTCTTTTTCTTACTCACTTGCACACAAACACACACACATAGAGTAAGCCCAGCGAGGGTGGTATGGTTTCTCTCACAGCGGGCTCATCCCGCTGCTCCTGATGTGAACTGATGAGGCCTGTCAGCGCTTAGCGCACCATGCTAATCTCATCACACTGCTTGCGGATGGGAGCCTTAGCGTCTGTGCTAGCTCAGCCGCTGGCCCCAGCCCTAATTTTATGAACTCACATAGCTATGCATCTCACCTAATGGCATTAGTGTCAAATGGTTTGATAAAGACGGGTAGCCTCCTACTTGATTAGCTCTAGCTGTTACTTCCTCTTCCACCACAAACACACGGACTCTACCCCACCCGCTGAGATGTAATGAACGCAATAATGCTCGTGTGAAAGGACAGGAAGACTGAAATGACCTGGTGTAGAGGAAGAGAGAAAGAAAGATACCACGAGAGGCAGCTGTAGTCAAATGTCACAGCAAAATGCCATATTTTAGTGCTTTGACCTTCATAGTTATTGGCTTTCCCAGCACTAAAACTGTTATTACTATGCTATAACCACATTGTCACTGTCTGCATATTGGTAGTTTACAACATTAAAGAGAACCTATTATGCTTTTGTCCCTTTTCCCTTTCCTTTAGTGTGTTAGATAGATTTTTGTGCATTTAACAGGTCTACTAAGTTACAAAGCCCAAAGTCCACGCCAAACTGCCTGATACTGATACTCGCTTCAAGTCCCGCCTTTTCTTCCGTTATGTGGTGATGTCACTGGGGATGCACCGATCCAACTTTTTCAGTCCCGATACCTAGGTTTTGGGTTTCGGCCAATACCGATACCAATGTTTTATCAATAAGCTGTATGCCTCACTGTGTGGAAGTGACTGGGGTCATTCTTTTATGTGTAAGGCAACATCGGGCTTGACTTTATCATCGCTTTCCTACCTTTTGTAAAACAAAATGTGACCAATAAATACATAGATATAAATTTACTGAATTGTTATTTATTATTAAAATAATAAATCGTACAAAATGGTAAAAAATTAACAGGGATCACAATTCAAGTGTTAACCTTTTTAATGCGGCAACAAATTGGTCAAAACTTAAACAGGAATTAAAATTACAGTACATAATGTATATAGCATACAAACATAAGATTGAATTGAATAGATCGGTCCCATTGTCACCGATATCCGATCCAGCTATTTGAGTCAGTATCGGTCCGATATGCAATCCAGTATCGGTGCATCCCCTAGATGTCACCAAGTAACACAATTGCATAATACCTGTTAGCGGCTTAAACAAAGCGAGTTAGAGCTGAGCTGGAGCGGTGTCTGAAGAGTTTGTTTCGGAACAGTGGGCCAATTAGAGCACACAGGGCTTTTAAAAAAATCATTTTTGAACATTAAAGCATGTAAAAATGTTCTTGTAGAAAAAATGAGCATCATAGGTCCTCTTTAAAATTGTATACCTTTCTTCTTATCACCTTCGATTATGTTATTTAGCCTTTTGCCAATTCAACTATACACAATTATTCCAATCTGATGACGTCGGTGTCTGTTTCATGTTTTGTCAGTTAGAACAATTTCAAGATCTCCATGGAATTAGTGGTTTAGCAGTGAAACATCCTCTAACAAGATGAAACCATCTCTGCACTATATCAACTGTGTCCTTGGATTTTCTGTTGTTGAAGGTTGTTTCTGTGTGACTTTGTCTGTCTTGGACTAGCTGTTCTTCCCCTGCCAAAAACATAAAATGTATCACTTCTTCTATTTTTCTTTTTCTTAGAAGTGATCCAGGCAGCAGGTGTGTAAATATCTGTTGATTCAAGTCAGAAAATCACAGATTTTATACATGCCTGATGTGATTTCCCCTTTGATCTATAAACACTATGTTCTCATGTTATGGCCGTGCTGCTTTATTGCATTGTATCATCCCAGTCATTGTGAAACTGTGCACAACTGCATTATTGATTTTGAAACACTCATATCTAATGTAGTTTGTAGACAAATACCACTCATGACAGTAAACCAGAAAATCCCTCCAGGCTCTCAGGACCTGCGCTCTCTTCAGTCATGTACTGACAACAAAGCAGCCACTGCAGAACAGAATATAACATATTCAACCTGAACGTTGGTCTGTTTTATCAACCAAAACTCTCAAACAACTCATATTACTCAAATCTGTATCATTTAGTAATAACTGGCACTATGTTAACAACAGGCTGTTTAGAATAAGAACTTTAATCATACGATACCTTTTATTAATGTGAAACTCTATAGAAAACACACACACACACACGCACACACACACACACACACACACACACACACACACACACACACACACATATAAAGTATATATATATATATATATATATATATAACTAGTATAAAAATGCTAAAGGTTTTCCAGATAAATCCATCCAAATCCCTGTTTCGAATTTTTACATTATATCCCAGCTGATTCTTGCAGTCCTGCATCATGTAAAGCACATCTTCATTTTATCTAATTATTATATATAATTCCAATTCTATCTATTAAGTGCTATTTTTAATCATTTTGTGCTTATGTATGATTTCTATATATCTTGCTCTGGGCATTAATAATAGTAACTCTTAAGGTTTACCATGGCATGTATAGGTATATGATATGACATTAGTTTGTAATAAAGGACATATTACTACCAATGTAAGTCCCTGGGACATTTGTGTCAATATTTCCAGTGATGGAATGTAACTAAGTACATTTACTCAGGTACTGTACTTAAGTAAAAATGTGCTTTGCTTAAGTATATCCATGTTATGCTTCTTAATACTTCTACTCTACTGCATTTCAGAGGGAAATATTGTACTTTTTACTCTACTACATTTATTTGATATTTATTGTGACCCGGCAGCCATGTTGAGATCAGTTGAGGAAATACAAAGCACCGCTCACCAGCCGGAGCAAACTCTCTAATTTTACAGCTAAACAGTACACTACAAGATGTTTCTGAAAACATTTCCCGCGAGAAATAGGCATTAGAGTAACAGAATATTTATTCATATTTGATCAGCGCCGTCAAGTGATTGACAGCTGCCTCTGTTGAATGAACAGCCAATAGGAACGCTCTCTCTCTGAAATGACCTGTGATTGCCCAAAGTCTCCCATCACAGGCTAGATTTTTTAAAGCCTGAAAACAGAGCCATGAGGAGGTGCAGAAGATTAGTTTTCTCTCAGAACAATTTAATTACAATATGCTGAAAGATTATTATGGAATTTTTGCCCAATAATGCCAAAAATATTCTGCCTACTGCAGGTTTAACTAACGCTAGTTACATAACAAACAGATTTATTTTATGTAACAAACATACTTATTTTAACCTAAACCATGATCTTTTCCTAAGCCTTATCAAGTACTTTTGTTGCCCAAAACTAACCTTTTGTTGACCTACAGTAGGTTAACCTACTTTGGAAGTTTATTTTGAAAAGAGACTACGCATGTTATGAGCAGAAACTGTATTTGTCCTGTGAACATGGAAGTTGATTATTTCGTCCCTGACACATCCAAAACTGACGCTAGAGGGGTACCTAGAATGTCCACTGACAAAGCTGCGGAGTTTGACAAGATGGGAGTGAGAATGTGTTTGATCTAACTCACTGTGGCTGTTTCTGCTTGTGCTATACATCCCTGCAGTTTTTAACTGATCTAGTGACCAAATAGTGCCAATTATCCCTGTATCTTGATGTGTAGACAAATTCTTTTATTGAAGAATAGCATCGCTGACAAAGTTCTATTCATTTTATAGCTGCTTCACAATAAAAGCCTCCAATTGGTTCACTGGTGTTTAACTTTTAAAAGGAAGCAGCAGGAATGTTCAGCTTGCGTAAGCAGTAACCCAACACAGCACCAACAGGGTTGTGAAAGCCATCGTTGAACGGTAAAATGAGGCTGATATCTGAAATTACGAGCATTAAAGCAGGAGTGGAAGAAGTCCGAATCACCGAGATTCACTTCCAACTTCTAAAAGCAGTGAAATCTAAACGAGACATTTAAAACCAGTGCTTTCTTTCCGGTCGCCAGTAGTGAGGGGATGGCGAGGACTGTTTCAGGTCAGCCAGCACGGCTCGAACGCACGGGAAACACGTGCGTTCTCAGCTCGGTGTGAGGAAAATCCTGCCACTATGCTAGCAGCCCTTGTGTTTATTAGTGCTGTGAATGAAAGAGCTGCCGTTAAAAACATAATCAATGCTGTGAAGCATGCTTAATTACTGAGGGTGTATGCGCTCACCTGTTAGTGAGCAATTTGGCCCATTTTAAGCTAATTAGTTTCTCATAATCAAGCCTGTTATACACAGGAAGGCTATTATCCACTTAGCTGCTCTAAAATAAAATGGATAAACAACTATTTTGGATATTTTTTGTGTTTACATGAAAAGTGCTTGATTATTGTTAAATGCTACAACAAGTGTTTGATTCCTCGTGGTGCAACCTAAAGTGTGGCCAATTCGCTGTGTCAGTAGGTGCCACTTTGATACCAAGCCTGCCTCTCCTAAGGATTGATTTTATGGATCACTAACCAGGCTTCAGTTCCAGACATCCAAAGAGTTGCTTGTTCCTTTTTTTTTTTTTTCATGAATTTGGCAGTATTCTCAGTTCAGCAATCCTGGAGGACGAGGCCCTTTTCTTTTTCCATCACGTGCAAGCTGTTTTATTTAGCTCCAGAAGAAGCAGAAAGAATAAGACGACACATTAAATCTGAAGATGTGAAGGTTTCTCCAGATCACAGACCCACGTGAGACCCTATTTACACTTTTGCCTCCCACACACTCGTGACACAACTTAGCTGCTACAGTGCTTTGTCTTCTCCATCTCTCTGACCCTCTCTCTCTCTCTCTCTCACTCATTCCCTCCCTCTCTCTGTCTCTTACTCATTCTTGCAGGGTCATTGACTTTCTTTAGTTCCACTTCCATGACTGCAGCGCTCAGTAGCACACAGAAACACACTAATATATGCCTGAAATATCTATAGAAAATATAGGTATGCATATTTAAAAGGAGTTAAATTCACATTTGTGTCCATCCCATGCAGATGAACTGAAAGCTTGAGAGAGTCAAGTTATCACATGAACACATTTTTTGCTTGTGCGCTCTCACAAACGCGCTGTATATTATCCCGATTAGTGTCTTCATCATGTACTCTATATAGCAGGGTTTGGACGATACCACTATCTTCCAATTCGATACTATCCCCATACTTGGGTGCCATTTAGATATGTATTGCGATTTTTAAGAATTGCGATTCTACAAGTATTGTGATTCAATATTAAGATATACTAGACCATGGGAAAAAGTTGAATCATACACTTCTAGGGACTTTTACTTTGGAAAATATCTAAATAGATATAAATTTAGTAAACATGTTTAATTTTCAGCATGCATGTAGTCAGACATGTTCTGAAGTCAAATATATCAGTCATTTTTTATTAATGTTTTTCCAGCAACCCAAAAATTAAAGAATAAAGAAATTTTCCTCACAAATTAGTGGTATTTTTTTTTTATTTATAAGGGACATGTAATGTTTTATACTTCTGGTGAATATAATCCAATCAATCTTATTTCCATATATATATTTTGTATATGCAGTTCCCTTTGTAAAGACATTATTTTGAAAACCAGATGTAGGCACACGTGTATACTTCAGCTTACTTCGCCAAGTCCGTTGCTAGCTCTCCCATCAGCTCCGTTCTCTTTATACATCTATTGTCAGCTCCATCGGGTATGTTTGAATGCATTTAACATAAATGTCAGTATATGGGTGCTCTACAGCTGTAGTGCTGGCCGATTTGACCACGGAGATGCGAGTGAAGGCTGGCTTGACCGTACGTTACCGCAATACGATAACATTTCCTGTCCGTGACAGAGTTAGCATGCAGCTTTAGCCGTGATGTCTAGCTCTGCTTTTCCTGCAATATGTGAAACCCAAAGTATTTCCATACTTTACTGTATTTGTAGTTTTTACCACTTTGGATTTAAAAAGGGAGAGTGCAGGTCTTATCCATGCAGACCCTCTGCCGCTTTCTGCTTTGTCCTTTTGGTTGGTTTGTTTGGGTGACGGATACAGATATGACGTCACGTTACTCTGACTACAACAATAAAAGCGTTAACTTTCTTCTACCTCGGTATAAACTCAAATGAAGCAAATATATCAATTCTGGCATTAAAAAATCTGTTCCAAATTGAATGTGAATTGATTTTTTTTTTCCAACCCTACAATATAGCCCACATTCTTTCTCCACCCGACTGCCTCTTGCAATAAAAATGTTCGGCAGTAGTGTTGCAACTAGCAACACACACACACTCACACTCACACACAGAATCCCCACTGGTCCACTGGTGTCCACCGTTGCTGGGATTCTGCAGTGACCCTCCACAAATGATCTCTTAGGTTGAATAGCACCCCAACAGCATGTCAGTTCATCGTCCACTTTGATGCCGGCGCTCCAAAGCCAGTATACTCTACTCTGTGTGACTGTGACTGTGATTTTTAAGATTGCCGGGTACATCCTCGACCTCCCTTTACCCTGCTATCTTGTCTCGCTGCCCTTCTCCCCTTGTTTCTCTCTTCTGTCACTCCCCTGCTCCATTTGCTTTCTGTTACTTTCACCTGAGTGAGTTTGCAACTTCGCTCTAGCTGCATTTTACATGACTTTCTAAAGCGACTTTACACATTCGGCCCCTCTTGGTCTGCTTGCTAAGATAGGTTGTAGTTTTATTTTTGAATTTCTTCTCCTATAACATCTCCACCGTCCTCACGCAGAGACACAGAGAGAGACAGAATGTACAAATCCAGATGGCGAAAAAGTCTGAGTCAGTCAGAAAGGAAATGCCTGTCGGTACAGTTTGTTCTTTCTGAGGGTGGCGTGTTTGTCAAACAAGTTGTTTTCAACTCGGCAGAGGTCAAGAAATTGTAGAAATCGAGTCTGTCATTTGATGGAACATTTGAGTACGTGAAAAGAGGTTTCAACAAGTGTACATCCTGCATCCCGATACTCTCTGCAGTCATTATCCCCACTTATCTACATCTACAGATGACACTTTAAACCAACACATTCTCACTCCAAACTCACTTGGACAGTGACCCTACGCTTCAAACTATGGTGCTCTAGGTACCCCTCTAGTGTCAGATTTGGACGTGTCAGAGACGGCATGACAGTTAATGCTCGTTACATAGTGTCTTTTTCAAAATAAACTTCCATGTTCACAGTAAATGGACTCTTAATGCTCAAATCTATACATACAGTAGCATTATTTCCGCTCGTTATATGCATAGTGTCTTTTCAAAATAAACTCCAGTGTTCACAGGACACAAAGCTCACAGCTCTTTACAAGATTGATTGCTTAGATGGCCTGAGGTTCTACCAACCTACAGTATACGATTATGGCACATGTTGGAAACTCACCAGTGTATAACAATATTGTATAAGGTCATTGAATATCTTAACCTTTGGTAAATCACTGCCTAACCCTTGGTAAATTACTACTTAACCCTTTAACCTGGCAAAAGTGAATTCCCTAATTCCCACTCATACATAAACATCTTGGAAATAAATAAATGACGTATAAATGACGACTCAAAAATGTTTTTTTTACTTTTACACCAACCGTTGGCATTTGGTGAGTTGGGAGTGAGAACTGGTTGAGACATTAATTTCGTTGATAAACCGACACAACCCAGATTCAAACTTCTTCACTGGTTTTTGCCAAACTTCTGCTCACACATAAGGTGCAGCATACAAACATCAGGATAAATGTGCTAAGACTGTAGTCGAGTACATGTTCTCCGCTCGCCAGCATTGCTGCAAACCCGACAAATCTCCCACACGAGGGTTACCTGCCCCATCTCACTTTGCACTTCAAAGTTGGCACGTCTGCCTTTTATTTATTTTTTTCCGTTCTCGTTCCCCCTCGCCTCGCTTTAATTGTGCTGAGAGCTTTGATGGTGGGTGGGAAGAGAGCGAGTGCCGTGTTGAGGAGAAGAGGAATTGAGCATTGACACTAATTAGATGGAGAGCAAGTGGGGGGGAAAAGTCTGCTTCTCAACACTACAGACAGTATTGTCAAAGTGAATTGTTGGCGGTGAGGATGGGGGTCAGAAAGTTGAAGGCACAAGCACCTGACGTTCAATTGAACTTTGATGGGTAACCCTGATGGGTAATCATGAGTTACCAAAAAAAAGTGACGTAGAGTTTTTACCTGAGTTATGATTGGATGCAAACCAAAACCAGCAGAGTAAGCTGTGAGAATGGCAGTCTGTCAGAACAGCAACTACTATTAAACTCCCTTTTAAAAGTAGTTGTCAACTAGTCCAACGATGCAGAGATGTCAAACCGTTTTAGTAATGAGCACCTTTTTCCCTCTTGCAACATGTATTGTGTCTGCTGTGCTTTTTTTTCTTATGCTGCTTATCATTGTGTTGCTTCAGTCTTTGGAATACTATGAAAGTGCCTCTGGCGGTGTATAGCCGGTTTTGACAGAAAACAGAAATCTCCTCGATACCAGTGAGGGCCCTTTTTTCACTTTCTTCAAAAGGCAGAGACATAGCAAGGGCCGTCCCTGATGTCGGGTTGGTTAACAGTAGGGAAGAGAAAGAAATGGAAGTGAGAGGGTGGGAAGAGAAGGGAGAGATCGACAAGATGGCCAGCGGTGACAGAAACACAAGTTGAGAGAGAGAGAGAGAGAGAGAGAGAGAGAGAGAGAGAGAGAGAGAGAGAGAGAGAGAGAGAGAGAGAGAGAGAGAGAGAGAGAGAGAGAGAGAGAGAGAGAGAGAGAGAGAGAGAGAGAGAGAGAGAGAGAGAGAGGAGAAGAGAGAGAGAGAGAGAGAGAGAGAGAGAGAAGGAGAGAGAGAGAGAGAGAGAGAGAGAGAGAGAGAGAGAGAGAGAGAGAGAGAGAGAGAGAGAAGAGAGAGAGTAATGACGCAAAAAGAGATTGGACACAAACAGAGATTGGACACAAACAGAGATTGGAGTTCTCTGGGAGATGGAGTGAAATAGCTGGCATTGAAATAAGAGGGAGTAGGAGACAAACGAGACACAAGATGAGAAAAGAGGGTTGGAAAAGAAATTGTCACAGGCACTGAAAAGAAATTGTCACAGGCACTGATGGAGTAAAAAGAGATTAGAAGGAGAGAGATTTGAAGATAATATGTGGCAGGGAGAAAGATGGATGCCATAAATATGAGGGGGGATAGAGTATATAAGTCAGTGATGGAGAGTGAAGACATCTTTGGCAGATAACAGTCGGTGCCCTACTGACATTTGAGGAGAATAGAGTGGCTCCTAAGAACACAAGAAGTATATGGGGAAAAGAACATTAAAGTAAAACTGGATGGATGAATTTTTCAAGCCATATATTTACTTTGCATTTATTGAATCGGTTCTTATAGTCTGGGCCATGCTTATCAAGCATCTCAGAATAATATCAATCTTAACTGGACAAATGTCAGAGTGAAGCATTTGTCAAAGTTAACGCAATAATAACGTGTCAAATTTGTTTCAACGCATTAACGCAATTTTTAGGTTGTAGCGGGCTCAGTTTTAAAGCTAGAGTGAAGATGCTGGCATCATATGAAACTACAAAAACCTAAAGAATCCATTGGTACCAACGTGTTATACTAGCTTGTTGCAATGGAGATTAATTAACGCTGCAAACTTAGGCTACATTTTGGGAAGGAAAAACTGCCATGGACATTTTCAAAGGGTTCCTTGACCTCTGACCTCCAGATATGTGAATGAAAATGGGTTCTATGGATACCCACGAGTCTCCCCTTTACAGACATGCCCACTTTATGATAATCACATGCAGTTTGGGTCAAGTCATAGTCAAGTCAGCACACTGACACACTGACAGCTGTTGTTGCCTGTTGGGCTGCAGTTTGCCATGTTATGATTTGAGCATATTTTTTATGCTAAATGTAGTACCTGTGAGGGTTTCTGGACAATATTTATCATCGTTTTGTGTTGTTAATTGATTTCCAATAATAAATATATACATACAATTGCATAAAGCAAGCATTTTTGTCTACTCCCATGTTGATAAGAGTATTAAATACTTGACAGATCTCCCTTTGATGTACATTTTGAACTGGTAGAAAATGTGCGATTCATTTGTGATTAATCGCGATTACCTATGGACAGTCATGCGATTAAATATTTTAATAGATTGACCGCCCTAATTTGTAGTCCTACTTTTGGGAGTAGGAGTGAAACCATAATCAACTTTCTTAACTTAAGAAATGACTCCTATATTTAGCAGAGATCTGTATGGAGTTTAGTATTCAGTAGGAAGAGAGATGTCCATCGATGATTACCAAAAGATACCATGGATATGTCACAACCAATACTTTCAGCAGTGATAAATCATTTTGAAAGCTCTCGCAGCGACTCAGATTCATATTCAGTACAGCAGGTCAAGTCATTTTCAAATTGTATGAAAAATTGCATTTTCATTTTGACTATAATCTTGCTTGCATGACTGTAAAATCAGGTTACATTGTTTATATTAATAATAATAATAATAATAATAATAATACATTTTATTTAGTGGCGCCTTTCTGGACACCCAAGGACACCTTACAAAAATCTGTTAAAACATAGACAGATAAAAAACAATATAAAAACAACAGGACATGACAGAGACATATTTGTACAAACACATAGGATGGGTGATGATGAGTTCTAGAGAGAGTAGGCCAGTTTAAACAGGTGGGTTTTCAGGAGGGATTTGAAAGATGTGATATTGTCAGACTGCCGGATGTGTGGGGGGAGTGAGTTCCATAACCTGGGAGCAGAGCAGCTGAATGCCCTGGCTCCCATGGTGCTGAGGCGTGAGGTGGGGGTGGTCAGAAGTCCGGCTGATGATGAACGGAGCCAGTGCAGCTGGATGAGGATGGGGGTGATGTGGTCGGAGGATTTGGTGCGGGTGATGATCCGGGCGGCAGAGTTCTGAATGATTTGGAGTCTGTTGAGTAGTTTGATGGGAATGCCAGAGAGGACAGCGTTGCAATAGTCGATCCGGGATGTAACAAAAGCGTGAACCAGGATTTCAGTGCTGGAGTGGGATAGTGATGGACGGAGTCTAGAGATGTTGCGGAGGTGGAAGAAGGCAGTCCGGGTGATGTTTTTTATGTGAGATGAAAAAGAGAGTGTGCTGTCCAGGGTGACCCCAAGACTCTTGACATGGGTGGAGAACGGTACTGGGAAACCATCAATGGTGATGTTTTGAGCAGTGGTGTGTTGAGTTTTGGAGATGTTGTTCTTGGAGCCGATGAGCAGGGCCTCAGTTTTATGGCTGTTGAGTTTTAAAAAGTTCCTGCTCATCCAGCTCCTGATGTGTTGAAGGCAGGTGGTGAGGGAGGGGGGTGGCAGGGCTGCAGTGGGTGCAGTTAAAATGTAGACCTGTGTGTCATCGGCATAGCAGTGGAATCGGACATTGTGATGACGGAGGATTGTGCCAAGGGGAAGGAGGTAAATGATAAACAGGAGTGGACCCAATACTGACCCCTGGGGGACACCCAGTGAAACAGCGGAGCACCTTGACCTGTGATTACCCAGTTTCACAAATTGTAGTCTGTCGGTGAGGTATGAGGAGAACCATGTGAGTGCAACACCGGTGATACCAATATCAGTCAGACGTGTGATGAGTAGTGGGTGGGAGATGGTGTCAAAGGCAGCAGTGAGGTCGAGGAGGATGAGGATGGTGAGCAGTCCAGAGTCAGCTGCACGGAGGAGGTCGTTGGTGATTTTGACCAGGGCTGTTTCAGTACTGTGTTTGGGGCGGAAACCAGATTGGAAGGGTTCATGGAGGTTGTTTGAGTTGAGGTGGGACTGAAGTTGGGCGGCGACCACTCTCTCAAGGGTTTTGGAGATGAAGGTGAGGTTGGAGATGGGCCTGTAGTTGTTCAGATCAGCTGGGTCAGCACCGGGTTTTTTGAGGGTTGGTGTAATTGCAGCAGTTTTGAGGGTGGGGGGTACAATACCAGTGGTGAGGGAGGAGTTAATGATTCTTGTGATCATAGGGGAGATGGAGGGCAGACAGACTTTGACGAGGATGGTGGGGAGGGGATCGAGCTGACAGGTGGTGGGTTTGGCTTTATGAATGAGCTCAGTGATGGTTAATTCCGTTGTGGGTGTGAAGTTAGAGAGGGTGCTGATGAGTGGTTGGCAGGAGGTTGACATCCAGGGTGGGTCACATGGGGAGGTGCAGGATGAGGCCAGCTGTTGGTGGATGGTGTTGATTTTGTTTTCAAAGAATTCCAGAAAGGCAGTGCAGTGATCAGTGGAGGTATTTTGGGGGAGGGTTCTCGGAGGCTGAAGAAGGTGGTTTACTGTTGAGAAGAGGGTTCTGGTGTTACCTTGACCGGTACTGATGAGGTTGGAGTAGTAGGAGGAGAAATATTGCATTTTAATTTTCAAATTTGAATATTGTCCACCGTACAACGGGGTACGACTTTGAAAATTAAGCGTCAAAATGCTTTTCCATTTTCATTTTAATATGGTCATAGAACTCACATACAAGTATGTGAGTATGGTTCCCTTTGTTCATCCGCAGCTAGCGAACTGCCCCTTAAACAAATATTTTGGTTCTCTATGTTTTAATACCCCAATAGCTATGTAGTTTAGAGAATATTATAGATCCAAGATGAATTACAAATCCATCTGCTACTTCAGCATCACAGACAGCACCATGGATTTATCAATACACAGCACTGTTAGGCAACGGATATTTCAGAGCCAAGGTCAGAGCCATAGATTCTACCTCAGTCACATAAAGGATCAATGAGTCAACCAGACTAGACTAACATATTCAACTAATGCTCTCTACTACTAGGGGATGGAGAGGGGGGATGGCAGGATAACAATGGGAATACATTTTTGTCATTTTGCTGACACGGTGGATAGCATCCCCCCCTCAAATCACTAAAATGAATAAGTGCTCTATTACGTCATGAGATTTACAGTCACAATTAAGCACACTGACAGTACACGGTCCAGCCATATACTAGGTTTTGACCAAGTCTTGTTAGAATAACAATGTATCAAATAACGATGTGAAAGGGGTCGATCGTAGTGAGGAACCTAGCTTACCGTATCACATGGATCTGCAGCTCTTCTCAGCTTTTCAGTTTCCGCTGACCCCAAGAGGCCAAAATCAATTATTACCATAGACTGTATATAAGAAGTGGATGTAGTCACCGTGACTTCACCCATTGGTTTGTAGACTGCCACTTTGAAGAAACGAGTTTGGCGGTTTTGACCGTTGCGATCTTGGTTTTCGGCCGTCGCCATCTTGATTTTTATCAACCAGAAGTGGGTAGTGGCTGGATGGGGACCAGCAAACTGGGGAAAGTCTTGCGAGATAGTTAAGGTTAGGCATTGATCTCGAATGGTTATGGTTAAGCATTGACTTTGGATGGCTAAGGTTAGGATAAGTTATCGGGCAGCTATTCTCGCGAGAGTCTTTACAAGTGTCTCAGATCCCAGTTGAGATTTCACGGTTTGCGGGCTTCCTTCTAAACACAACCCCAGAAGTTCATGGGAGGGTGGAGCTCAGTACAACCTAACGCTGAATAAGACATTTTTAGGCACCCAAAAAGGTTATAATTAACTTTCATGAACTGAAAACACACTGTGAAAGGGTTAAAGTTGTAACACTTTAAAACTCCCAGACCGGACAACGCCGTGGCAGCAACCTGGCAATCACAAGGTAGCCATGCCCTAAAGCAGGGGTGTCAAACTCATTTTAGCTCAGGGGCCACATGGAGAAAAATCTATTCTCAAGTGGGCCGGACCGGTAAAATCATGGCATAATAACTTAAAAATAACGACAACTTCAGATTGTTTTCTTTGTTTTACTTTGGTCCAAAATAGTACAAGCACATTCTGAAAATGTACACATCACAAATAATCCTCTTGACAAAACACTTCAAGTTAGTTGAAAATTCTGAGGAAAAAATTGGTGCAATTTCAAGAACACAATGCCTCAGTGATTGGAACTTAAACTTCGTCTCAGTGTATCTACAAAGCCATTAAACTTTAAGTCACAGCCTATCTGGGATTGAACAAAATACGAAATAAATAATAAATAAATAAAACAACTCTTCTAGGTATCAAATACCTCATTTGTCATTTCCACATATTAATCCTGTGCTAACTCAACAAACCATACAAACTGAGGTAGAAACTATTCAAGAGGGTTGAGTTACTCCCTGCCTTGTAGGCTAAACTATTTATTGATAGAAAAATAAAAGCTGTGCAATGCATGAACAATTTCAACAAACCAAACTTATGAATTGAAGTGACTGACATTATTACAGTAAATCACACACTGTTCACTTTCTTTAAATTTCCACAGAAGACAATCATTTTCACAGAACTATATCAGGGTGCAGTGTCTCATGCAGCATTTTAAGTGGGATTACCCATTGTTTATTTCACTCCTGCAACCTGGCATCTTTTAGCTTTCACAAGTGCATCAATATCAGGCGTCACATCCTGAGTGGCAGCCAATTTCAGGATGTTATTCAAGTGCTTGTTCGTGAGCCTTGAGCGCAGATTTGTTTTATTGATGCTCATTACAGAGAAAACTTGCTCACAAAGATATGTGGTTCCAAACATGCACAACACTTTTGCAGCAAGGGCTGTCAAGTTGGGGTAACGTGGCAAGAGATACTGATAAAATGTGTCCAAGCCAGCTGCAGCAAATTTGCCCTTCAAATCTGAGTCACACTGCAAGTCTATTATTTCAAGTTGGATGTTGACGGGCAGATCAGAGGCATTCGCGGTGAATGGCGAGCAAAACACTTTGAAGTCTTTCTCCAGTTCACCAAAAATCTGAAAACGTTGCTCAAACTCCCGCAATAGTCCCGTTATTTTATCTTTGAACCGCTTCATGTCTGCGGCATGTTGGGTCGCGCACACATCTTTCAGACAAGGAAAGTGAGCTGCATCACCACCTGCGAGTTGCGTCTCCCACAATGACAGCTTCAACTTGAACGCACATATGCTGTCATAATACTGCGTGACAACTTTGTTGCGCCCTTGCAGCATTTTGTTCAAGTTATTCAAGTGCTCTGTAACATCCACCATAAATGCAAGGTCCTGCATCCATTCTGTGGACTGAAATTCTAACACTGGTTTGCCCTTTTTTTCCATGAACTGTTCAATTTCCTCTCGTAATTCAAAGAAACGCCTCAGCACAGCACCTCGGCTTAACCATCTTACCTCGGTGTGGTATGGCAGCCCATGGTTGTGGTCTTTCTCTCTGAGAAGGCTGTCAAACTGACGGTGATTCAGGCCTCTGGATCGGATGAAATTAACAGTTTGGACGACCACCTTCATGACGTTATCCATCTTTAATGACTTGCAACACAAAGCCTCCTGATGCAAAATACAGTGAAAAGTCCAAAAATCACGTTCTCCATTTGCAGTCTGCACTTTCTCTCTGAACTTTGTCACAACACCTGCTTTTTTCCCGATCATTGAGGGCGCACCATCTGTAGCCAGGCTGACAGCGCGGGACCAGTCCACTCCGACCCTGTCCAGGGCGCCGACGAGTGCGGTGAAAATATCAGCTGCTGTTGTGGTATCCGTCATTGGCACCAACTCCACGAACTCCTCGGTGATGGTCAAAGTGTCATCAACTCCGCGGATGAATATGGCCAGTTGCGCAACATCTGTAATGTCAGTGCTTTCGTCAATTGCAACTGAAAACGCAATAAATGACTTTACTTTGCGCTTCAATTGGCTGTCCAAATCCGCCGAAAGATCAGAAATCCTGTCTGCAACTGTGTTTCTTGTCAGGCTGATATTTGAAAAAACCTGGCGCTTTTCAGGGCACACAATCTCCGCAGCCTTCAGCATGCATGTTTTCACAAATTTCCCCTCACTAAATGGCTTTGAAGCCACTGCAATTTCATTAGCAATAAGGTAGCTAGCTTTCACTGCAGCGTCACTGATTTCTCGGCTATGAGTAAACACAGACTGCTGTTTCTTCAGACCCGCCAACAATTCATTCACCTTCTCTCTTCTCTGTTGTCCTTGAAAGTTGTTGTATTTGTCGGCATGAAGAGTCTCATAGTGGCGACGAACGTTATATTCTTTCAGCACTGAAACTTGCTGTAAACACAACAAACACACAGCTTTCCCATTCACTTCCGTGAAGAAATAGGAGGATGACCATTTTTCTTGGAACAGTCTGCACTCTGCGTCCACTTTTCTCTTTTTTGACAGAGACATTTTGGGGCAATGAGGGTGCCAAAGCACGTAATGTTCAAATCGGGCAGGCAGAATGACAAGCTAGCTCCGGACTAGCTGTAGCCTACTTCCTTAGCCCCGGTATAAACATTTTGCTTGTGTAAGGCAGTAGCCTAAATCAGCCACCAGGTGTCGCTGGTGCGCTGTAATTCCCATCCAGAATTGCACAATAGACATGGTTGTCCCTTACAGGACACCGTAGTTAAAAGTTACGTGGGGACGCCATCTTTTTTTCTGTTTACTTTTCTTTATTACTTCGTAAGGTCAGCGTGGCGGCCCGCATCGTAGTACAATATATTAATTAAAAACACCCTTCCTGTTCATCTTTTTCTACTAAATTTATAATTGAGATGTTGCCTTTCACTTATTATTATTATAGATATGTTTTATATGTAAATAGTGGCCGTAATGTTGGCATTTTACCGTGCAGAGCAGAGCAGCCGCTCTAATACAGGCGGGAGAATTAGCCTGTTGACTTATTGTTTGCTAGCTGTCTTGTTGTTGTTTCATTTAAATTATTTTTACATTAGATTTTACGTTAAGAGTGCCTTATATCATTTTATGTGTTGTAATTTACTTCCATGTTAGTGTTTAGTGTTTATTTTTGTAATAGAATACGTTTTCTCATGGAGTTTATTTACTTTTCTTTATTACTTCGTAAGGTTGTGGACGAACAATGAGATGACAGCAGATGTTGTGGACAAATAAAGTCTTCCCGGTCTCAACCACAATCAAAAAGACTGTGCCGGTGTTTCCCTTAATCTGCACCACACCCCATAACACAACTATAAACACAACGCAGAGTCCCGGGGTGTGCAGAGAGGCTCCAGCACGTGGGTTACACTTGCTTAACAGAATTGGGATAAAATTGGTTATTTGTCCCCCATAAAAAAATTACAAAAATCTAAATTAAAAGCTGTATTTATTCTTAATCAACTGAATTAAATCATAAAATGCATTTTTTTTAACTCTTTTTGAAATTAAATTCATCAATATATTCATCAACAAAATTGCTTATATTGGTTCCTCTACACTTGATCCATTTTTCAAGACATTCCATGTGCTTTCAATACTTTGTGTATGTACTTCTGGGTTGTTTGGATCTACAAAGTTTTTAGAGTGATTTATTGTCCTGTGTATGTACCCCATTTTTTTTAATATTGAAGTAAGATTTCCAGCAATCAGAAATGATTATTGAACCAGGAGCAATATGTTTCTCAATTAAATCCAACAAAGTTTGTTCTTTTCTATCAGGTACATGGACTAAAAATCTCTTTTTTGTTTCCCTGCAAACCCCACCAAACATCCACTCCGTTTTTAGTATTTATCCTCTGTTATACTTTCTACGCGATATAACAGTTTCATCGATCTCGATCTTTGCTGCAGCGGCCCAGGGTTCGAATCCGACCTGTGGCCCTTTCTGCATTGTCATCCCCTCTATCCCCCCTTTCACCACTATCACTGTCAAATAAAGGAAAAAGACCAACAAAAAAAAATCTTAAAAAAAAAAAATTTTTTTTTTTTTTTCCTTTTTATGCTTTGCAAAATCATCTCGCGGGCCGGATTAAACCCGTTCGCAGGCCTGATCCGGCCCGCGGGCCGTACGTTTGACACCCCTGCCCTAAAGCATACCCTGCTTTATGGTCTATTTGACTCTATATGGGACCATAATTTACTAAATGAACATCATGCTGTATTGAAGAAGACTTGAAACTAGTGATTGAGACCATAAACTCATGTTTACAATGTTTACTGAGGTAATAAATCAAGTGAGAAGTAGACTCATTTTCTCATAGACTTCTATACAATCTGACTTCTTTTTGCAACCAGAGGAGTCACCCCCTGCTGGCTATTAGAAAGAATGCAAGTTTAAGGCACTTCATCATTGGCTTCACTTTTCAGACCCGGAGGTTTTTACACTGGTTATTACAGGTTTAAGCTTCATAATAATTATGGTATCAATGTTTTGCATTCATAACCTAGATAACTCAGCCTTCATATTGTGCTAATTTTCTGCATTTGAAATTCTATCACTGTCTACATCACTATCTAATACCTCAAATAGAAACTGTCAGAAAACTACAATACGTCATCATAAATGCTACTTTTTGGCTGAGTGTGTCGTAACACAACAACGTTACACTCTCCTTCTCTTGCTCAGTCAGTGCAAGAAGCCTCATAAACAACTCAAGAAGTATTTTCAGTCCTATTATTGCTTTCAACGTGATTGCTAATATGATAAATGTGAGCACTGTTATGTTAATGAACAGCAATATACTGTAAGGTGACAAGAATATAATTTATCGGCTGCAGCCTCCGTTTAAAAATCAAAATTATTTAAATATTCCACAAGTATTTCATCTGTAGAGTCCCTTGAACTGAATGCTTTCTCTTACTTTTTTTATTGTTTATGTAGAGTATATGGGACATTTCAACTTCTTCTCCGTACTAGATATTCACAATAACAGATAAAAGCAATAAACTTATAAGAACAGTCATTAAGCTCCTTTTATTTCAGAGTTTGGGAGCCAAAATCTCTAAGGCACAGTCTCCTGTAAGATTTAAGCATAGAGTTGGGAACTACCAAGAGGCCCCTCATCAGAAGACATCGGTGATCACACAGATTTTAAATTGGATTATGAATTTGTGGTGGAGCCAGTGTAAAGACATCAAGATTGGTTTCATATGAGACCTTTTAAGAGGACCTGGTGAAAAGCAGGTGGAGCACTTGGAAGCAATCGGGACATGATACGCATAGCCAAGAGAAAGGAGTTTTACAACGGTCTAGAGAGGATGAAACATGTGAACGATCATCTCCATCTCATCACCTCAAGCACGGCTGAGCAGGGAGCGGAGTATGTGGAGCACAGACTGCATGGAATGTAAATAAAATGCTTTAAACTAGGCTTGTCGCAATAACCGCTATATTGCAATACCACGCTATTGACAAGCCAACCGCAGGGGATGGCACACAACCACTATGTTCATGTTTTGTCTTTTGGAACTCTTCGCAATGGGTGTGCAGTATTTATACTATGCTACAAATGGCAGCAGCATGACGAGGCACCGAGCATCTATCCTGCGCCGAGTGTTTATTTTTTTCTGGTTGCCGAGAGCTGAAAAATGTTCAACTTCGGATAAAACGCTGCGCTCGTCACGGTCACTTTTTACGCAGCTGTCTAATCACAAAGGAGGAGGGTCGGGACAAATACTAGACAGTCCAGATTCAACATGTAGGCTACAAGTGCTGAACAACAATGGAGGAGAAATTAATACATATAGACCGGCGGGTCCGTCCTCTCTCCCTATACGTGCTTCAGCCTTCCATTCATCCAGAGAAAGTCCTCTACCACGTGCCAACATTTTTACTTCTGCGGATATCCCGTATCATAGCAACCAGACGCAACCAAAGCGTCTCAGCTGAAAAAAATAACGCTTCACCTCATTGCCCTCACTGCATTTAATAATAAACATTTAATTAGTTTTATAACTGTCATCTTTGTCATTGAAAAAGCAACATTATACGTAATATGTAATGCCTAACAACAAAGCGTATTTATATATAAGGATGCACCGATACCTGATCGGATATCGGGCCGATACTGACTCCAATGGCTGGATCGGGTATCGGTGACAATGGGGCCGATCAATTCATTTCAATTCTATGTTTACAGTATATACGATATAGATTATACATTATCCTGTACATTTTGAAGATTACCAAGTTGCTGGTGTACGATTTTTTTTTTATTATTTTGTTTTAGAAAGTTAGGAAAGTCAAATCTCATGATTCTCTACACATCAAAGAATGATCCCAGTTGCTTCCACACAGTGAGGCATACAGCTTATTAATTGAATGCTGGTAATGGATCGGTACTCTGTATCGTCATATCTGTATAATAAAGGGAATAATAAAGCATATCACGCTGTTAAGCCAATCATTGTCACCGTAGGGGAAATTCCTTCACTGCCCACAGCCATACCTTAAACGTTGTCATTCCAACCCTGTCCGGTTCCCTCCCCCTTTAAATCGCTGCACACAGAATCAGTGCACAGTTGGCCACCTTGATCCTTCAGGCGTGCCACTCCAGCACCGGAGAACTGACTCTCAGCCATCTACAGGATTTCATTCCAGCCAAACAGCAGCTGTTTTCACAGATTAGATCCTCCCTTCCATTTAAGTGATGCTCATCAGTCATACCGACTGCTGTAATGATTGATTAGAACACTGCATACTCTTGATCTTGATTGTTTTGATAAAGTTTATCACGAAGCAATCTTTCATTTTTTAAATTTAATTTTGGCGGTGAAGTTTTGTGGACAACAAATGTTGTGTTGCACGCCACACATCTCAGCAAATGGCCAAGTTAACTGGTATTGATCAACTACCCCATCAGCCTCCTGCACAAACATTATGGCAATTTTACACAATGACGCAGTTCACAACACTGTGAGCAATGAACTAAAAGTGAAGTTGCTGAAGTCCCTGAACAATCTGAAACCATCACTTTACTGCGGCTGTGGAATTGTGGAGTTGCCAATTTTTTAGCTGCAGCCAGAAGCTACTACAAATCAATCAGTCACTGAGGTAGTTGTCGGCTGGTTCCAGCAACTTCAAAAAGGTCTTCCGCAGGTGTTATTGCAAAACAGCAGGGAAGTTCGTATGAGACTGATTACTGCAACACTTTTAAGTTGAGCTCAGTTGGTGAGACAAAAGTCTTCATTACCAGTTCCTAATCCTTGCCAATTCCATTTAAACATGTGCTATATAATTCTCAGTGTGCATTATCCGCACCAATGCTGCTGCAGTGGAATAATCTGTTTCTGAGTTTCATCTTATGACCAGGTTTAATGATAAGGCTGGTGATATTCTGTCTTTTTCTCATTGCCATCAAATCCCATAAAAAAACACAAAACCAACAATGTGATAGTCCGTCTATCAATTCTTTTTGACTTTCCTATCCTGTCTTTTCTTTAAAAAGCCGGTGTGTAGCATTTCGGGGGATCTAGGAGCAGAAATGTAATATAATATTCAGAACTATGTTTTCATTAGTGTATAATCACCTGAAAATGAGAATGGTTGTGTTTTCGTTACCTTAGAATGAGCCCTTCATATCTACATAAGGAGGCGGGTCCTCTTCAAGGAGTCTGCCATGTTGCTCTGCCATGTTTCTACAGTAGCCCAGAAGGGACAAACCAAACACTGGCTCTAGAAAGAGACTTTAATGTTTTTACTTTACCTGGAGGCTAGGGATGCACCGATACCGGATCGGATATCGGGCCGATACTGACTCAAATAGCTGGATCGGGTATCGGTGACAAAGGGGCCGATCTATTGAATTAAATTCGATATTTCTATACTATATACATTATATACTTTTAATGCTTCTTGAAGTTTTCACCAAATTGTTGCTGCATTAAAAAGGTTTACCGTTGAATCGGAATTTCTATTAATTTTGAAGATTTTTCACCAAGTTGCTGGTGAATGATTTATTTTAATAACAAATCACAATATAGTATATTTTTGTCTACGTATTTATTTGTCACATTTTGTTTTTCAAAGTGAGAAAAGCAATATTTAAGTCAAGCATGATGTAGCCTTACGCATACAAGAATGATCCCAGTCACTTCCACACAGTGAGGCATACAGCTTAGTCGAGATTAGATAAAGACGAAAATGAGAAAACAAAACTTTAGTTTTAGTGGTTGAGATCAAAATGAAGGCCGAGTTTGAAGATGGGTATGGTCCGAGCAAGGGCGCTGCAGGTAGGGGGCATGAAGTGAGGAAGGGGCCATTGGCCCTCTCACCTCATGCCCCTGGCCCGATTTGGCATTGTGGCTGTTGTGCATGCTGATCTTAACCACGGCTTCCAAATAAGAGAAAACTGCTGTGTTACAGATCTGCCTTAAGACCTCTTGGATCAATCAGGCTTGTAGTTAGACACCCTTGATCGTGCAACTGATCACATAGTTGCTGACAAGGGTTCTCTTTAGGGTAATCGTGGAGCAGCCAAGCCCTATTAGTGTCCATCAGCTGCTGTGCTAAATGCCAGACTGACAGTGTAACTGTTTGGAAATACCACAGATTTGGATGCCAAAGGGAGAGGAGAGATCTATGCCCTGCTAGTTGCATCTCTTCTGCCAGTCTGTGTCTGAAGCCAAGCTGAGCTGCTGCCCCAAGCCAAAGGTGTAATAGTGCCCGCAATAAAGAATACAGTATCATTCCAAAAAAACGGCAGGCAGAAGAGCCAGAAAAGATCTGATGGAAAATCAACCAAATTGCCTTTTTGCTAAGTGAAATCAAGTAGTTCCTCCACATTAAATGCATTCCGTTTTGTGTGCAGGACTGAAGCGGTGCTTTTAATGATCACCTATGATATGCAAACTACAGGTATGTCTTGAGGTCTTCATGGGACAAAAATGTTGGACCCGATCCAAAACAGACCTGTGGACAATCTCAGTCTTGGTTCCTTAAAACCGAGTGGACCCATGAAGACTTCTAGCCCATAGTCGATGTAGTGGAATTCATTGATTATAATTAGAGAGATTTGGCAAAACCGAGGTAAAGTAACAATTTAAAATGTAGGGCTGTCAATCAATTAAAATATTTAATGATGATTAATTGCAAATTAATCGCACATATTTTATCTGTTCAAAATGAACCTTTCGTCACGTATGTTATACTGAAATATGCTTGCTTTATTCAAATGTATGTATATATTTATTATTGGAAATCAATTAACAACACAAAACAATGACAGATATTGTCCAGAAACCCTCACAGGTACTGCATTTAGCATAACAAATATCTCAAATCATAACAAGGCAACAGCTGACTTGAGTATGACTTGCCCCAAACTGCATGTGATTATCATAAAGTGGGCATGTCTGTAAAGGGGAGACTCGTGGGTACCCAGAGAACCCATTTTCATTCACATATCTTGAGGTCAGAGGTCAAGGGACCCCTTTGAATATGGCCATGTCAGTTTTTCCTCGCCAAAATTTAGCAAGTTTGGAGCGTTATTTAGCTTCCCTTTGTGACAAACTAGTATGACATGATTGGTACCAATGGATTCCTGAGGTTTTTTAGTTTAATATAGTGCCAGCTCTAGCTTTAAAATGTAGCCTATTACAACCTCTGAAAGATTGAATAGTTGCCGGGATAAATCCCAAGTTGCCTTAATGCGTTAAAGAAATTTGTGGCGTTGAAACAAATTTACGTTAACGTGTTATTGCGTTAACTTTGACAACCCTATTAAACTTTATATTCCAGTTGAAGGTGTGAAGTGTTTCTCTCAGGAACCAACAGAAAACTAAAGATTGGAATAAAGCGGATGAAACTCACGTCTGAATATGTGGAAACCTGAAGAAATAGAGTAGCAAATTGACATTCACATCGGGTACCGGTATTTTTCTTCGACAGGTTATCAACAGGCATTGAAAACCACTCCTGCCTTGACTCTTCCTGGGCTTGGGTAATTCAAATAAATGAATGTCTTTCTCTATTTGCCTGAAATTACTTAGGAATTGTTCTGCATTGCTGGCAAACACAGTAATAGGAGAAAAAAAAAAAGTGGCCCACCAATCAAAGGCGAAAAGGGAAAATAATATTTTGCATTTCCTGATATTTCTAAACAGCTTTATTGTTCTCAGTATTTGCACGGCTAGATTACGTTAGCCCTGGCTGTTTTGCATCAGGCCTTTGGAGGTTATTAAAGAACATTTATAGAATAGAAATTCACAGTGAGCCTCCACTCCAGCAAAGGATCAGTACTGTCAGTGGAGGGCTTGTCCACCTCTTCCACGCGATATGACCTTTGCCCGCCAGTACACTCTGGGCTTTGTGGATGTGTTGAATTGTTATCGCTGGTTGAAAACCCAACAGTGTCCATGTCAGTGGAAGTAGGCTTGGTTACCATGGCAATCGCATTCTCTCTTTTCCCACAAACAGAAATGGACCGACAGCAGCAAAGATGCAGAGAGAGAGAGGGGGGGGGGGGATGAGTGGCTCTCAGAGGAGCACATTAAAACGAAGAGCAACACAGATGGATTTAGGCCTCCAGGGTTAGGCTTGGCTCACTGCTAGTGTATAAAGAAATATATAGCCTCCTGTAAAGACAGAATGTTTTACTCAAAAAAAATGCCAATGCCTTGTTTATGAGCCATGTTGATGAACTCTTTGTAGCTCTGGGCAGCGTTTCTCCTCCCCCGTCCTATATTGTAGACACATGCCATATTCATTATGGGTCGCACATTTACACATCCGTTTCATCTAAACGGACAAGTACGAAAAAATTTGCTTTTTATTGCAATGAAACATAAATTGATAAAAACCAAGGTGGCATTGTAGACTGCTTGGCTGTTCTATCCTACATCTTTTACAATCCTCAACTCAGCAGCTCTCTTTACAGCACATATGTAATCATCTATGAATTATATATTATTGTGCAGCATGCATTACAACTGCAGTCGGTAACTTTGAGCAGAAATGTTATTTTGTTATAATAGTCACTATATCCTGACAGTAGTGCATGACAGATAATCTGTGGAAAAAAAACATGTTCCTCTGTGTCCTCCTAGTGCTCCTAATGGCTTACTGTAATGCCCATTTCTCTCCTCATATGTTTTTCAGAAATATATTTTAGTGTTCTGTTTAGCTGTAAAATGAGAGTTTGTGACCCGGCCGCCAGGTTGAATACAGTAGAGCAAAAACCAAGCTCCGTCCACCAGCTAGAGCTGTGTATTGGCAAGAATCAGGCAATACGATACATATCATGATACAGGGGTTACGATTCAATATATTGCGATACTATAAGTACGGTATTTATTACGATTTTTTTTAATCTAATTTTAGAAAAACTGTTACAGTGTAAAGAACATGCCACCATATGCATAAAATCTGAGTAAAAAAAGTTTACTTTTTTTACAATCAGATCTGCATTTGCCTTTATCACAGTCCCTGTAAAATCCAACATCATAGCACTACTTTGTAGTACTACTTTGAGAGGACACAAACACTGAGAGGGCGCATCTCTTTGCAAATGAAATAACATATGGACTGAGTTAATCTTTGCATGTAAACTATTAATTAAAAATCTATACAGTGCTTTTGAGAATCGGTACAGTATCACAAAACATAATATCGCGATATTAAATTTGTTTCTATATTTTCTTAGATCCTTACCTCCGGCTGGAGGAATCGTTCTCATTTTACAGCTAAACAGTACACTGAAATATATTTCTGAAAACATTTGAGGAGAGAAACAGGCATTACCGTAACAGAATTTTGGATTTGATATGATTACTATCTTTGCTGTATGGCCCTGCTCAGGTTAAACCCTTTGTAAACATGGATGCATTTCTGATTCTGGTATCGATACAACTCTATTGTTTTCTTTCAGGCGCGGTGAAATCTTGCAAATGCCATTAGGAGCACAGGAGGACACAGAGGAACATGATTTTGAGTCATTCACAGATTATCTGTCTCATGCACTACTGTCAGGATATAGTGACAGTTTTATAAAAAATGACTTTTTTGCTCAAAGTTACCGACTGCAGCTTTAAGTACTGGGTTCATTTCAGTCACCAGCCTCTTAAGTCTTTCATCTAAACTGTACACACAGTTGCTTTTTTGTGTGTGTGTGTACACAAGCCGCAGCCACTCAGTCACACTAAGCACAGCAGTGGCCGGCACAGACAAGGAAAAACGGGGGATCAATATACTCCACCAGTATAACCATCATTGCGACAGACAGTCGAGCTGTAATCGCTGTTCGTTCTGGCGTATCATGTGGAACCTGTTTGTGTCTGTAATTGGGCCGGCTTGCGCCACAAGGCCGGATGACAAAACTGATATTTTTTTTTATTTATTTCTACTCCCCCCCCCCCCCTGCTGTTTTATTTCTCATATCTGCTCCTATCTGTGATCTATTAACACAAAAGCCAGCTCACTAAAGACCCGGTCCTCCTCGGCACAGTCCCAGAGTATCTTCTAACTTGGCTTCACTCTGAGGTAATGGTGGATTTCACTCCATATGTCTCCAGGATCAAATTGTCTGTAAAGATGTATGCAGCTTTTGACTGGTCTTACGTATTGTATTCTTCACTTATTCTTCCAGTATAGTTGACATATATGCCACAGCCATTAAGGAAATCCATGGTGAGTTTCTTAGTCTGCAAGCTGCGAGACACTTTGCTGGGTGCAGCCACAAGTAATTAAAAGAAGCGCCTGTTTGGCAGGATAGCTAATTAAATCAGCCTTCGCTGTGTGTGCGAGTACTTTTTGTGTGTGCGTCTGTGAGGGTGCTTTGAGCTCCACGCATGCACAAATGGGCGGGTGACTGTTAGTGCATGCATGTATTTCATTTTCATTTTTATTGCTTTGCCTGTACGTATTGTAATCCAGTCCTTAAATAATCCAGTCATCGAATCCCTAGACGACATCACCACATCCAATCTATGTGTGCAAACACAAACGCAGACATATGACCTCCCAACCAATCTGCCACTCTCTGAAGAGCTGAGGACGTGAGCGCAAGCGGCAGTGTTTACTGTTCACCCCCTCCTGGTAGTCTAAATGTACGTGTTCTGGTCCAAGCAATCAGAGTGTAAATCAAGTGTTAAGAAGAAGAGGGTGATTTTGTGTTAATGTGTGTCGGTTCATGCGTGACACAAACCCACATGTCTCCTCTCAGCATGCCACCCCGTGTGTTTATATGTGGCGGCGAATTTGTCACCCGTAGCGTAAAGTGGCTGCCATCTGATAATAAACAGAGGGACTTGTTGAGCATGACTGGGCGCTCTCGCACTTTGATTCTGTTCCGTGACAGAGGATAGCTCTAAATTACCGCAGTCCCTTCACTGTTTTTCTCAGCACTGGCGAGTGCCTGCAGGAGCGTGCACGGTATCGGCAGTCTGACACCCCCCCTGGAACGGTGTCGTTGGGCTTTCGTCAAACTGCGAGCTGTGTAGCGGAAGAATTGACAGTTTTACAAGCAGGAGTACCGGGAAACCACAATTTCCTAAATACCAAGCTGAGACGCGGTAAAGTGGAACCATACCAGTATCACAATGGCATCAACAGCAATGAACTCTTTGTGCACAGGTTTCAAGCACACGATAGTAGCTGGGCTTGTCATGGACAAAATTAAATCACCTTTTCATAGTAGATAGTTAGTATGGTATGTAGTTTTATAGTATAGAGATTATTAAACTGACTAACACAATAGAGAAATGGCAACATCCTGTTCAGAGATGATGCTGTTTTGCCATTTTTTCCGCCTAGAGATTATGTATTCTGTCGCATATGTGCATCTCTGTCTGTCTGTCCACATCTAATCTTGCACACTACTGGACCCATCAGCCTAATATGTTTTTGTGCTTATTTATGACTGTATATTCAAGAACCTCTCATTGTTGCAGTGATTCATATTGACAACGTGTTTTAGTGACTATTTCATTCCTTCTTTAATCTCTATGAACAGATTCTGCATTCACATATAGAATCTGTAGGCAACGGGACAAGATTTTGGTATCGTAAGAGTATTGACCAACCACGTTTGAGCATGGCTTTGGCTGAATGCAAGTACACAGTCTGTGTGGAGAGCAAAAGAGACGGAACACATTGGGCGAAAATGCAATCTGGGAACCCATTGGCTGTCGTCTGACACTGATTTAGCTTTTTATCGGTTTAAAATTAGCTTGTAAACTGGCTTCTTGTGAAATAATCGCTAACTGGACTGCAAACAATGAGTAGCGCAAAGAAAAGGAATATCCTGGATATCCACTGGCTACACCGGAACCCCAGAAATATGGGCCCTTGTTCCCAGAGGCTTATCAGCCATCAGACCGATAGCCGATGGCCTCCTTACTACTCTTAACAGGCTGGTAAAGGCCGCAAGTGATCAACAACTGCTTCAGTTTTGACTCTTGTTTCAGCTACGGAATCTATAGATTTGCATGCCTTGGTAAGACAATTGCATGTACGTATGTATGTAGAACTATCGCTTCGCTAATGACAAACTGAACCGAGCGCCGACTACAACAAAGCGTCTTCTCATGTCAGTAGGAGGAGAGCTAGTGAGCTGTTCAGCTGTAAGCAGCTTGTGGGCATCAGAGTCCTGCGGTGTGTTTGACTAACAGAGCTAACAGCTAACAGGTCTAATACCCTTCAGTTAACAGAACTAACAGCTAACGGAACTAAACACACAGCAGGACGGACTGTTTCATGTTCAGAAGACGCGTTAAACAGTCAACATGAAGCGTTACACTGTGAACTGCAGTTTAGCTGCAGGTGTAGCTGCAAGATTAAAGGGGACCTATGATGCTTTTGTGCTTTTACCCCTTCCTTTAGTGTGTTATATAGTTTTTTTTTGTGCATGTAGAATGTCTGCAAAGTTACAAAGCCCAGGCCAAAGGGAGTCGCTCCCCCACAGAAACACTGCTTCTGAACTGCCTGAAATGCCTTGCTTGAAGTCCCACCATTTCTTCCGTAATGTGGTGATGTCACCAAGTAACACATTTGCATAAGGGCTAGTTTGGCACGCCCTCAAATAAAGCTAGTTAGAGCAGAGTCCAAAGAGTTTGATTTGGTTGAACAATCACAACAGTGACCAATCAGAGCACACCGGGAAAAGTAAAGTGTTTTTTTTAAACATTATAGCAATTAAACATGCTCCAGTAGAAACCCAAAATACAAGTATGCACCTGAAAATAAGCATACATGGTCCCTTTAAAACGAGAGAGCATCTGCTGCGTGAGAAAAACGCATCGGATACGCTTGCGGTCTAGACCACAATCATTCAGTCAAACATTACAGCAGTTGTTGTTGCAAACACACCTGGCAGAGATCTGCACTATGCTGAGTGCATTTAGTTCGGATTTTGTCCTCACCTCATTTCGTCTTTGTCTGAACATTAGTGGTTAAATTTGTAAATGGATTTTTACGTAGCATTGCTAAAAGCTTAGTCATGGTGAGGAAGAAGTAGTTAATGCAAATGTCGTGATTATTAGCCATGTCGTGTCACTATTTGGTTAAATGGCTTGGCTGTATTTTGAGCATCCATATCTGATGTCCCATTTCAGGCATGTTCATGTACTGATGTGAACAAGACTGTAATGGGGCATGAAGGAAACTGTGTCACAGATGGACTTTTCTTTTTATTTGCTCACTCCCACTCTCTTGGCACCGTTTTTTTAACCAGTTTAGGAGACACAAGATGTCGTGGATTCTTGTCATGTTTTCAGATGATTCACTTAATCTTTTGATTCCCCTCCTTTAACGTTCTCAGTCTCTATATACTGTAGAACAATAACTGCCAATTAGTGCTCATGACTTGTAAGCACCTCTAATCTTACCTTGTCTTGTGTTTCCTTGGATACTGAGGCCAGTTGGTGTCCGAGCCCGCAGAGTAAAGGATGCTGAGCTGCTGACCACTACTGGCCCACTGTGTACCAGCATGTAACAACTGCTGTTTGTGTTTTTTGGGGTCTCACAAACAGAGCTTGAGGTTAACATTAATATTCAGCGGCAAAAATTAGGCCTGTTGAGAGCAACAAGACTAGTCAGAATGTCCTCGATAGAGAAAATGCTGCTTCCTTAAAGTATAATTGGTTGGCACAGAATGTATGAAAATGCTGTTTACAGAGAAATTATTATGCTTATATGAATCCTTTTGTCCTTTGCACTCCATAATGTGTAATCTAACAAGAACAACAAATCAGGGAATGAAAGACAGGTTGATTCCTTACTGAGTCCCTTTTTTTCTGTGAGCAGTATACCGTCTACAATATTGAGCATGTTTCTGTCAATAACCATGACTTTATAATGACTTCAGCCTCCCGACACTGAAAACATGACATACAGATGTATGCGCTGAGATGTGTGACAGAAAGTTAAATCCATAGTTTGTTTTCTAGGTAGCATCAGAAAAACAAGACAAACATCTGTAGAATATTACCGGATATTTTAGCTACAGTTTTCCCCTCTTTTTTTTCTACCCTCAAAATATTCCACTTTGCCCTATCACTAAACCCTACGAAAGTCTGTTATTGGAATTTCATTACACTTCAAACTCAATAAGACAACGAACAGGTCACAGCATATTTCGGCAACACTTTCTATGTCACGCATGTCTATAATGCATTAGAAACATACTTATAATGCATTATAATTTGCTTAAAGCACTGTATAATTATAGTTCTTATAAAACAATCACATTATAAAGCATTTTATAATGACTTATACGGTCAAGTTGTATAATACTTCATAATTGGTGGTCACTGACATTTTCTTCCTCAAGGATCATGGTGCATGATAATTCCCATGTAGTCTTTTTATTTTGCATTATAATCACTAATAAAATGCATTACGTGATTTTAAGCTACTCTAAGCGGTCATTGTCTGCTTTAAAGGGACTGTTTGTAATTTCTTACACGTATAAATCAATCCGGGTCGGTGTCCCATGCGTGTTCTCGTGTGGCTACGCTGTTCAGACTCAGACTCCAACACAAACTACATGGAAACACCAAAACCGCAAAGTTATATCTAGTGAAGCCCGTCTTCTAAACAGTGTTGGCCGCGGTTGGAGGACACGGGGGAGACCGTAGCTTTGGTCTCCAGGGCCGGAGTCTCTGCTCCTCTGCCTGTTTGCCTTCACTCACACACCGCGCTCGTTCTCACTCCACCTCTCACGTGCATACGCACACACTACACACTGTAGAAGACTTCGTAGCTCTGAGAATGTCTAGTGAATGTACAGTGGATGTTTGTGCAGAATAACTGCTGCAGCTCCTCCAGACCAACAGAGGTTTCCCGTGTCTTGTGAAGTGACGGGGCTCCGCAGCGAGAAACGTTATCATCTCCGACCAAAACTCCGGTGTCTCCCTCCGGCCGCGGTCGGGAGGCTGAGGCAGGAAAAGCAACAGGGCGCTGACTTTCGTTGACTTAACGGCCACAGGTGTCGCTGTTAACAAGCAATTTCTGATTCTTACATAGAGTCCCTTTGAGTCTTATTTTGATGCAAATATTTGTTAATTAGCAGGAATGTAGCACAATGTCAAAGTGAAAGCGGTGCTCTGTTGATTTTAGTTGTGATTAATAATCGGATCTCAATATTGATCAAAATAATTGTGATTATCATTTTGGCCATAACCGTGCAGCCCTAATTTAAAGTATAGCACACTTTTTCAGTCATTATAATTTCAAGTATTCTTTTATTCCAATCTCATCGCGTTGCATATCTCCACCCAAGCACACAGGTAGTTGACACACACTCTATCATTTGTACAGAGTCCATACAGCCTGCTGCAATGCGAGCGCACCGATACTCTACCTGGTCAGCCCCATGTGTGGTTGTTGGCTGCGGCCTCTGCATGGCGTACAGCTTCCAGGCCTCTTGTTGAGAGCAGCTTTGGGATTTCTCCCTGCAAGCAGGGCCAGGCAGGAGGTGTTGGCAGGGGAAGGAAGCGTTGACTTTCCCCCAGCGGATTGTGATCCATCATCTCCTCTTACATAGCTGAGAGGCTGCTGGCTGGCTGGCTGGCCGGCAAGTCCATAGCCAGTCCCCTGTCAGCCATCCTAGATCATAACACGTACTCATGAACCAACACTGAGGAACAAAAGTGCCTTCCGGTGGAGCTGCAGTACTCTCATGCACTCGTGCTCATGCAAACACATTAATTCTAATCTGGGTAAATTAATTAAGCATGCACACAAAATGCAGACTGCACGCTTTTTTTTTCACATTACGTACACATGCACATAATTGACTTTTCCCCCGTTTCTAAGGAAAATTAGGAAAGTGGAATGAGGGATAAGAAAGACCATGGGCTTAAGAAAAATGGCAAAAGTCTTTAATGGAGTTATTACAACCATCTCCCTCTAATGTCCCATAATCAGATAATATCCCGGCCTTAAGGAATTCACTACTATCGGCATTCGCTTGGGGAGTAATCGACGAGCTATCTTATCTACCTTCCCACAGACTTCATGGTTACTAGTTTCACTGTTGCCGAGAGGGATTTTTTTTTTTTTCATGAACACTTGGGTGCCTTTTTCTGCTCAGAGGATCTACTAATTTATGTATTCATTCCTTTTTGTCTCGACTACAAAGGCAGTACGTGTCCCAGTTCTTTATATATTTCCCTCAGCTTTTGGATCTTGAGCCTGTTTGCCAGGCAAGACCGTGTAACTTACGCAAACCGATCCCGCCCATACCCTCAACGTGCCTCTGAAGTTTTTCTTTTTCTTTTGTCAGGGTCCAGTCAGCCTTTTAGTACATTCGTTTTAATGAGGTTTTTTTTTTTTTTTTCCCCGACCACACTGTTTGAACACACTTTCAGACTTCAAGTCATTTCAGGGCGAGTGAGAGGTTTTTCTCTGTGCTTTGATGACCTTCCCGCTGAAAATGAAATGTTTACTGTTTGACTTTCCATCAGAACACACTGTACTGAATTTCTCTGACACGGACAAGAGTACACGGCAGACCTAAAAAAAAGTAGCAATAATCTCGTTGGACTTTTTGACTGTGAAAAGGTGGCCTCTGGCAGCTCTAAAATACCAACTTCACCCTATCAAAACAATGCAGTATAATGTGAGAAAGAAATGTCTCTGACAAGGGTGTTTGAAGCCTGGAAATGTTTCCAGTATGTGTGGACTGAGGTTATCCATATTCAGTGTAGCTGCTGGGGCTTAGCCATGATCAGCTTGCCAAATAAACCCGTCTGTTTAGGGCTTGTTGGTGTGAACTGTTGTTGGTCAGGGCTTTGATTTTTCAGTCAATTATAGATGGATTTTATTTCCAACATTTAATACATAATAAGAAAAAACTAAATCAAGGACTCGCCAATAAAAAACATTAAACACATAAAGCAAATTCTGAATAAATAAATATATGTTTGAAGAGGAGTAGGCTGGCGTAAAATCCATTATAAACTCAGAGATATTAATGTTTTGACTTGCATTTTAAATTGACCAGTGTTTAAAAAAAACATGTAATTGATGTTGGTTGAGTTGACAAGCTCCAATTAGCTCCATGTAAGAAAAAAAGAAACATTAAAATCAAATTTACTCTTATTAGCGTCTTCATTTAGACACTATTACTTCTATGTAAGAGTAGTTTATTAGTGGTAATTGTTGTCCTAATTGCTATTGATGATTTTATTTGTGTAATCAGCAATAATAGCGTATCGACACCGGGCACTTAGTGTTAATAGTCGAGCCATACTTTCAGTTCTTTTGTTCAACGAAAAAAGTTTTTGTAAAATCAGTGAAACACTCAACCATTGGAATGTTCACAGTGTTGGATTTAATTCTTTGTACCCCTTCCTTCAACATCAATTCCACTGAAGTTGTGTGTGTGTTGTCCACCAAAAGTTTTACAGACTAACAAAGTTGAAGTTTTTTTTTGTACTTAATGAGCAATATCAAAGACCTACATTCCCTTTGCTTTGTGTTGGGCAATGCAGCTTCTCTGATTACTTACACAAGTCGGATAACATGTGGCTAAAGATTAATTCAGGGTTTATTATGCCTCCACGCCGGCGACAGCCATGGCCAGAGGCATTATGTATGTCAGGTTGTCCGTCCGTCCGTCCTTCCCCATCCGATCCATTCTCGTGAATGTGATTTCTCAGGAACGCTTAGATGGAATTTCTTAAAATTTGGCACAAACATCCACTTGGACTCGAGGATGAACTTATTAGATTTTGTTGGTCAAAGGTCACTGTGAACTCATGTCCGTCCAATTCTCGTAAACACAAAATCTTGGAAACGCCCGGAGGGAGTTTCTTAAAATTTGGCACAAACGCCCACTTTGACTCAAGGATGAACCAATTTGATTTTAGTGGTCAAAGGTCAAGGTCACTGTGACCTTACGTCCATCCTATTCTCATGAAAGCGATATCTCGGCAACGCCTTGAGGGACTTTCTTCAAATTTGGCCCAAACATCCAGTTGGAATCAAGATTGAAATGTTTAGATTTTGGTGGTCAAAGGTCACTGTGACCTCACAAAATACGTTTTTGGCCATAACTCAAGAATTCATGTGCTAACTATGACTATTTTACACAAATGTCTAATAGGATGAAATAATGAAGGTGACTTGACCAGTTGACGAAGGCACACAACTGCAAGGTTTTAATTCTAGTAAATCATAAGATGCATTTATGAAAAATACAGATAATAGCATAGAGGCTGGAGGAGTGGGCTTCTTACAGGGATGATTGTTGGTTCAGACCAAATAAGAAAGTATGGACGGGTAAAGGAAAAACAAAATGATGTCTCTCTTTTCCTAATCGGCCGACAACTAGTACTGCTCAATGTGCAACTGCATACGAGTAAGTGAAAGGTCTGTGCTGCCGTGTTTGGCTCAGAGTTACAAAGGACATTGTACTATGGCGGTCTATACACATACACATACACATGGTGTCGCCAGCCGTTCCTTTTCAACTGCTAGCAAAGAGCTTCAGTGGCTTCCCACCTGCGAAAGACTGCCAATTGTTTTGGTTTGAATGCTCAAACAAGCCGCTGCTGGGAACCAAGGTTTCGCCTTTTGGCAGTATTTGAAACTTTACAATAATATCACAAGCTTTGCTGTTGCATTGTATTGTATTGAAAATGCAGTTGTGCGAGTATATGATATGAAGATATTGGTGATGCAGTAAATGAAAACAGGTATTCCCAGGTAACTGCATGGTTGGTTGCCTAATGCAATTGTCAGTAAAAACACACAGTACATGTTTTGAATGAAAAGATGTTTGTCAAGGCAGCAACATGTTTATGGATTTTTACAAAACAGTGGGAGCAGATGACTCAAGGTGACGGAAGATATTGGTAGTAATAGCTTCTGACGGTGCAAGTACAAAACTGAAATTACACAATCATCCGCTTGCAATTACCCACAATCATTTCTGTTTACTTCTCCTGTGCACCTGTTGCAAAAGAACAGAGCTCAGCAGTGGCTGACAGCCCAGCGGATGGCCCATGGCAGGGTTCACTCATTTGGGAGAGACCCTTCGGCAGCGTCTGGTATCGGCTCTATCTATATACAAGGCCACTTAATCAGTCAGCTTGCTGGGCCCAGACACTTTGTCCCTCAGGCTGAAGTCACCACTAAACCTCTTTAAATTACTGCTCAGGCTCTCTGTTGACTTGCTTGTTTACTTTGATTGGCACTGGCGACACAACACAGCGTTGACAGTCCACTGTCTCAGCTCCACGTCCCTGCATCCATCTTACTCTCCGTCTCTCCGAACTCGCAACTAGAAAAGTGCACTCGGTAGAGTGCGGGCGTGTCTGTGATGACGACCACTGCTGTAATGTTTGATTGAATGAATGCAAACCACAATTGCCCCTGGTCTAGACCGCAAGTGTATCAGGTGCGTTTTTCACTCGCACGTCTCACGAAACAGATATAATCTCAATTTAATCTTTGCAGCTGTCTGCGCTGGCACCGGCCACCGCCAGATGAACTGCAGTTCACTGTGTAACACTTCATGTTGACTATTTAACGCTTCTTCTGAACAGAAACTCTCTGTCCTGCTGTGTGTTTTAGTTTCTTTAGCTATTAGCTCTGTTAGCCAAATACACCGCAGGACTCTCAGTCAGTGCTTGGTTCGGTTTGTCATTGTCAAGCGATAGTTATAAGTACATACATATGATTGTCTTACATAGGCGTGCAAATCAAGAGATGAACAATCCCTATTTAGTAGTGGAAAGGCAAGACGGTAGATGGAAGTCAATAAAATGTAATCACCGCAACCATGAGATGTCATTGAGGTTACAGTCATAAATGAGCACAAAAAATATTAGGCTGACGGGTCCATTAGTATGCGAGATTAGCCGGGAACAATCAGACGGACGGACGGACACAACCGAATACATAATCTCCTGGAGGTAATAACCCACTGCAGACATAATGAAGGCAGCTGCAGGTTGTTTGTTATTGTAAGTCTTTAGAAAGCTAGACAATGCAACCAGGCAAGATCACAACTTTCTATCAACTTCCTAAATCATTTCAAAAGTTCTGGTTTATTATGTTGCGATGCATTGTGACAGCTCGGCACATGTCTTGTGTTTGCAAAACAACTGCTAGTCTTTGTTCTGGACAGTTTTTACATGTATTACCTTTTCTACTGAAAACAAGGTGAAAAGTTGTGAGTTTTCCTGAGTTTTAAATTATAACATATTCCACCCACATTATTAATTTGCGTTAGCATCTAAGCAATCTTCCATCTCTGTTGTGGGGGGAAAATTTAGTTTGCACCTACTCTGTGGATGTATTGTGTTGCTCTCTGTGGTTTCCATGTATTAGGATTAAACTGATGTGTGGTTGAGAGACAGCAGCTACCACTTTCTCCAGACTATGTTGTCAGAGCCTTTTAAATCGTATCTAAATATTAAATAAATGGCACTGTCAATATAGATGAGAACTTTTACACTGGAATAACCAACAAGAATATTCACATTGCAATAATAGGCTTTTTTGTTAAAAGAAGTTTAAAAAGTACATTGTAATATAATGTTTAATAACTTTTTTTCTCAGGAATGCAGGTTTTATATTTGAATTTAACCTTTTAAAATACGCAATATACTCTATAGGCACTTTGTACCAACAGTTTGGGGTTTAATTATCATAACAATAGGATCTTTAAATATGGAGAAAGGATATCAACAATATATTTGTTATTTGGCTTACAGATTAATTGTTAAATCTTCTGACAGAGACAAAATCACTACATTCTAAATGTAGATGCACTTAAGGGATAAAACCCATGGTCCAACAGTTCTTGTGATCTGTTGTTTTGTTTTCAGTTTATTTCAAAGGAAGTGATTAATGAATTGCGCACCGACTGGTTGAAAGCTGCTCGAGGCATCATCAACACAAGAATTGATGCGGCTGCTGTGAAGGAAATTTGGGTGGTTAGGGGTATAGGAACATTGTTGTCTATTGAAGTAGTATAAAACTGCATCAGAGATCTGTGTTTTCGATGGTGAGAGTCAAATCAATTATGTTTCTAACACAGACATATCCCAGAGAATCATCATTTTGTTGTGCAGTGTTTTTAAAAACACTGAAAAATCAAAGGCAGTGTCTTACATGTACAATTCAATAGATTTTCATGATGTTCACATTTAATATTATACGGGGATGGTCCTAATTTACATATGGCACCTGACACCTGCATTTCTCTCCAACTTATTACTTTTGTGTTCTTTCTTTCTTCTTCTTTTTGAGGAATGTGTTTAACAAATATTAAACCTCATGACGTTGTTACAGCAATAGATATATATACTGCAGCAGGCTGTTCTCATACACCTTTCATCGCTATACCTACGAAAAGTAATGCACTGGAATTTGTTTATATCCCAAGAAATCAACGCGTATTTAATCCAAGTAATCGTGAACAATGAAGTATGAAAAGTGGGATACGTAGGGAGGAGGTTGGGGTGGATGGGCGGGTGAACAAAACACCGGACTTTCACCCAGGAGACCGTTGTTCGTTTTCCGTGTGAAACCAGACGTCAGCGTTGATTTATTTGTCACGTAACTTGCGTACTAAATAACGCCACTTCCTTAGTTATTTTAGCCCAAACCACGATCGTTTCCTAAAACTTTGTAGTTTTTTTGCCTAAACCACACCAAGTATTTTGAACGTAGTTATTTTAAACTTAATCACATTTTTTCCTAAACCTAACTAAGTAGTTTCCTGTGAAGACGGAAGTTTATTTTGAAAAGACTGTATGCATGTAACATGCATAAATTGACACAAGCTGCTGATCATTCGTAGGAGAACACATGAAAAATTAGGAAATAACAGTTTTTTAAGATATCATACAAACCACCGTATGAGGTTACGTTATTACTGCAGTAATAGGATTTTCAAAACAAAAGCCTTTGGAAATATTCAATATTGAAACAACACTCAAGATTTTCTATTTCTATGTTAGTGTTTTGTTTCAAACAGATGGCTTAGCTTGCTTTATATTTGAATACTCACAAAAAGCATAATTTTCATAGCAAAATATTAGACAATAAAACAAGAAAAAAGGCAATTTTACAACTGCTCATGGAGATTTGTTTTTTTCTGAATTGATCATCGGGTTTCAAAATCACTTTCGGACAGCTGTGCCTTTTCAAGAGGAGTTCCATTTCATGATTTCATGTCTGTTATCTCACACCTGGTTGACAAGTTGGTTCCCTGTTATAAAATGATATCCTCATTGGACATAATTACTATTGAATTAAAGGGGTTATGTCATGAAAAACTCACTTTTTCAGAGCCTGTGCCAACCATTTGGGTGTCTGGAGTGTCTACCAACCCACAAACTGTAAAATAAGACAACCCAGTCAGTTTGTTGTGTGCTGCCTAGATCAGAAAACATGTGATTAAACAAGCCATTCAGATTTGGCTTCCCTTCATATGTCACATGCAACATATTTTCTTGCCAGCCAATCAGAGCAGACTGGACTTTTTCTGGAGGGGGGGGGGGGCTTAAAGAGACAGGCACTAAAGTGGAGGGTTTCAGATATAGGGTGAATACAGGTATATTCACACAGACAGTATGAGAAAAAATTTCAACATTAAAACATGTTCCAGTGGAAACCCAGAATACAAGTATGAACCTGAAAATAAGCACGATATACCCCTTTTAAAAAAAAAAAAGTTCCTCAAGTATATTATACTGTGAGCATTGCTTCAAAAAACTGTACACATTTCTTACTATTTTTTATTGTACATCTGGTTTCCTCTACATATTTGATTGACAAGTGCAAAGCAGCAATGGCTCATGGAAGTGCTGAATGGAATAACGAGAACATAGAGGCACAGAAATTGAATGACGGCTAGAATATTTGGTTAATTATAAGCAGGATAATTAGCAGAGGGCTGTGGCCTGTCTGGCATGTGAAGTGGTTGAGGTTTACATTGCAGTTTTATTGTGCAGTCTAATTCATTAGTGTCATTAAAAGCAGGTACTGACTTCTTGGACTTTAACAATGAGATCACAGAGGGGAACGTACTGCAAACACAGCCATTTAGACATCTCATTAAATACTAAATACAGTAAGTATGAACGGGGCTTCATAGTGAAACAGATGACAAGACAAAACACCAAACCATACACGCCTCATCTTATTGTCTCTTACACCATTATTGGGCCGCTAAGTTGCCCTGCTTTTGTTTGCTCGTGGTGTTGAGTCTCATTACTTGTTATCATTACATGGTAACACATATTTTTAAATCCATTTTTTTTTTTTTTTGCAATTCATCACAAAACAGACACCTTTTTTCTCTTGCAATGAAGTCATAACTGCAGTAGAACTACACAAAGCCAACTGACGATTTCTGACAAGGAATTCAGATTTCAACTTTTGCTGCTGGTACGGTTAAGTTAACGCGATAATAGCGTGTTAACGCAAATTCATTTTTAAGCCACTAATTTTTTTAACGCATTTAAATAATTTGTGATGTTTAGGTTGTAGCAGGCTCAGTTTAAAGCTAGAGTGAAGATACTGATGTCATATGAAAGTGGAAAAGCTAAGGAATCTATTAGCACCATGTCATACTAGCTTGTTGCGAAGGAGGCAAAATAACGCTCCAAACTTACACTCAATTTTGGCGAGGAAAAACTGGCATGGCCATATTCAAAGGGGTCCCTTGACCTCTGACGTCAAGATATGTGAATGTAAATGGGTTCTATGGGTACCCACAAGTTTCTTCTTTACAGATATGCCCACTTTATGATAATCACATGAAGTTTGGGGCAAATTATAGTCAAGTCAGCACACTGACGCACTGACAGCTGTTGTTGCCTGTTGGGCTTGAGTTTGCCTTGTTATGATGTGAGCATATTTTGATACTAAATGCAGTACCTGTGAGGGTTTCTGGACAATATTTGTCATTGTTTTGTGTTGTTAATTGATTTCCAATAGTACATATATACATACATTTGCATAAAGCAAGCATATTTGTCCACTCCCATGTTGATAAGAGTATTAAATACCTGACAAATCTCCCTTTTAATGTACATTTTGAACAGATAAAACAATGTGTGATTAATTTGCAATTAATCACGATTAACTATCATGCGATTAATCGTGATTTAATATTTGTATGGATTGACAGCTCTAGCTGCTACAATACTGTAATTAAGAGTATTAATACTGCACTCAGTTATTTTCATTCTAATCGGCCTTTTTCTACATGAAACATAATGAAAGAATGTGATGTCCTCATATCTCGGCTGATGAAACAACTTCCCTCGTTGGTTGAGCAACAAATTTACTTCCAAGCACAGATTTTAAGAGAGGTTGTTTTTGAATAACCAGCAATAGATTTTTTTTTTTTTTTATCTGGACTGCTGCTGTTTTTTTTAATATGAGTGGGTTTTGTAGGTTGAGGTGGTGGACTATAGTGCCCTGATTATACACTTGCTCCTGAGTCATGTTCAGCACCCTGCTGAACGTTCATGTTCGCTCGGTGCTCTCCACTCTCCTGCTCAGTGGTAATGTTGCTGTTGACATCAAGATCTTTTTGTCAGTGCTCCGCTTCGCCACAACAACATCACATCTTCCAGCTGTTTCCGTTACTAACAACAACAAAAAAAAAACGTAAGTGAATAAATCAAAACTGGTGGTCCTGATGCGGCTGAGTGCCTTGAAATTAGAAAAAAAAACACGCTAGCAGAAATGACTAAAATGAACATGATTGGCACATTTGGCAGAGTTCCCTAGGACTAACTACCACACAACAAACAAACGCTGCAGTTTACAACTCCAGCTTAAGTAATAGATCATGTTGGAAGGCTGTGGGAAATCCAACATAAATCATCTTTTTGTATCAAATCAAAGATGATGAACACCATAACGTCAATTTGATTAAGTGAGCATTGAAGAGTAAACAGAAATATAGTGTATAGAACGTATTACAAGTGTTTACACAGATTCACTGGCGCCGGAATAGGGGGGGCCAACGAGACTTTTTGTCCTACCCACTTTCAGGTGTCAGGTGTTACGGGAATAAAATGTTGGCGATAACGTCTAAGCCTATGGGGTCTAACATGCCAGACCTTTATCCAATCATAATCAACAATTGCATAATTCAAATTCGCGACATCCAGCCCGCCACAGTCTGGGTAGACCTACCGCAGTTTCATAATGAACCGAAAATACTTCTCAATGGGGAGATAGGGTAATTCCGACATCAAAGAATCAGTGGCGATGAAAGCCGACCGTTGAGTCGCCTCACGTCTCCTTTGTCTTGACCAAAAAGTTGCACTCAAACACACCGCAAAGACTACAGCCAACGGCCAACTACCACGTACGTTCTATGCCTGCGTGAGATGAAATAACTCTCCACACCAGCAGGTCGCGGTAGTCTGTATTTGTCATTCAAAAAGGGAAACCGGAAGACTTAGTACCGCGGATATACAAGCCGTTGTTATGATACGTGCATGAAACAAAGCAGTGTTTGCCGACCATTTTCACACAACTCTCATTCACCGATTAGCTCCATTCCAGACGACCATGTCTTTATGAAAATATCCGTGTATTGGAATGATCAGATGAGATGAAAGATGAAAAATGAGAAGAGCCTTCTGTGTGTGCCGTCTTGACTTTACTCGTTGACTTGCTTTCTTCACGTTCGTGTCTCTTCTTGTGCACTGATTTGTTTAAGCTAAACAGCCAATCAGAGGGATTTACCTCACCGACGGGCACCGCTGCCGATTCAACATGCTGAATCGGCCGGAAAAACCTCCAAAACGGGCAGACTAGAGCCGAAACTAGGCCGCTCAGTGTGGGAGTACCTCTCCCTGGCGCTGGCTGTCCTCAGTGTGAGACTTGTCATTGTGACAGAAGCTATGAAGACGAGACAATAGTATTTATGTCTCCAGTGGTTACCAAAACTTTCCTCTGTTGTCTAGTTATGCAACACTGTACTGAACAATTAAATGTGTCTGAACACACATTTAATCAACCACATTAGAATTGCGCAGGGCTGTATAGTCTATTCCCAGAGGGTCGTTTTTCAATCACTGATTTTCTTTTTGTCTTTTTTTTCTCTTTCATTGGGAGAGAATTTCAAAAAATTCTAACTTGTATTTTCTTTGAAGAAAGGGTGTAAATTAAAGCTAATTATCTGTATTCACATTACTCGTTATATCGTGTCTAAATGGACAATGAGGTCTTATGCAAATGCACATGCAATTTTCAATCAAACAATCCCTAATTTTGATGTTATGCACACTATTCACAAAGGCGGTGGAGACTGACCCGGAGGACACCCTCTCCCTCCTCTACCTGCATCGCAATAAATTCTCACAATAAAGTATTCCATTTTTTAGACAAAGCACCGCACATAATAAAAGTATGTAGAATCACTCATATGAATCAAAGATAAATAGTGCAGTGTTTAGCGCGCCCCCGCTCCAGATGTTTAATATGCTTTTTTATGCACTGTTCCTTGTCATGGTTGCGTTGCTTTTGTGGGTTGCATTCACACCGGGTAACACGTCCGTAAACATTGTCTGGTTTTATTTGGTCGTTCAGATTGGTGTCATTTTTCTTTTTTGACGTTATCTAATATTATTCAGTGATTATGCACAATTTGCTTGTACTTCTTTATCAGATGATCGGTGCTGCTTATTGCAAAAACAACAACAACACATTGCCTTGTAGCTGTTATCTGTACCTGCTCTTCTGGTCATTCACTGAACATTTAACAGTCGAAAAGGGATATTTTTTGTTTGGATGAATTTTAAAGTCTTTAACTAGCAGATGCCCATGTCAACAGATTTTTTTCAGTTATTGATTTAACATCAGTTCTCTGGGAAACTGTCTGTGTGCACCATTAGTAAGTAGTAGGCTCCCGCAACCTGGTCATTGGCTTTGAAAATAACCAGGCGCAAAGTGGGTTGTCACACTGACATATTATTTGCTTCTTACCGACTCAGGAAGGGGGCATGTCTTTGGACTATTTTCATTGTTTCAAGAACACTTAGATGTAGGAAAAAACATTATGGTTTGGTTTAAAAGTACTACGTTAGTAAAATGAAAGTGAAGTGTTGTACACGTGAACACAAAGATAAACAACATGTTATTGGTTTTGAACGGGACACCAACAGCGTCTCCTGGATGAAAGCCCTGTGTTTGTTGTACCCATCCACCACCAAACCCACCCACCCTATGTGTGTTTTGCAGGCTGGTTTCATACACCGTTCGTAGTTATACTTGCACTGTAATTCGTATATATCCCACAAAAAAACAATTTGTGTGTAATTAACGTAGTCGTGAACCAGGAAATATAAAGAGTGGCGAACGCTGCATAGAGAGGAGGTTGGGGTGGATAGGTGGGTAAAAAAAATAACAGACTTTCGCCCAGGAGACCGGCGACCACTTTCTTGTTTAATATTGTCACGGATGGGTTTACGTTGTAATCATTTGAAAGCACGGTGCGTCTCGTACAGATGCTAAAGAGTGCCTTGTGCGTTGCTATCACATGCCGAGGGGCGTGACAAAGTGTCGGTATTTGACGCCCTGGGAATGAGAACGGGCTGGAAGACACTACTGTTTTTGCTTTGTTTTGTCATGTTTTTCTTGTGTAGCACAAATGGACTAGGCTACAACTGCATTTCCTTGTTCAACTATGTGTTATAGAATGACAATAAATGATCCTTGAATCCTTGAAAAGATGTTACTGATTCTGCAAGTCTCAGATCCTCAGGCAGGGAGTTTCAGATTCGAGGAGCCCTCGACTGCAAAAGCCGGTCACCTTTAGTTTTGAGCTGGGACTTAGGAACAGCCAGCAGAGCCCTGCCTGAGGATCTGAGGATCTGAGGCTGCGTTCCGGCTCATATGACAGCCGCAATTCAGCAATGTAACTGGGAACTGAACCATTAAGTGCTTTAAAAGTAATCAGTAAAATCTTCAAATCAATTCTAAAACATACTGGTAACCAGTGTAGGGAGTTTAAATCAAAGCTGATATGATGTTGTCATCTAGTGTTTGTTAAAAGCTGAACCGAGCAGCTGTGTTTTGTGCCAGCTGAAGGCGTGAGATGGTTCTCTGGCGTAACCCTGATTACAATAAATTTCAATAATGTAACCAAGATGAAATAAAAGCATGGATGACCTTCTCGAGATCAGGTCGACTGAGAAAAGACCTGATTTTTGAGATGCACGTCAGCTGATAAAAACATGGTTAAACGACCCTTGCAACGTGCTTTTCAAATAAAAGGTCACCGTCAGATATAACACCCAAGTTTCATGTTGAAGGTTTAACATTTGTGGACAGGGAGCCAAGATGTTTTTTTTCGGGGACGAAAGAGAGATTATTTCCAAATTGTTATAATTTAGCTGGAGAAGGTTTAAGGTCATCCAGCACTCCAGCACTGACAGACAAGATAGTTACTGATGAGTATTGCGTACTTCAAAGGCATACATTTGCATGTCATCTGCATAACAATGGTATGGAATATTGTATTCATATATGATAAGTCCAGCTATTGTGAATGACTGAGGTCAAATCTAAAAAAAGAAAAACCGACAAGAAACATGAAAATCTTCAAAAGAATGATGATGTTGTTCCGTAACTTCTGGATGTGTAGATGAACAAATGTTCACCATATAAACTTAAAAGGTGATATGTTAAACTTGTTTCTGCTGCCGCCAAGTGGCCAAAAAAACTCAGTTATTGCAGGTTTAAAATTGACTGTGGCAGAAAATCCTTTTAAAGAAGAAACCAACAACAATACACAATCACAAAAAAGCTGCTTATCAGCATGCTGAACATACTTTTACACCATGTCTCTACAGTGGAAGCTGTCACTGTGTCGCGCCAATGAATGGGTTGTAAACTAAAATGTGAAGCAGTCAAATTGTTGGGACCCCAAAAAGTTTGTGCTGGCCTTGGGTAAATGCATAATGTTATAAGAGGATTTGGCAGAGAATACAATTTGAATGGCTTGTTTCCCTCCGTCTCTCAGGCCTTTTAGCAGCAATTTTATTATCTGAGGGAATTCTGCTCTCACCAACAGTTGGCCTGATTTGGTATGCTATGTCAACAAGAGCCTCAGTTGATTGAATCTGTAACCGCACAGAGAGCGAGAAAAGTGTTTACCAGCTTGATTCGATGATAGAATACGACGATCACTTTGGATTGAAATGTTTCTGCTTTTTGGGGGGCTTGTCTTTTTCCTCGGAAGGGCAATAATCAAGTGCCATTTTATAAACACTGTTGATGAAGTCTAAACTTCATAGATAAATGAGAAATTGCCTCCATCAGAGTCCATTAACTGTAGAAAAACAGCTCAGCTGGATTGCTAGGGCTGGTGTGGGTTACAAAGAAACAAGAAAGAACCTCCAGATTAGTGTTTTATTGATGGTTTCTTCCAGTCTTGTAATTGTTTTTAGTGAACATCTTTTCCATTAAGAATAGTTTTTAAGGAAATATATCATTTTCATAGAGTTTTAAGTCCTGACACAGAATAGATTATTGGATGGGCATACTTCCAGTGAATCCCCACAGGTCGTCGTTAAAAGCAACACTCAAGGAAACTGAAAACACAGGTGTCATCCACAGCATGAATTTGTGTGGGATGGTTTCAGACTTGTGTGATCCAATCATTTCTAATAATTTCAGATTGTTGTAAGGTCCAAAAGTTAACATTTATTGAAAAAGATAGATGCAATCATTTCCAAAATCCACAACATGTTTTTATCTAACAAAATAGTCTGCTTCAATCCATATTTGTTGGTGTTTAGCCTTTCAAAAACACAATTTTCGCTGCGGTCAAAAAGCTGCTCGCTGCACACATAAGGGAGGTATGGACCTGTATTAATGGGGCGATCTAGCAGCAGTCTAACAACACCATAAATTACATTTATTTAACCACAATAACAAAAACTTGTCTCCAACACTTTTATAGGAAATGTATTAAATCATTAAAAAAAAAATCAGATTATGTATCTGTATTTGCTTGGCAAATTTGCCAAGATGTCATCACTTTATGTTTGTGGAAAAAACTGATAAGTTCTATTCATTAAAGTAAGCTGATTTAATAAATACATCTAATATCACTCTATTCAAACTGAGGATTTCGTTCGAGGAATTGTAATGTTTTTGACGTCGGTGTGATGACGTCGGAAAATATGGGGCAGGGGAGCTCAGATTTTCTTAGATACAAGTAGGGGCAGCTTCAAGGAAAAAAGGTTGGGAACCACTCTCTTATATTATGGTGATTTTTTGTTTTTATGCCAAGCTGGTTTTAAAATCATCTCCGTCTATACTGCTTAAACCCCCACCGATGCTCATGTTGCACCATGCAGACTGGGACCGACAGGCAGTTGAACCAGGCCTTGTGATGCAGTAAATGAGGGCATCAAGCTCTGTTGGGCAGCAGTATTCACAGGTGAAGCTGAGGCAGAAACCTACTAATGGAATTACAGTCTTTCCTTTGCGGTCGCAGTTATAATTTCTACCCTGCCGATAATTGCTCCCAAGCACGTATTTCTTCATCTTATTTGGACTGGGAAACAAGAGTTAATAGGTTTCTGCCTTCAGGCCCAAAGGCTCTTGCAGGCTGAGTCTTAAAGCCTTTATATGAAATCGCCGCTGGGTTTGTTGTAAATGGGTCCAGTCCACATTGCCGGCAAACTTGTTGTAAGCACTCGGATTGTCCTTCCCAAATTGACTGGACCCTTTGTGTAAGAAGCATGCAAATGTGGAAGGGAGAGCAAATGAGGCTTATCCGGAACGCTCCGATTTGAAGGCCTCCAAATTCACCAGTTTTTCAGCAACCTCAGGGGATAAAGGAAAGCACTGGATATGAGGGACGGATGAAAGGAGGAGAGTAAAACTGTTTCCTGCCCATGTCTACAATGAAGTCCTCTGTTTGTCTTAATATAATTATTCAATTCAATAATTCAATTGTCTCTATTTATACCCTTGCGGTTATTTAAACATTTTAGACTTGCAAGACGGATGGAAATAATGTCGCTTAATTAAATCAGATTTCACTTCATACCAGGGCTGTCAAAGTTAACACGATAATAACGAGTTAATGCAAATTCATTTAAACGCCACTAATATCTTCAACGCAATTTAGGATTTTGAGGTTGTAACGCATTTTAAAGCTAGAGTGAAGATACTGGTATCATATGAATCTAGAAAAGCTAAGGTTTAGTACCGACCATGTCATACTAGCTTGTCGCTAAGGAGGTTATATAACGCTCCAAACTTATGCAAAATTTTGGTGAGGAAAAACTGGCATGGCCAGTCCCTTGACCTCTGACCTCAAGATATGTGAATGAAAATGGGTTCTATGGGTACCCACAAGTCTCCCCTTTACAGACATGCCCACTTTATGATAATCACATGCAGTTTGGGGCAAGTCATAGTCAAGTCAGCACACTGACAGCCATTGACAGCCCTACTACAGTATATACATGCAAACATGTGTAATTAGTTATATTTACAGTATATAATTATTTGTTATATATACATATATATATATATATATATATAAACATTCATCGGTCTTATCCAAGATTGAATAAGAGACCCACTCACCATGCCAAACATCAAGACTTTGTACAGCCCTATTCTCCCATCCTTCCTCTGTCTAAGTACCAACATACAAATTGCATACACAGCTAATGGCAAAAGGCTGTTTGAGTGCAACGGCTGACATACACTAGGAGACACGCGTGTCCCAGTTAGAGAAGTACACTTTAATCTGACACTTGGGAAGCTGGTTTTACTATTATCTAAGAGACGCAAGAGTGCTGCCTGGAAATGGAAACAAACTTTAAAAGGAAAGACAAGGGAATAAATCAACCCTATATTGAAACATTTTCTTGATATATCCTACAACTTCTACAACTTCTACAACTTCTACAACTGCAACTGCTGCATCGAGCGCACCTCACGACCCTGCACTGACACGCAGGGCAAGCTCACCTTGATTGGTTCCTGAGAATGATTAAAATCAATTATTCTGCGAGATTTTTGCTTTGCGTTCCTCAGCTTCCCCTCATCAACACTACTTTTCTTAACCGAGCATATTAAAAATGAATTTTCCTCCTTTCAAGTTGAGATTCTCTGTGCTTCCACATACACACACAGCTCTCAGTCTCTGATGAACTTCTAGCTTGAACAAGCGCAATAGGTTTGAAAGTGAAATGGGACTTCATATCAAAGCTAGAAAAAAAACTGTGCTTTGATTTTCCACCCGCTACCCCCTCTTTCTTTTTTTTGGGGCAAGGGATGTCATTGACTGCTCTTTTTTCAAAGCAGCTTTATTTCATGAATTTTCATCAAGTGCTTCTCTCAGCCATTGCCTCAAAACTATTTGAAATGATAGCCCGTCACTCATCTGGTATCTGTTCATACTGTAACAGCATGACGTGTCATGAGATCGTAATTGCAGATAATTTTTCAAGCTTTCTCGCTACTGCTGATTTGCGCTCGATCTGAGATCGATAAAGTCTCTAACCCAGTGTCCTTTTATGTTTCCTCCCAGTACACCCAATCTGCAGCACTGCTCTCTTCTACAGTTCTTTGTCTTTGTCTCTCTCTCCCTCAGGCCAGTTCCTGTGGGTGAACAGCTCAGCCTTTGGCGGCCCCTGGGTGCTGAGTCCTTGGCTGTGGGGGGGCCAGGGTCCCTGTAGCCTGGACATGGCTGTGTTCCTCCATCCCAAGCAAAGTGGACAATACACCATATGGCTCATAGAGCGGGACAAAGTGCCACTTGCCCTCTTCTCCACTGACACGCTGCCGCGCATCACAGGGTAAGCACCTGTTTTATACACGTATAGTGCACTAGAAGACTGAATTTGAGCTTGCACTGGGAAAAAACAGATTGATTTGATTAAACACAGTGCCAGTACTCTCTTATCCACATGTTGGCGTGTTTATCAGCAGCTATCAGCAATCTCTTGGGACCTATTCCTATTTATTCATTATTTCTTTAAGCATGTTATACTGTGTCAGTCATAATCAGCTGTGATTTTATTGCTATATTATCACACCTGGGCTATGCATCTTCTATAGTAGGCCGATAATACTCAATAATAGACAATAATATTCCAAATGAAACATTATAGGGTTAAGCTGGTGTGTTTAGTGTTAACAGCTGAAGTGCTTTCCTGTGTTATTTGTAGCCTATAGTAGGGTATCATTCAGGTTTTAGGAGCAGTGTCTCAGTCAGGATGCCCCGACATATTATGCAGCAGGATAAAGAGACACATTCTGAATTCTTACAGTGAATAAAAGATACTTAGAGAGATATTTGGTTTGGGGGTCCTTTGAAGGTTTTTGACCTACAGTATAACTATCGAATTTTACATCATTTTGGACCATTATTATTACTAGATTATTTTATTATTTACACATATCACAGCCTTCGTCTGAGCATTTAATTCTTCTGGAAATGTTTGCCCTAAAAGAGCAGATTCAGAAAACTTTGAAACAATATTTGTTTCATTATATTTGTGTAAAAGTTATGACAACACCAAGATGGTGACGGCCAAACACCAAGACGTCACGGTGACTAAGTCCACTTCTTACATACAGTCTATGGTCATAACTATCCACATGTAACCTTTCCCTTGGCATCAGCTTTGTTTATGGGATTTCTAAGCATCATGCTCAGATTCACTGAGTCGGAGTCCTGAATACAGTATACAGTACGTGCACACTTGTGTGCCAGCCGAGAGCTTCATCGTGGATACTCCGTTCCCAAACCTGTGTAAATGTGTTCCATTAGAGGCAGAGATAGAAAACGTTCAAGCACAATCAAATGATGGCACCCTCATCGAAAGCCTTTTTATATGGAGATTGACTAAGACAGAGAGAGAGAGAGAGAGAGCTGGCCGGGTAAAAGGGGAAGGTGGGTTGTTTTAAAACACGGCTGGGTTACAATCAGCTATCATGTGTTACTAATCCTTAATTAACAGGTCTGTGCTCCTCTCATTGTGGCTTCTCACTGGAGGCTTTGCAGAGATCTGTGTCTCACACTGAGAGCAACAGGGTGGCAGAGGCTAGGACAACACTTAGTTCAAAAGTTTCTCCTCTCAATGCTTTATATGCGCGGCCATATCCATGTGTGGCCTGCCCTGATTAGCATGGCCTTACTTTGGTTCTTTCATGTGTAGGAAGTCAGAATACAAAGAGCAACTCTGTTTCATGCCGCTTGTGTGTGCAATATCTTAAGGGCATTGGAATCATACGGATGTCATGCTTTAATCTCTCCTCTCTCTGCTGCTGTCTGTGTGTGGGAGTGAATGTGCGTTAGTGTTTGTGTGTGTTTATGCGAATGGTGTGTCTTCTTAAGGGGAGCATAGCAGGGACGCGCTCATTACATGTGTGACGGATTAGACTGTGCGTTTGTGTGCTCTCATTTGTAGTCAGAGGCTGCCATCCGCCCACGCCATCTCTGCCTTTTGGAGACTCGCTCAGCCAAACTCCTCCGACGGGAGGACGCTCATATCATAAAAGAGGGGGCAATAACAAAAGCGAGAAGGGCCACCTGCGGACATTGGAAGAATCAGTCAGCCTACTAATTGTCAAACCTTGCCCCTTGAATTTTAATCCTGTTTTGACGTGTTTTATGTTTAATTTAGTTGTCAGGATATTGGCACATGGGTTAGCCAAGAGGGAAACTAAACATCCTCCTACACTGATCATTTAACAAAATCCTCCTTACTTGAAGATTGATTCAAACTTATGAGGCTTCATTTCATTCAGTTAAACTTTGTATTAAAAATAAATCCCAGGTTGAAGCAGAGACCGCCATGTCCAAATGAAACCAAACTATCCATATCACGCAGCATGTGATGTAACTCGGCACTATTTGGAAGCTGCCCACACACAATCTTGCAGTATTATTATCTCTGTTGATTCTTCTTAACGCTAATGGAAAAATAGATTAGAGATGCCCCCAGTAAATACTGTTGCACCTCTAAATGTAACAACTTGTTTCTTTACGAAATTCTCAATCAAGAAAGCGTCTGATTAACTCTGAAACAATGGCCCAAGCTGCAGCTCCACTACAGCCATCAGCCGCTGAGGGAGTGCTTGCTTTGAAACCTCCGAAAGCTGCTCCGTTGCGTTAATGTTGCGTCACATCTGATGGAATTGTCCAAGCGCAAACACAATCTCTGTGAGTCGATTCTCAATGGATAATGCTCCATCCTCTGCTTTATTAAAAAAAAAAATGTTGCTTGATTTTCTGTGACGAATTGAAAGAGGGTGAAATAAAAGGTAACCTAGACAGTTTTTAGAGTGAAAAAAATATTTTAGACAGGTCAAGGTTGGAACCTGCTGTGCAAGTCGAGTGTTGCATCTTACCAAACGTGCTGGATATACTTGTGAATATAAACCAGCTGCAAAACCAAAACATCAAACTTCAACAAGCAGTCTGAGGAAGAGTGTCACATTGACAGAATGCCAACGGTGATGCAAAATGGAGCTCAGGTTTGGTCCAGTAAACATGGTTATCATACATTTATTTGAATGGGACCCATGGTGGAAAGTCACATGTTTATTGTGCTTCCTTATCAATAAATAACATTTACAGTACATGCCCCTGTATTATATTGCAGTGTGCGCTTATTGTTAGTAAATAAAGTTGCCTACTGACAGTATATTTAATACATTATATCACATCCATTGTATCACGTCCATGCCACACTACAGTAGCTCCACCAATAACACCAAGATAAACAATACAACCTTAAACCAGCAGTAGGCAGTATGTTTTGTTGCATCATTGGGAAAAAAATCCATAATAACCTTTCAGCATATTGTAATTCAAATGTTCTGAGAGAAAACTAGACTTCTGCACCTCCTCATGGCTCTGTTTTCAGGCTTTAAAAAAATCTAGCCCGTGACGGGAGACTTTGGCCAATCGTAGGTCATTTCAGAGAGAGAGCATTCCTGTCGGTTGTGCTCCGGTCATGTGACCGGTAGTTAAGCGTTCCTTCAAGAGAATTCACAATGGCTACCACGACACAGACTTTCTCATTTTACAGCTAGACCGTACACTACAAGATGATTCTGAAAACATTTGAGGCGAGAAATAGGCATTAACGTAACATAATAATGATTCATATTTGATGCCTAGTTTGACCGTTTGGTCGGAGTTCGCGAGTGATTGACAGCCGGCTCTCATAGACAGCAGATGGACAGCAGACCTCAGATCAGCTCTTACTGCTTGTTTTCTCCCGGTCTGTGAAATCTTGCAGATGCCGTTAGGAGCACCGGAGAACACAGAGGCACCTAATTTTTTTTCAGGTTACCTGTTTCATGCACTACTGTTAGGATGTAGCTACCGTTTTATAAAAATAGTTTTTTTTTAATCATATTTGCTCCAATCTCACCTACTTCAGCTTTAATGACCACGAAGTAAACGTCATTCAGTCGGCATCACAAACAGAACACTTAAAAAGGGCCTGCTATCCGTGTTAACTGGTGACTCTCAGCCGAACGCGTCATGATTGCTTGTAGCGACGGCATCTGTGTCCTCGTCAATGCCTTCAATTTTGATTTAATCAAGATAAATACATACTCATATGTGTTTATTATCCACGCCAACCATGTATGTAGGTTTCTATGAGCAACCACTGACGCATTCGGGCTGAAAGTCACCAGTTAATACTGTTAGCCAACATCAGAGTCATTACAACTTGCCATCGCAGTAATGACGGCGGCGCTAGGTGGCGGAACACACAAAGCGGTCACCGCGTTCGTCTATGGTTACAAGAATCTGCCTGTTCACCACTATGCAAGTAGAATTTTAAGGTTAGCTATTTTATTACGTCTTCCCTCAAACCCCTGCCTCAGATTTCATCATACAGTGCATAACTATACCTGAGGGAAGCATATTTAGGACCTCTGAAGACAGGCAACAAAGTACTTGACTCATCAAACAGTGTCAGCTCTCACAGTGAATTTCAGCATTCCAAGTGTCTCGGTCAGCAGTGAAAGAGAGACAGGATGAGAAGAGGGGGAGGGCTGCAGGATTTATATATAAATATATATCTCCACAGGAACTGTGTTTGCACACGCATGTGTGATGTCTCATTTCGTGTACTGTGACTGTATCTGGCTGTGGTAAATTATCCAGGCAGTCTTGTTTTGTAGGCGCGGTCACAGGTGATGCATTAACACTGCTGCTATATCTCATCACAGATGTCTTATTTATTCCTTCACACCCCCGTCCCATTACACACACTCACATCCACATGCACATGCTGGATAACATATAGTGTTGTGTGCATTCATTTACTGGCACCAAATGGCCTCAGTTGCAAAGCGCATTAATGTAATGTTCAATGCAATGTGTGTAGTTATCAGAACCACCCAGTGTGACAAAGGGCAACGATGCGTTAGTGTGGAAAGTGTCGGATGTCATTTAAAGCGCGGCATTAGAGAAACCATAATCTTAAAACTGATCCAGCTTATGTAATGCGGGGGAAGGAAGCCTCAAAGGTGGAAAGTGTTAATGCTCGATTTTGACATACAGTAGGAACATTATGGCAAGTGATATATAATATCAGCCGGGCTGCACATTCTCTCCGACACCACCCGTAGTGCATGAGGAATAGAATTACCGCAGCATCACAAAAGTGTCAAAAAGTAACAAACTGAACATGATTCGCTGGATGTTACAGCATGCAGTTAAACAAATCTGTTCTTTGTTTAAAACGTATAAATACATGAACCAAAATAAGGCTTAACGATAGATACAATCTGAATGTACACGGACAATTAGACTTCATTGTTACTGTCTCGGTCATGATGAAAGTTGTCACACACAATGGAGACAGTCGGCTGCCTTTTTCTTTCTAATTGAAGCAGCTGTAATCCTTGTAAGTAAAAAGGATTATTCTTGCCACTAACCTAATTATTCAATTTACAGTCCCATAAATGAAAAAAAAAATGAAAAAAACGACCTCAACACTGACATCATAGGCGTCTGTGTGTTCGCAGAGGATACACTTAGCAAGTTGAATAATGGCCTACTGCTGCATTACTTTTCTTGTAAATTATAATAAAGAAATCAATATGAACTGTGTATGAGACAGGTTAGAATGATGAAAGATGCTTTTAACTCTCACTAGTCGCATGTCCAAGATCTGTTTTTTTTTAAGATATGATTAAATACATTTTCAAAAAAAATGACTTGCTCCCACTTTTCTCTGCTTTATTTTTAATGTCCTGATGAAGGTCCTTGTTGACCGAAACGTTGACTAGTAAAGCAGGGAAAAGTGTGTGCGGGAGCAAGTCATTTTTTTGAAAAAGTACATATTGGAGGGGATCTACTCCCAGCACCACAAACAATTTTGAGAATGTGCATGTTTTCCTCTCCTTGATAATTAAATACATGGTCATGACTTCAATCAGTGTATGGTAATATATAATGTGTTGCTTCCACGGGGGGTGCAAACCAGGTGAGTTCCGTTGTTTGAGTATTCAATTAGAAATGTTTGCCCTTTAAATCCAAAATAACCTTTCGTAATAAAAATAACCATAATGTCATAAAACAGCTGTTCTCTGAAGTAAGCGCAGGTTGCAGTCTGTTAGTGTTAGCAGTAGGCAGAGGGGGCAGAGTCCTTTCATTCTGAGTTTGTTGGATAAATAGGCTTTTAAAGTGATATGAACCACTTAAAGAGAACCTTATTTTCCTAGTGAAGCAGTTTTTCCTCTCGAGCTATTAGGTTTTATCCAGGTGCACACATTTAGAATATTTTCAGGCAATTTAATGGCCGTTATCTGTGGTTACCACTGTCATTCTAATGCTTCAGACGAGCCAAACTGAACCTACCACATTGTGAAAGCAAAAGTGAAACTTAACGTTGTGAATTGAAACAAAACAACTTTGGGTTTAGGCAACAAAACTACTTGAGGTCTGTACTACGAAGCAAGTTCAACATACCCAGGGTATCTTCTCAGATAAAGTTGTCTAGATAGTTGGCAGTGATATATAAATAACTTTCAGAATACAATGAATGAAAGCATTACACTTAATTATGCCATTTGCTAATGTTATGTAATGTATGACTATTTCAGCCTTCTTTCAGATGCGTCCCTGACTCTGGCGGAGCAAATAAAAATATAAATATAAAAACATAAATCAAAGTGGTAATCACCCACAGCATACAGACAGCTGTCCTTCCTGCATTTGTCAGTTTAAACTGTTGCTTTGGTCCGTATGCAGTGCCTTTATACGAGTTGATCTCTCATCAGGAACATAACCTGCTCAGGAGCAGGTTAGGTGTTCAGCATAAGTTACCATGGCGATCTACTCCGGTAAGAAGTGAACCACCATCGTAAGACTGAAATCCCAGGGTTAACCCTGAAGTTACCTCACTTAGCCCAAATCCTTCTTCATAGTACAGGCCTTTGGTTAAGTTTCAGTAAAGATTGTGTTTTGGATTGAAATAAGTACGCTTGTTACGTAACTTACGAACCCGGTGAAAGTCCTGTGTTTGTTTGACCCCTCCATCCACCCCCATCATAATTACTACGGCCACTAGTGTTCAGCGTTGTCTTCTTATATTCCTATCGGTGATTAACCTTGTGAATAAAGGATAACAGCCTCCTGAACCTACTAGCAGGTGTAGCAGGCCCCTTCTAACCCATATAGGCTGATAATGCCCATTCATTGGCTGATAACATTCAAAGCGGGTAATTTATCCTAGCCCACTGTAGCTTCAAAAAAAAAGAAATACAAAATATAAAAATTATATCATCTTGCTGTATGCTTATTTAGGTTAAATGCTAATGTAATCATGGATCACAGGATCATCTAATTTAAGTGTAATATCACTTTTTTGTTATGCAATGATCCAAGTGCCACTTTATTTTATTTTATTAGTGCAATTATAATTTTTTTATTCTATTTTCTGAGTCACATTTTTGTTTTGGAACAGGAAGACATTCACCTCACAGAAAGTCTCATACAACCATGTTTTGTGGGTCCTTCAATGAGCAAAGCTAAACTAGAGTAAGAGAGATGGGTCACCTCGAGGACCTCTCATTGGCAAAGCGTTGCATTCGTCCCTGGCAGGCCTTTATAACTCCTCCGCTCCTGCACTTACTGCTCGCCAGAGCTGACCTCCAGCTTCCGGAACCGTGGTCACCACAGAGCCAGGGCTGATGGCATCCTTATACTGTAGCTCTTGGTCCTGGAGCGCTGCCAGTAGGAGGGCTGCAGTTGCTGGAGATTATTTGGAGAAAAGACAAAGGCAGTTTAGAATTCGAATGTTCTGCTTTTTGGCCAACGGTGTTGTACAGTTCATAGCATGTCAAGGACAGGGAAGGAGTCATTATGTGCCATATGTGGTATGCTGGCAAACATGTGCCATTGTGACCCAATGCTCCACAGATTTGTATTCTAACCAAAAGCAAATCTCAGATCGGTTTATTGTTCTGTAACTTGAAACAATTGATTGTCTGTGCTATAGATTTAAATGTATCAGACAGCATATGCAGTAAAGCCTGTATTAAATAGAGCCAAACACTATGCAGGTTTTCATCCCAGCCAAAACAAAGAAGAGGGTGTGGGTGATAGCTCAGACACAGTGGCTAAGAGGGCATCTAAGGGAATACATTTTTTTTATTTTCTTGACATATTCTCTGTCTGCTCTGGCTCCCAAGTAGCCGTCTTTGCTATTTTGACGTTTCAAATGCAAATGTGATTCTTTGTAGCATCAGCCACCACTGTTCCTGCTTCCTTTTATACCAGCTTCCAGAGAAAGGAGGTAGCAGCATTATTTTCCATTGACTAATACATTCTCCCTCTGTAAGCCTGCTATTATATGCACATTAGTCAACATCCCATGATAAAACCTGCCAGGCAAATTGACACAGGAAAAAAGAGAATAGTCATGACTACAGGGCAAAAAAAATAGTTAGGAAAATGAAAGAGATCTTGTCATTACAATGCATACGGAAACCCTGAGAGGCAAGAGAGAGAAAAAAAAATCTGGTGAACCAAGTCTGATCTAAAAAGATTTCTCTCCTCTGTTTATGACTTAACAGGTGGGATAAAAAAAAGATTTTTCTAGGATGCTTTTCAAATTTCTTTAAAAAAATGAATCTGTAAAAAAAAAAGTTTTGCCAGGTGATTCTTTTTTTTTTTTCTAAGTGTTTGTTGTTGTAATAATCATGTCAGCCAAAAGAAACTGAAGTGCACCACTACCCCATTTTCTAAATAATACTAAAAGCATTCATGTTTTCTTTACATAGCTTGCTAACCCAAAATAGACAGTATGTGCCTTGTGTTTAAAGGGCATGGAGAAGTTAAAATGCCTACTGTGGCCGAAATGAGTATGACAAAAAATGATCCTGACAAAAAATAAAAATAAACTGCCGAAGCAATTTTTTCGCCTGTTTTCACAAATGAATAAAACTAACTTAGAAAGATTTTCCTGGCAAAAACTTTTTTTTTTCACCTGTTCTTACGTTATAAACACAAGAGAGAAAACAATTTAGAATTAGAATTTATTTCTCACTTGCCTCTCAGGGATTCTGTACATACAGTATATTAGACATTGAATAATTTTTACATTACAATCTAATTATGCTGCATATAATTACACACAGCCACATTTCAAATATTGTCCGACATATTTTCTACGTATTTATATCATTGTGCTCTCCTCTGATATATACACACAGGTTTCTCAACGATATATTATTACAGCATCTCTGTAGTGTTTTGATGGCAGCTCCCAATGGGACTTCATAAAAAGATTCAGAAATGGAACATTTGAGCCTCATATAGGCACTTTCGAGAAAAAAAATCATTATATCCACAGATGAGTTATCCCTTGTCATCCTCACCTTGCATACTCCACAATTCTCTCCCTCTCATGCACTCTCTCTTTATCTTTCCCCCTTGCTCCACAGACAGGTTACATAAGGTACTATGGTTTGTTATTCCCACCCTTCCCCTTGTGTTCATAGGCCTTCCGTCTCATCTAAGAATCTCTAATCATATTTCCCCAAAGTTGCATTGTGCATTCCTGACAGCGGAAGTTTTACACAAGAGTAGAGGAAGGTGAAATTTGGGGAAAGCAACAGTGGCCTAGTTTTTTATGACTGAACCAATGGCAAAAGCACTAGGAACATTTCAGACATTAAAAGCTTAGCACCTTATTTCACAAAAAGCCTTTTGCTGCATGTTGCATTTTGCACCAAAGCAAATACTGAGGTAGAGATAGTGTTTTTTTTCCCTGTTTGCCCTCATCTCCCTGGCAGCTTGTTGTTATGTCTCTCAGGTATACAGTCGGTACACAGTGTTACTTTGCCAAGAAAAAAATGGCAGTTGCTCAGACAAAATTATGTCAAGTATAAGCATATTTAAAAATGTAGAGATTAAATATCAATAAATCATTAAGTTTGAGACATTGCTGTTTAAACAAAGCCACTGGCAAAGGCATTGCATTTCATTTTTTAACGGAAATGTACAGTATTGCGTCATAGCCCAAAGGTAGATAGAAAGCTGTTCTTCCAGTGCAAAAAAAAGAATGTAGTGTGACAGTGGTTGTCCATTTTTTAAGGGGTCGTATATAAACATAAAACACCGCGACAAGAGCTTCGGCCAGTAACCATGACATTTTTATTCCCGATTTAATATGTAGAATGATTTCATTGGAGATCCGCTTGTGGCTTTTTATGTGTTTTCCCATCCCACAGCAGGATAGTTGTAAGGTTTTTATAGCTTAATGTAGTGACCCGGAGTTTGGCTAAGTCGGACAACATTTATTACCCTCTGTAAAAAATCAATACAGGCAAGAGACAGGCAGCCATGTGTCATGGAGAGCTTAGAGTACTTATCAGCGAAATCATCTGATGTAGATTTGTTTGGAATAAATATCTGCAAACCACAATAAAAACTGTATATTGTACATGCCTACGCTCACAATGTCACAGCTTTTGCATCTTTCGTCCTTCCTGCCTATTGTTTCTCGTTCACAAACAATTCTTATTTGTCCCTTTGTCGCTGTCAAATGAAAAATCCTTCAGAATAAAAACAACACTATCAATAATATACATAAATAGAATATAAGCTACAGTGGAGCTTTGTTTGTTAGATATTGACACTTAACTGTAAAGATTTTCTCTCATATTGTTTACTGGAAGGCCAATCTTGAGTCATAGCTTTAGTAATAGATCATAATTTTATATCACGATGCAAAATCAATGTCATTCTGGGCATAGGAAAGTATACCAGGTGCCCTGTGGGAAAATCAAATCAAATGGTGATAATCTAAATTTTAAACAATGTCTCACATTAAAGCAAAGCAGTGTCCGAAGTTAACAAGCCACTCTTGGTTCTGTAATTCTATAATCTGCATTGTAAAGAAAAGCAAACTGTTGTATAGATAGATTAATCAATCGATTTGAATACATTTCAATTTTGACCTGATGGTGGAAGGGGGACGTCGAAATTCACAAAGTCTACACCAAATTACATGGTAATTCATCCAACGGATCGACAAATGTCGAAACATTTCACTTCGAACCACAAATTTTAACCTCACGGTGGCGCAGGAGGAATTATCAGGGGATCACGAAAGTCAACAAGATTCATCCTATAGGAAACATGAATGCCTGCACCAAAATTTCATGACAGTACATCCAATAATTGTCGAGGCTTTTTGCGACAAATAATGTCAACATTCTGATGGCAACATTCTGATAGCAACAATCAAGGGATCACCAAAGTCTGTAGGATTCTTCCTCTGGGGAACATGAATGCCCATACCAAGATTTTATGACAGTCCATCCGACAATTATAGAGACATTTCATGCAAAACAAAAATGTCAACATTATGATGGCGTAAAAGGAACAATCAGGGGATCACCAAAGTCCTTATGATTCTTCCTCTGGGGAACATGAATGCCTGTACCAATATTTCATGACAATCCATCCAATAATTGTTGATATATTTCAGTCTGGACCAAAGAGGTGGACCGACTGACAGACACTGCCATCCCCAAAGCCACGCTGCTAGCGTAGCTAAAAACAATGTTTATTTCATGTGAGGAAATAGCTTATATTGAAAAATTGCTGAGCAGCCTCGGTGAAATGGAGGATACTGTTTCATTCATATTTTAGTAACTACTTGACAAAATGCCCAGTAGCCTGCGGACTGGAGACACGAGAGACCTTAGTCAATATTCTAGTATAGTATGTAAATTTAACATGTTGACATTTTTTGACACTTACTAAATGTCCAGAATTTTAAAGGCAGTTTGCTCCAGAAATATTGAATAGTTAATCTGTAGCTTCCAGGCATCTGACCACGCAGCCATTAGTCAAGTGTCAAACTGAAGTGGAAATACAAAGCTCAACACAAATGTTGCAGTCGTGTCAAAAAAAATCTCCTTGCAGCTATTTGGGGAATCATCATGCAGGTCAGATGAAACAGGCATTCATACAAATGTAAAATGTCAAAATTATGAAGGCAAAAAATATAATATCTGAATTGTGAATTTATCAAATTTGTTTTCACTCTTCAGAGTATCTCTGTGTAAGACTTCTACTAGATACATACACATTACAATCCAAATTTATGAGTGTTGGTTAGTCAGATTCTAGCTATCTGAATACAAAATAGTTGACATACATCTCTGGCTCACTTTCTTTCAGATCACAGAGGTGAACCGTGTCTGTTCTTGTTGTGTTGAAGTGTCAAAGACAATTGGAGATCTGAAGCCAAATGACTGTACTGGATTCAATTTAAGTTCCTTAAGTAGCTCAATAAGTTTGACCTGGCCAGAGAGGCAGTGTGACCCAGTATTTGAGCCAGCCAGGGATTTTAAAACACATTTGACTTTCTCATCACATAATCTGCCACTGTTCTTAGATAGGCTTTGTGAGGATAAAGCGATAGGGTACTTCTCAGATGATGAAAACAATATACACATATGTTAATTGGACTTTATTATTAGTGCATTGAAGTGATTGAAGTGGGGTCGTATGAGGTACTTATCTGTTGTAGGTGTATTACTTACAGAGATGACAGTCAGTGTGCCCCCAGTTTGGAGAAACACACAGGATCACCGACATCGGAGCAAAGCAATACAGTGCTATGGATGGGGACGGCAGAAAAAAACATATTTTAGCCATCTAAAAGAAAGGCTCACCTAAAAAAACATGATATCCGTTAAAATGTACGCTATATTTTCCCTGCTTTATCTTGCCGTCACACAGCCCTTTCCTTCTCCTTTCCGACTGGGAACTGAACTGAAACTTATCTAGGCTCCCTCCAGAGCCAGCAGGTTCAGATTACAAAAACAGTATAGATACGTTTCACTTTCATTTCAGTTCGCAGTCGGAAAATATATTAAATATGGCGTACACTTAAATAGATTTCAATTTTTTTAGGTGAGCCTTTCTTTTAGGTGGCTGAAATATGTTTTTCTGCCGCCCTCATGCAGTGCACTGTATTGCTTTGCTCCGGTGCCGATGCTCGTTTCTGATTCTTGATACTCGGGGCGTGCCGACCGTCATCTACTGTAAGTAATACATCTACTAAAGATAAGTACTTCATACAACCCCACTTCAAAACACCCGAATTACCCCTTTAAAGTTGACCTGATGGTTTCTCTCTTTGCTGTTTTGTTTTCTTTGACGGCACAAACGATTGTACACAGAAAATATTGCCCCGAGCTAGTCTTCTTTCTCAAGCCCCCGTTTGGCACAATCCAGTGAAAAATACAATCATGTGCATTTGGATGAAGATTGTTTTCTTTTTATGTGTGACCCATCTGTGACACATTTAGTGTGCACACCATAACTGTGTCAAGACGAGGTACTATTGGAAATATGGTCAGTTTATTGTGAGCTGTATGGCGATGTTTATGTTTTCTGACAGTCGTGTTGTTTGTGCTCAGAATAGACTTGAGTTTGTGTCTGCAGGACATGCCAGGTATCAGTCACCTGGTTCACTGGGTGTCTATATCTGCTCTACGTAACTAATGAAGCCTGATCAGTTCTACTGTCTGTGTTCTTAGTTCATTAGCTGACTAATTTGTCTGTCTGGAAGAACAGTGACAAAGATAATACACTAATGGAGAAACAATTTTTTATAAATCAGTTTGTCGAGGAGTGATAAAGAATTTATTTAGTTGAGGACAGTTCCAATAGTTTATTTATGCACTTAGGACCGACATTGATTCATCATTCAGTCATTATATACGCAACACGGAGTGCATACAGAGGACAGACAATCGGCGGAGATAAATCTGTATGCATTGAAGCACAGCAGTGAAAACCAGCCTTTGTTCCCACATGCGCCAATCTGTGAAACACGCTGGTTTTGGCTGGCAGCCAGTGAACAGATGTCCTGCGCAACAGCCTGAACACCGGTGAGCCACCTTTAGCCTGAAACTCCACACTTTACATACAGTGAGGGGGGTGAATGAAAAGGGAACTTTCACTCGTTGCCCTCTCCCTCGGCACCTCTAAAATTGGTTACGCTGCTTCAGGATGGGCGGTTTGGTACTCGTTATCGCACAGACCATTACAGTTCAGAGGACAGCAGGGGGTGAAGAGGGGGTGGGTTGGGGTGGGGGGGGGGGTACAGGGGCAGGTTGATCATCCAGGTTTTTGTTTTGCAATGCAGAAAAAGGCTCTGCAGCTGTCCGCAGGGAGCCTGAGCCCCAATTATGTTGGACCATTCCAGATGTATAATCACCTCCGATCAGACCTTCCTCCAGTCAGCATTACCATATGGTAGAATGGCACTTTGGTTATTGAGGCGTCTTAGGAGGCTGCTACAGGGGAGATGAGAGGTCGCTTTTCCAAAACCTTAAAAACCTGCTTTTACAGAATTGGACTAGGGTCCCAAGAGAAAGAGGCTTTGCAGGACAATCAGGTCATCCATCCAATCCAATGACAATATTAGAACTATAATAACGATGTGCATCGTGTTGGTTTTGATTTATATTGTGTATGGCCCATGATGGTTTGTTTGATATTCATGCTATTTGTAACATAGCTATATGGAAATAAATACTGTTATGAAGTAAATCTCCCAGTAAATAGACAGTATGTATACAGTATACATGAACAAAACATGGAGAGCCCCTGAGTATATCTTTATAAATTATATAATTAATGGTGTATTTTAATGTATTTTCATCAAATGTACAGTTCCAGTTGTAGTAAAGAGAAGTAGAATACATTAGGTTGCATCGTTATCAATGGCATCTTTGTTTTAATGGTGATATTTCCTTTGAAATTAAGATTTTATACTAGGCAAGGATAAAAAAAAAAATCTTATTTTTTGTTAGTGCCTCTACATTGTGATCTCCATGGAAATGTAGTTTAGTTTACTTTTTATTTATTCTTATTCCTTAGCTTCTAACCTTTTAAATGAGACTAGATATATTCATCTACAGTAAGCCTTATGGTTGATTCATTTTGGGTAGTTATTTTAGTCACATTTTTTTCCGAGGAATAAGGCAGGGGCTTAACAGGTTAACTCATTTGTGCCCGCAATTTTTTTAATGTTTTCATGTTATATTTAATGTTCTCTGGGCTTGCCTTTAAGCACAAGTGTGAAATGTGAATTATTTTGAAAATCAGTCAAACCATTTGGTTGAAAAGTGAGTTTTTCTAATCATACTATATGTAGTCTTTGGGCACAAGGGAGTACTGTTTTTGCAATACACTCCATTATATTTTAAGAAAAACAGTAGTCCCACATGCCCAAAGACTAGATATAGTGTAATAAGAAAATGGCAATATCTCAGAAACTACAAGGAGCACAATCAAGTATTTGGTATCTATTAGAAAGTTTGTGACCCGGCAGCCATGTTGACAAATAGTTGAGGAAATACCAAGCACCGCCCACCAGCCGGACCAAACTTTCTCATTTTACAGCTAACCAGTACACTACAAGATGTTTCTGAAAACATTTGAGGTGAGAAATTGACATTACAGTAACAAAATATTGATTCATATTTGATCAGCGCTGGCTGAACGTTTGATCGGCGTTCGCGAGTGATGGACAGCTGCCTCCGTTGAATGAACAGCCAATAGGAACACTCTCTCTCTAAAATGACCTGTGATTGGCCAAAGTCTCCTGTCAGGGCTAGATTTTCTAAAGCCTGAAAACAGAGCCATGAGGAGGAGCAGAAGTCTACTTTTCTCTCAGAACACTTGAATCACAACATGCTGAAAGGTTATTATTTAATTTTTGTCCAATGATGCCAAAAACATTCTGTCTATTTCTGTCTTTTTCATGTGATCTAAAAATTGCAAAGTTGTACTGTTATATATGTACCTGCCCAGAGTATGTCTGTACCAAATTCCAAGACTTTTGACCAATCAGAACTAATGTTGTGGCATTTCTTTCCTCATCATACTATATAATATAGTCTGTGGGCACAAATGGGTTTGCTTATGATTCTTTGAAAAAATATAAATGATCAGTCGTAGTGCAAAGTTCATTTCCATCAATTCGTTACTTTCATCTTGTTTTATACTGCAACATTCTTCCTAATGAGCAAAACAATCTCACAATCTCTGTTGAACTTCTCCCACTGCTAACAATAGAAAGCTCGAACTTCAGTCATTATGAGTTTGTTAAAAACAAAATCAGTGAAGTGTCTTCTTGACTTTTCCTAGACCTATTGCACAAATAATGTTGCCAGATTTTCACAATCTAGTAAATAAATAGCTTTGCCTGTTGGCTTTCCTAAGCCGTAAACACAATCTCTAGCAAACAAAACGTCTGAGAATATGGGATTTTCACGCACTGAGGTTAATATTTGCTCGACTTGTTGTTGATCTCCCATGACCAAACTAAAATGCACAGCTGTCACTGCTCACAGTTTAAGGGATGTTTCCATTGATATTCTCACACCGGCTCATATGTGGAAGAGAGACAGATGGTCGTTATGGCCCCCTCTTCCTGAGGGTTACTTCCCCACAAGTAGTTGCCACTTGAGCTGCACTCACACATATGTTCATTATCTCCAAGCACTCAATTGCTCCTCCACTACGTGGCCTCTGTCATCTGTGCTGCCCGCTCCTCTCCGGCAGCTGCAAAAAGCTCATGTGCATATAATGATTTCCGCTTTTAGCCTCCCACATCGGCCAAAAAAAATCTATGTACGTGAGTTTAGCTTAATAATTGCTCGCAAATTGGCTGTGAATTTTCTTAGGATGGAAATAGAAACTGACCATTTTTGAGTGAGTGCCAGCACGGTAAAGCATACACAAGGTTGTGATTAATAACAAAATCCACGAGTGGAGTGTGTCGTTGTGGAGGCTGGTTGAGGTGCCTTCAGGTTAGTGTGCAGAAGAGAGTATGTTGAGTCTGGAGAAGGTGTTGAACCGACGTAGATGTTGCTGCTCCCTGAGGTGCTGCACCTCTGTTGTTGCTGCTGCTGAGCGGTGGGGGTCCTGAGGTATGTGCTTGGTCCTTGCCAAGATGATGAAGGAAACTGAGCCCACATGCCGATCTCTTAAAGTGCATTAGGGGGCTCCGACTTAGCTGCGAAGACTGTGTGCGCGTAGGCTGGGCATCAGCTGGGTCTACAGATATATCTCAGCCAGCTTGCCGCTTGTCAGAGATGAATAGCATTTTCCTTTAATGCTCCACTCAGACTTATCAGTACAGAGAACTTCTCAACAAATAAAATACCAAAAACTCCTAATTCTGACTCTAATGCTAAAGTTCCTAATTGGGGCTGTCAGTTGGTTAAAATATTTATTCGAGATTAATCGCATGTTTGTCCATAGTTAATCACGATTCATTGCAAATTAATCGCACATTTTTTATCTGTTCAAAATGTACATTAAAGGGAGATTTGCCAAGTATTCAATAGTCTTATCAACTTGGGAGTGGGCAAATGTGCTTGCTTTATTTTATTTTATTTATTTAAAAAGGATCCCCATTAGCTGATACCAATGGCACCAGCTAGTCTTCCTGGGGTCCGAAATCATGTACATTAATTTATCACATACATACTATATACAACATCACATTTGTGTTACACTAATAACACTCAAATTTTCAAACATATATAAATTTCAAATTTCAAATTCATACACAAATCTTCCACAATTTTTTTTTTGTTTGTTTTTTTTTGTTTTGTTTTTTTTGTTTAGCCTCAAGGCCCATCATCAGGGAAAAAGGAACAAAGAAAACATGCGAATGCGAATGTATGTATATATTTATTATTGGAAATCAATTAACAACACAAAACAATGACAAACCCTCACAGGTACTGCATTCAAATCATAACATGGCAAACTGCAGCCCAACAGGCAACAACAGCTGTCAGTGTGCTGACTTGACTATGACTTGCCCAAAACTGCATGTGATTATCATAAAGTGGGCATGTCTGTAAAGGAGAGACTCGTGGGTACTCATAGAACCCATTTTCATTCTCATATCTTGAGGTTTAGAGGTAAAGGGATCCCTTGGAAAATGGCCATGCCAGCTTTTCCTTGCTAAAGTTTGGCCTAAATTTGGAGTGTTATTTAGCCAATGGATTACGTTAGCTCAGATTTTTTAGTTTCATATGATGCCAGCATCTTTACTCTAGCTTTAAAACTGAGCCCGCATAAACCTCCGAAAGATTGGCGGCCTTCGGATTTTTAAGGGGTTAAGTTGCGTTAATACGTTAAAGAAATTAGTGGTGTTCAAACACATTTGCGTTAACTTCGACTGACATGTTCCAAATGTATCTTGCTGCCAAATAGCCTACAATGCCAGTAGTTTGTTTTTATGAAATGGAACACAACATGTTGAACAACAAACACATTTTAACTTTTTTATTAGATCATTTTTAATTAATAAAATGCAAATTTGGTGCACATTCAGACAAAATACACAGGTATTTTAAGATATGATGGTCATCATAATTCCTTTGGCTGTCTGAGTAATTTTTCTTCCTCTAGACCTGGGGTATTTAATTAATATTCAAAAGAGGTCCAGTTAGAGAAAATTCCTCAAGTAAAGGTCGTGAACATCATAGTGTCTAACTAGCGTTATGATTCAGTGCCACATATATTCAAGTAGCAGCTTAGATTGTTTATTTTCTCTGCCCTCAGTTTGGATTTGAGTGGGTATGTTTGCTTAAAAGATTTGTGCTTTGTCTCTTTTTGGCTCCTCACATTTTAATAATCGCCACGGTCTCTGAACATAAGAGACATGCTGGTTTTGAACTGCCCTTGGGAAGAATGAACATGTAAGAGTCTGTCCATTCTTGATTACAAGCTTTGTTTTGGTTGTATACTTCTCTCTTTTTAGAGCACGCCATATGAAATTACTTTTCTCTGACTCACTTGTTTCCCCGACTGTTGTCTCTCGTCTCATCTCCCGCCCCGACCCCCCCAGTGTGCATGTGTGTGTATCTCACTGATAATCGACTTTCAATGCAGAATGGACAGATTTGATTGGCTGATTAGCATCACGTGAGTTGTGATTTGCAACACATGCAATTGGTCTGTGAGATTTTTTGGGCCACTAAACCAGTGCCATAAATGCTAGAAAAGCTGTGTAGGTTAAAATAGAAACGCTCCGTCAAAATGATATATTTCTCAATAATTGAATCGGTTAAAGGCCCGGCTCTGGATAGGACGGCATCTGGGTCCACCTATTAGTGACATCTGCTCTCGTCCATGTCCTGCAGGATATCAACAAGTCAAAAAAGCATCGCTGCAGATGTTTCATGCAACAGATAACTGTTCCACCTGTTCAAAGTTAAACACAGAGATGAAGATGTCTCAGGTGTCATTGTACACCATCCGAAATGAAGCAATATGAAGTAGGTGAGATTGTCATGTCCATTTTCAGTATGAAACTGATAGGAAATATGGGTTAAACAGTAAGGAGATGAAATAGCAGTAAAGTTTGCGTATGGATTAATCTATTTTCCTTTACTTTTTAGCAAAAAATATAAGGTGACAGCAGCGTAACATAATTGTGATTGTCCCCAGTGCAATTTTTGCTGCACTCAGCAGCCAAATGTTCTCACAGACACAGATTTCAGTCGGTGCACATTTTCCTACATATGAGACGTAACAATTACAGTGCTATAAATTTGAATCCCTGATCCCACTCAATAATAACAAAAATAAACTAGTATTCACCCATTAGAAGTTTATCCTACAGGTCTTGTGCTGCGCAAAGTCAAAAACAACACTGTTTAAGAACCATGCCCCTTTTTTTACTGGAATGCCCTGGCCGTGAGCATCGCAGCACGACACCGCTTTGACCTGAGCTTTTGTCAGTTTTGTTTGTATTTATTCCTGTCGCTCGCCTTTAAATCACCTCAATGGACTAGGAACGGCTGATTGGTGAAGTTGAAATGAGGAGTTATCATCCTCTTTTCACTACAAAGACCTTAATAAGGTGGCAGCTTGCTGGAGGGAGATCATCAGAGAGCTGAAAGTGCCCTACTGCTGTTGGCTATATTGTATTGTATGTAATTTCCAGTAAATATCATAATATTAAACGTGTTTTCTGTTTAATAATGACAAACGCAGGAAGATAAGTGGTTACGTCTCCAGTCTGATCTCGAGCGCTGAGCTGATAGGTAGCCTACGTGATTTGTTTACATGACGTTACAGAAGTGCATATAGCGAATTCAGTGTGGACACGGTGTAGGAATGTGATTTTTTGGCCTCTGACAGCTTCTGGGCCCCAAAAGGGCTGCACCGGTTGCACCATCAACATTTGTGCCACTGTAAGGTGATTTAGACTCTCTCGCTGTCGAATGCTATCAGCTATGAATATGGATGTATGGATACAGTCAGTAGACGATTTATTCGTTTTTAACAGGGGGTCTGGTCCCCTTTGTTCACCCGCGGCTAGCGTACCGCCCCATGAACAACTCTTTTGATTCTGTATTTTTTAATACTCCGATAGCTATGGTATGTAAGTTAGAAAATATAATAGATCCAAGACGAATTACAAATCCATCTGCAACTTCAGAACCACGGGCAGCGCCATGGATTTATCAATACGCAGCTCAGTTAGGCTACGGATATTTCCGAGCCACGGTCAGGGCCATAGATTCGAACTTTCACAAACCTCAGTCAGGTAAAGGATCAATAAGTCAGGCAGTCTAGACTAACGTATTCAACTAAACAACCCCTCTGCCCCTGCACTCTCTCTGCTACTAGGGGATGGAGAAGGGGGTTGACAGGTTAACAAGGGGCAGGCATTTTGCTAACTGGGGTGATGGCACCCCCCATCCTCATCCTCCTTCAAATTGGCTAGTGGATAAAGTGCAGAAAGGCCTTACCGCAAAGATTTGAGCAAAGAATTGAAGCATGCATTGGATCGGTGTCTTTTATTTGTTTTATTCATCATGGTTATTCAAGCAATGACAAGATTGCAAATGTATGCAAAAAATGAGTGTGCATTCTTTATTTCTTTCCCTGCAAATGACTCTTTCTAAAATATTTTCTCCTTACTGATGCCTGTTTGATATAAATGTCTCGGTTTTTAAACAGATAAAACTTTTTCCTCAGTATTACTGTATTTGGCGTTCATCCTTGATGAAACTAATTCTGTAGTTCTGCAAATCTGTGCACACCTGCTCAGTTTCCCTCCAACTGACTTTGAACAAAGTGTGGGGGATCAAAGAGTGATCTAATCTGATATTCCAGCATCTTGAGTTTATTATAGCAGATGCCAGTGAGACAGACCAGCCACCCTTGTGCGAGGGTGTCGTTCATTTCTGTGCCAGATTAGATCTGTACAAGTGGATCAAAGTGATAAGTGTCAACTAATTATTCTTTGAGCGTGAAGTAGTTTCTTCTTTCAGCGGGTTGATGCCCCAGTTAGTGTGTAAATGGAATCACACAGTCTCTAACAGAAAGAGAATAATATAATTTGGCTACAACAATCATTTACAGTCACACTCATTCATTATCAATGGCATTATGGGAAGACAGGCCGTAGAAGAGATGCGGGCCGGTACTGTAAAAGTAATGTGTTTTACTTTCAGTCAGTGGGCAACTCGGGGGTCTGAAAGGGGAAGCCAATGCAGAAGTGCCTTAAACTTGCATTCTTTCTAATAGCCAGCAGGGGGCGACTCCTCTGGTTGCAAAAAGAAGTCTGATTGTATAGAAGTCTATGAGAAAATGAGCCTACTTCTCACTTAATTTATTACCTCAGTAAACATAGTAAACATGAGTTTATGGTCTCAATCGCTAGTTTCAAGTCTTCTTCAATACAGCATAATGTTCATTTAGTAAATTATGGTCCCATTTAGAGTCAAATAGACCATAAAGCAGGGGATGCTTTGCGGCGTGGCTACCTTTGGATTAACAGGTCGCTACCACGGCGTTGTCCGGTCTGGAAGTTGTCCGTGTTTACCTTTTACAACTGTAACCCTTTCACAGTGTATTTTCAGTCAATCAAAGTTAATTATAACCTTTTTGGTTGCCTGAAAACGTCTTGTTCAGCGTTCGGTTGTACTCAGCTCCATCCTCTCGTGTCTCGTCTGGCTGCAAATAACCAAGATGGCGACGAGCACAGACCGAGATGGCGACGGCCAAAATGCCGAAGTCAAGGCTTCATAACAGCACCACTCTTTATATACAGTTGTTTTCAGTACATGATTTTATTTCATGTATAGCTTAAAAAATGTAAGCTTTGATGTCAGATGTCAGAAATTGATATGAACTTGATGTTGTGAAACGGCTTTTTGAGTGTCATTTAGGCCACGCCGTTCGGTCACAGTTATGTTTATGCAACAAAGCTATGGTAATTGCTGTAGTTAGTTTTAGGCAACAAAATCACTAAGTTAGGTTTAGGAAAAACATCACGGCTGGGCTTAAAATAAGTACGTAAACTAAGGAAAACTACAGGAAACACGTCACAGACATCACTAAAGTAACTTCAAAATAACTCAACAACACTTTGAGACATGAAACACCAGTCTCCTGGTTGAAAGTCCTGTGTTTGTTTGACCCATCATCATAAGCAGTCTTTCTCACTTTTCATTCAACATCACAGTCCGAGGGGACTTGGCTTGGGAACAAGAGGGTTGCTGGTTCGAGTCCTCAAAGTAAGGACTGTGGACTGGTAGCTGGAGAGGTGCCACTTGTCCTCCTGGGCACTGTCGAGGTGCCCTTGAGCAAGGCACCGGACCCCCAAACTGCTCCCTGAGGGCGCTATATAGTAGCTGCCCTCTGCTCCTAATACTAGGATGGGTTAAATGCAGAGTAAATTTTACTGTGTGCTGTGCTGTGTACAATACAATGTGTGACAATGAAATCTGATTTGCATTTAGCTCTGAGCATAGCATATTCAAGCGGATGCGTTTACTTTGCAGTCAGTACAGTCTACACGGCGTGAAATGACACGCCAAAAGCAAGAACGGCGTTCTGATTGCACACAAAATGACTTACAAATTGTTGTCATTTGGCGAGACCGGGGCTGATAAAACATAAACAAAACAGCAATTTGTCTTCTCAGAAACAATGTCCCATTTACTCCAGAGGCCGTTTTCATCAAGAACTATGATGGCCGTGCTTTGCTTAAATACATTTATAAAAAAAAAAAAAAAAGCATTGCTGCTGAAATGATGCCACCAGTCAACAGAAAGCATGTTTCTCTCAAGAGTCTCTCAATGCCTCTTAAGCCATGTAGACAAAATGAATCACTGTACAAACATACAAGAGAAGAATGTGGCTGGGGGATCAACTGAAGGAGTACATCCTGTTTAAATATTTCACAGACGCAAAATCTAAAAGGGGGGCTTGAGATTATGAAACATGGTTTCAGAGCTGCTGGTGTTCACGAAATCAAAGCAAAGTTCAGACAACTCATCCTCGTGGAGGCTTTGCGACTTCAATGAGCTTTTTTTCTCCGAAGCCCAAACGAAACCAGCAGTTAGTCTTCTTTTTCAGCTATTATTGTCCATAATGCTCAGTCATATTCACCTAAAACCCCTTGCTGTTTTTACATCATGTCGCCATAAGGTTAATAGGACAGTGTCTCTATATATAATATAATAACGATAATGTCTCTGTGGTGAATCACTTTAAATTGCTTTATTGTGCCTACCACCAGGGTCAGGGATAAAACAAGGGGATGCAATTACTGCCAGTGTCTAACTTCCAATAAATAATTCCCTTAACAGTAGATAATGAATCCATGTTTAATTAGAAATGGTAATTGATACAAACTATATAGAAGTCTATTGCGCTTAAACAGGTCCTACTTTCTTTTTTTTTAACTTAAAGCATATGAGGTGGTTGGTTTCTGTTTCAACACGCCCTCAGGCTGTGGAGATTGTTTATTGTACTGAATGCTGTAGAGGGCTGGCGCAGGGAATTAGGGTGGATAGTCTTGTAGTTTTTGGCTTCGTGGTTTAAGAATTGGCAGACTGTTTGTTTACTTCCAAGCTCTCACATGGCCGCCTTGGTTCTATAAGACAGATGTGACCTTTTTTTTTTTCTGTCGAGCCCAGTTGTTTATGCAAAAGAAACAGGTATACTCTATAATAATAGTAATAACACCTGTTTAGCAATTCTACGATGTCACTGCGATAGGCTCCTAAAACATCTTCCCACACACTTCTATAATTGCTTGCCTTGGCCCTCTGTCTACAAGCAAACTGACATGGCTATAATTAGTGAAAACACCACATTTTATATTGTTCTCCTCAGATATATGGATACTGCTGTGGAATAAACAATCCACGGGCCCGTCTCCCCAAAGTCTCTTCTACAATTTGAGGGTTTTACAATTGCGGCTTTTTTTAATGAGCACTTGAAATCGTCAATTGGAGACGAGGCCCTGATACATAATGGCCCTTCGCTAATTAATAGTGCATAAAAAATATCCAGCTGCTCATCAGCGCTCCATTACAAGAATTAGCCTCAATCAGTGCTGAGCACCCTGTAACTCCTCTTTGACATGATAGGACATGGCGTGGTTTGACGACAAAAAAAAGCAGCAGAAACGGCATTTCGTTTGGAAGCAATGGACGCCGCGTCGCCGCGGCACGTTTTGAGGCACAGGGCTGATGATGGAACACGGGCACGACGAGAAGAAACCAGATTTAGCTTCAGAGAGAAAGCACATAGATGGAAGCAAAGAATGAGGTGATGCAATTGGGTGACATGCTGTGGAGCTTTGATGGTTGTGCAACGTAACTTTGGGGCAGTATGATGATGATTGAAGTTTATAATAATGTACATATACTGTATAGAGTGCTCCAGGGATGATGTATTTTTGTAGGCCAACCAGGCAGTTAGCATCATCCTGAGTTCCCTCAACAAAAAGCCAATGTGATTTTCCCATTTTGGATTATTGCAGAAAAAAAAGTTCTGTGGCAAACAAACGTTTTTGATACTTACGTGTTTTGTTCAGCAAGATAATCTTCAATGAATGGAGAGGGAGGGTGACAGAAGAAGAATCCCCGACAGGGCGATGCTGCATCGCGCTGATTACACGACTACTTACTGAAGAAATTAATATTTTGACACAAAAACGGTCCGCCAGAGTCCGACATCAGAGCTGCGCCCATAGCAACGGTCTGTAAAACTGAAATTACAGACCTCAGAACACCGTGATTGACCAATCAGAATAAAAAATTCAACACAGCCATGTAATAACAGGAATTAATGAACACCTGGCAGCCAATCACAATTGAGTATTTGCCCAGGCCATCGTATAATAACGAGTAAAACAAGCGAGAAAGTCCGCTGAGGGCTAGTGGGAGGGATGGTGAGTCAAACAAGCACAGGACGTTCACCCGGGAGCCCGCTGTTCGTATCCCACGTGAAACCAAAAGTAAACGTTGACTCTACGACTGTTACGCAAGGGATAATGTACGGTGAGCCGGTCATTGTTGTGAAAGAATCCCCGACAGGGCAAGTCCACACTCCTCGTCTCTCCTCGCACTGAAGGGGATTCTTTCACAACAATGACCCGCTAGCTGTACATTATCCCGCTTATTACACGGCTACTTACTGAAGAAATCAATATTTTGACACAAAAATGGTCCGCCTGAGTCCGACATCTGAACTGCGCCCATAGCAACGGGCTGTTATACATAGCAACGGTCTGTAATACAGAAATTCCAGACTACAGAACGCCGTGATTGACCAATCAGAATTGAATATTCAACACAGCCGTGTGATAAGTAACGTTATATGTTTGTTACGTAATGTTACGTAAGAAAGTCTGCTAAGGGTGGTTGTTATTTATTTATGGTAGTTACTTTGTTATGTTACATTATTATGTTATTTTAACACAAACAAGGATGTTTTTTCTGACCTTAACCAAGTAGTTTTGTTGCCTAAACCGAACTAATCGTTTCACAACATTAACAATGTGTCATTGTGTGTTTCTACACGCGTGATACGAGGCTGATATGAAACATATTTTTGGTTGAGTCGACATTCAAAGTATCCCGTGGTTTACAGAAACGTACAATGCTAACATTTTTTCTGGCGACTTGGTTGGAATGAGTGAATGAATGATGTATTTCAGGGTTTCTTTTAGATTTCTATGCACTGCTATAACACTAAAACAGATCTGGATCACTGTCACACTTTTCAAAAGAACTTTTTCATGTGTAGATTTAGCTGCAGAGTCAATGAGAGATCCCACTGATTTTGCAAAAGGCAACGAGTGAGTTATGAGTGTTGAATAAATAAATAAATATAACCCATCAAATTCAGAAAATAACCCACATGACATGAGTAGAAACATATTTTTGCATATTTCTTTTCAACATGAAAAATTATATTGCAAATTCTATACTGAACACTCAACTCCCATGCGGGAGAAACCACATTTTGCCATTCAAAGAGGCACATGAGATAAAAGTATGGACGTGAGAGAGCCGCTAAAATCAGAGTATTTTCAGAGTGCTAGAGCAGGCACCATCACTCAAAAGCTGATTGACAACATGCTTCAGAATAAGAGCGCCGTTTGTTAGGTTTTTCCTGATAACAACTTATCAAAATGACAACCTTACCTTGTTTGCAAAAATGCTTCGATCAAACAGAACTGTCAGAAGTTTAAAAACGGATCAGCCTTGGTCATTATTCAGCACCACTGTATAAAATATGCTACCTTTCAAATGCATAATACACATTTAGTGATAGTCATTTGTCACTGTTAGTTTTAAACCACTATTAGCGCTCTTGATATGATTTTAGACCACAAAGTGCTAAAGTCTGTCCGATTATTGAATAATGTCTTAAATGATGAATGCTCATCACACTTTCATCCAATATTTATTGCAATGAAATATGATCAGCAGAAGCAAAGCAATTGTTTTTTTTTAATGATCGTTGGTACATGTACAATTGTTAATATAAATGATGATAATGATGATAAATTATGAAAACATAGTCCACAGTCTGTCACTGTGGCAACCAAAAGTCAATGCCTGGTTTCATTCTTGCCAACTACTTTAACAAAATAATTCCAGCCGGGTTTTGTCGCCTCATGAAAGTGCAAGGAAGAGGAAGACAAATAAGACAAGAGGGGGTGCACACGGACGCCCTGCCGTCTGTGTGATACCCAGTTTGAGTCTGTTCCAGTAGCTCAACAACACTCCCAGTCTGAGACGACCCCTCCACTTCCCTTCAGTCCAGTCTTCTCCCTCCACGTTAACAACAAAGAACTGTCTGCCTCGGTGTCATTTCCCAATAATTACAGCAGCTTTCCAGAGCCAAGTGCTACATTATCATAACACCCTTCAGCGTGGGTTCATAGGAACCATTAAAATTTCACAATGAAGAAATATCATCCCACTTTTGTGTTTCTTTGATGTTGATTGCTCAATAAAACCAAACTGTTGCATGAATGATGCTCCCAGACAGATGGCGAGCGAGACTTCAAGGCCATCTAATGTTGCCCACGAATACAAATCAGAGAGTCTGCTGATACCTTGCCACGAAGCAAAGCAGAGTCTAGATCCAAGTTTGTTTCTGTGCAATCATACCTAGGTTTTACATTTGAGACGTTTGTTTTGATGATTGTATTTGAATCGCAGAAAAAACACTGTTTCCATCAACCCCACGAGTAACCAGCCATTATTTCTATCTTTGTTTGAGACCTTGGGTCCTCCTTGTTAAGGAGGGAAGAATATCTCTTAACTGTAAACTGACGAGCCAGATGGTTTGTTACCGTTTGGAAAAGAGCAGGCACTTTTCAATTGATGCTACCATTTGTCAATCAAACTCATGCAGAAGCCAGTCGGGAGAAGAGCGAAAACATCTTTTAGATTGATGAAAGCCTCAAGTGCCGTTCTTTGCTCTTCTTCCATTGATGAAATACTCTCTAGTTCTGATATAACTGATGCTATTGCAGCATCTACTGTACTTCCCAGGAGCCGCTATTGTTGTTTAGAACGAAGAGTTGCCAATCTGTGTCGTTGCGTCACACACACCTAAACCACACAGCTGCCAGTAGCTCCTCACAGGACGCTGATTGGTCAGTAATGCTGTGGTTCAGACTAGGGCTGACCAAAATGCTTGGAAGCTTTGACCGTTGCAATCATAGTCGGCCTCCAAATCAGTATTTGAAAGCTTCAAGGTTTTTTATTTTTAAGTATTGGCCTGCCAACTAATCTTTTATAATATTTAATCACGATTAATCGCATGATTGTCCATAGTTAATCGCGTCTAATCTGTTCAAAATGTACCTTAAAGGGAAATTTGTTAAGTTTTTAATACTCTTATCAACATGGGAGTGGGCAAATATGCTGCTTTATGCAAATGTATGTATATATTTATTATTGAAAATCAATTAGCAACACAGAATAATGACAAATATTATCTAGAAACCCTCACAGGTACTGCATTTAGCATACAAATATGCTCAAATCATAACATGGTAAACTCAAGCCCAACACCTAACATATCTTGAGGTCAGAGGTCAAGGGACCCATCTGAAAATAGCCATGCCAGTTTTTCCTCGCCAAAATTTAGCGCAAGTTTGAAGCGTTATTTAGCCTCCTTCATGACAAGCTAGTATGATATGGTTGGTACCAATGTATTCCTCAGGGTTTTTTTATTTCATATGATGCCAGTATCTTCACTCTATCATTTAAAACTGAGCCTGCTACAACCTTAAAATTGCAAGTTGCATTAATGCGTTAAAGAAATTAGTGGTGTTGAAAATAATTTGCGTTAACGCGTTATCACCACGTTGACTTTGACAGCCCTAATAAAAATGTAATAATAATGTATAAATCCCCAAATAGCCCATGGAATAAGGAATAATTCCACAACATTAGTCATTATTCACATTCAACATTAATTATTAGTAGTAATTTTCAGACGGATATCACTGTTTGTTGTGTGTAGAGGTGTGTGTGTGTGTACAGTAGTGCGGCAGCGGCGCTGTGTCGGTATCTGAAACGGGGGATATGGAGACGGACAGACAGAGGAACATGTCAGCCTGCTGTGCTGCAACTCTTCGAATACCTTTGCATATTTCTCACCGGACAGCCCTAGTCCAAACACAAACACATTTCTTAAACTTGACAAGATGGGTTCTCGTGTTATCTCGTGTTATAGAATCCAGCTGCTGTGCAATGTAAGATTAACAACAGAGAGAAATACATTTGCACAAGCAGGATATATGAGTCTTTGAGAATTATACCTTGAAAAAGGTCTGTTGAATGACATCTATTTTCCTTTCTGTGATTCCAGAGTAATCATCAACAGGAAAGTGTGTAAAAGCACTGGTAACATGAGAGGTTCACAGTAGTTTTAGGAAGAACCATTCTGCTCCTTATTCACACGTGGCCCCTTACATAAGCCTTCTCTCTCCTTCCCTGCTGTATCGTCTCCTCGGTATCCTATTGCCCTCCTCAACACAATTACTTCATGCACCCCCAGTACACACACTTGCAGAGACCTCCCCCTGTATTCATGTTAACCCCGCATCACCCATCAGCCCCAGGGGCTTATTTTAGCGAAGATGAAAGCATGGCAACTCCTTTGATAGTACAATTTATTACATGAATTCCCCCTGATAACTACAGGGAAAGGTGTGGAGGAAAACAGAAAACACATTCACCTTGTTATATCTGAACATATCACCCACTGCCGATGCTGAACTCAATTTTCTTTGTGTTTTTGTACCGGCCGCCGTTGGCTGACAACTTCTTGGAGGAAACAGCTGGTTTTACTTGTTCTGACAAATCAAATGAAATACAATAACAAAGCAGACATAGAAAACTTGAAGGGAGAACACATGATGTGAGCAGACACGTTCCGATGAAACCAAATTAATCTTTAAAACGTTTTTTACATTTTGTGAAAGTGGTGGAAGCCAAGTATGAGACTGGTCTCTGTACTTTATTATGTTGTTTATTTCAATGGATTTAAGAACTTGTTGTTGTCAGCACTGGTCGCGTATAGGGCTGTCAAAGTTAACGCGATAATAACGCGCTAACACAAAGTTGTTTTAACGCCACTAATTTCTTTAACGCAACTCGTGATTTTTAGGTTGTAGCGGGCTCAGTTTTAAAGCTAGAGTGAAGATACTGGCATTATGAAATGCATATGAAACTATGAACCCTTAGGAATCCATTGGTACCAACTATATCATACTAGCTTGTCACAAAGGAGGCTAAATAACGCTTCAAACTTGCACTAAAACGAGTATGGCCATTTTCAAAGGGGTCCATTGACCTTTGACCTCAAGATATGTGAATGTAAATGGGTTCTATGGGTACCCACGAGTCTCCCCTTTACAGACATGCTCACTTTATGATAATCACATGCAGTTTGGGGCAAGTCATAGTCAAGTCAGCACACTGACACACTGACAGCTGTTGTTGCCTGTTGGGCTGCAGTTTGCCATGTTATGATTTGAGCATATTTTTTTATGTTAAATGCAGTACCTGTGAGGGTTTCTGGACAATATCTGTCATTGTTTTGTGTTGGTTATTGATTTCCAATAATAAATATATAGATAAATTTGCATAAAGTAAGCATATTTGCCCACTCCCATGTTGATAAGAGTATTAAATTCATGACAAATGTTCCTTTAAGGTACATTTTGAATAGATAAAAAAATGTGTGATTAATTTGCAATTAATCACGATTAATTACAGACAATCATGCGATTGATCGCGATTAAATCTTTCAATCGATTGACAGCCCTACTATACTTTTGTTTGGAAGCATTACGATACCAATCACATTTAACCTAGATAATTTTAATGTAAAACCAAAAGTATTTAAATGAAAACATGTAGTCAGACTAATTTCTTCCCAAAAGGCATTGCAAGGAGTGGGCCTTGAGGCAAAGTTACTGTGAAAAAGCAAACCTGAGGAAACATTTTCATCATGAATTCACCTCCTCTCCTCCTGAAAATACCTCAGTCACACTGGTGTTTACCTTTGGCTCTTGGATACATACTGCCTTTAAAAGGACTGGTCTCAAAACGCAGTGTGCCCCAGGCTCGCAGGATCAATCCGTAAGAAGAAGCTTGAACCCAAGCAAATACATTTTTTATTTTTTTTAACACTGGGTAGGGGTGTGAGTCAATGTGAATCTATGGTGCAACTTCACAGCAAGCTTCTACTTCATTCTGTCTAGCAGATGGGAATAAACAGAGTGAAATAACCAGCTTTGTGTGCAATCATAGGATTAGATTAAGGCCTTGTTCAGACTGCCAGCCCAAATCAGTTTTTTTTTTTGTTAATGGAGATTGTATCCCGATTGAGTTTAGAAAGTCTGGACAACAAAAAAACGTATCCAAACCAGAGTTTTTATAGTAAACTAAAACAAAAATAAGCAGTGAAAAATATTTGTACTAAACTGAAAGTAAATAAAAACTATATCCTTTAAGAAAAACTAAAACTATATTTCCTGGTTAAAAAATAATACAAACTACAATAAAAATTAATATAAATTCATGTCAGTTTTTGTTCTTTTACTATATCACTAAACGAAAAAAGGAGACATGAATTTCCGTCAACTCTTGTGACATTAAATCGCAGAAACTGAACGGACTTGACCTTCCAGGAGACGGCGCTATGCCACAAATCTTCATATCTACAGTAGCGCAAAGACTAAACATTAAACATTATGGCCATTCCGACACAGTTCTCCAAAAATGTATTTTGTATTTGTATAGCTACATTCTTCTGAGAAATTATATATACCTGGCCCTAACAGAAACAAACTAAACCTAAATATATAAAAACTAGGGCTGTCAATCGATTAAGATATTGAATCGCTATTATCAACAATCGTATGGTTGTCCATAGTCATAATCACAATTAATCGCACATTTTTATCAGTTCGAAATGTACCTTAAAGGGAGATTTGTCAAGTATTTAATACTCTTATCAACATGGGAGTGGGCAAATATGCTGCTTTATGCAAATGTATGTATACATTTATTTATTTAAATCAATTAACAACACAAAACAATGACAAATATTGTCCAGAAACCCTCACAGGTACTACATTTAGCATACAAAATCTGCTCAAATCATAACATGGCAAACTGAAGCCCAACAGGCAAAGCAACTTGACGGCGTGAATGTTTGGAGGGTGAAATAATGGACTTCTATTTCTCATGCTTCAGGGTTAACACAGAAGCCCATGCGGATAGGGCGGTGATGTCTGGACACACAAATCCGATCTGATCACTTGCGAATAACAGTGCGGACAGTCTGTCTTAGAGATCTGATTTTAGAAACAAATCGGATTTGCCTGCAGTCTGATAAGTTGATTCGAAACAGCGGGAGTCTAAATAGCAGTGCAAGGTGCTGCCTAGCACAAGATAAATGGACCTTTCTTCAGCCTCTGACACATAATGACTCGTGCGGTAAATACTGTTTTTTGTCAGAGTTGTCTTTGTGGCTACCTCAATTAGATTACCAGGATGTATCATTCCTCTGACGGAGACGTTTCGAGAGACGGGAGCCTCATCATGTGCAATTTGCAAACACATACCTGCCACCTTTTTCATCATTAGGAGCCGACGGGTCTGGTCAGCCAACAGCCTCAGCCAGCCAGACCCCCGCGAGGGAATCTGAATCTCCCTCTCCGCATTCATTACTCGAACCAAGAGACCTTTCACTGTTCATTTGTGTAGTCCAGAGAGTCTGGAGATTCCTTTGGGTGCACAAATGATGCAGCATGCACTCACCTGCTCGAGCCGTATTCCATTCACCACCCCAGTGGCCTTCCGTCTTCCAGTCGTCTCGTTGGAGTCCTCACACGCTGACCCCTTTCAAAGCAGCGCTGCTCCCTGCATTTTGACCATTGCTCGCTTGTCAAGCCTCGCTAAAGAAGGTCCAGTGTTGTGTGAAATGGCCAGGGACCTGTCTCCCCAACTGTTAAAACCTCCGCCACAGCTGCACCTCAATGAACATACATTTTTCTTTCCCCGGTGATTCTTTCATTTTACAGAGCCACTGGATGCCACACGCACAACCCCACTGTTCCCCTCTCTCCCCTTTTTTTTTCACCCACCGTGTTCATTCCCCGTGTTTCGTCCCCTGCTCCCACTCTTTGTGTCATTGCTTTGTTTACTTACGCAGTGCTTCAGCGAACCAGATGCACCTATCCTCTGAGCAATATTTGGCAACTGAATGTCTCCCTTGGCGGATGTCTTTGTAACTCATCAAATGCTCTTTTGAAGCCTGCTCAGTATTCAGGCAGCGAGGCATGCCTGGGATCATGAGAGGTGAAGCTGTTTCAAGCTTCAAAAGGTCAAGCTGCCAAGAGCATTTTTTGCTAGTTAACTAAACTTTAAACAAAAAAAAAACACAGTTCATCCACAGTCTCTGCATTATCAGAAGGGGGATGGGTACCGAAACTCGGTACTAAACGAGCCCCGGGGCAAATCTTTTCAAGACCGTAGTATTGATAAGCTCCGGCATTAACGGTTCTGCTATCGGTATTGGGCTACATAAATGTTATGTCGCACCTTTGATCTCACAAACTCTGTTTCTAATTTAGCGACAATGGCAGAGAGAACAAAATGGTCCGAAGTGTGGCTGTACTTCAGTTCAGTCGATGCAGATAATGCTCGTTGCCGAAAGTGTAACAAGTCTTTTGCTTGTAAAGACGGAAACACAAGAAATCTGTCAAAACATCTCACCAGATTGCATCAGATACAGGTCCGGCAAGGTTCGGTCGAGGGGTGCGCACCACATGGAAGCAATATGCCAGAAAAGGTCCTTCCACACGGGGCGAGCGGCCGTCATTCATTCGCCGAGATGAATCCCCTGGATAGACTGTGCGCCCGTCGACTCCACCCGTTGAGAAGTGTACAAATATTGTCGGTTCATTATGAAACTGTGGCGGGCGTAATTAATAGGAAAGACTGGAGCCTGATCCATGTCCCACCAGCTGATCGATGAGAAATGACGTTACCTCCAGAGGGTCGGACTCATACATGGATTCAGATGTCCCAAATCGAAAAAATTAAATATGATATAATGGAACTTCCTGCAGTAATAGGCCTACTGTATATGATAAAGTATGACGATAGACAGACTAGCTCAGAATTTTTTTCCTCATTGCCCCATCCACCATCGTCACATTCTAGTTTATAGTAGTGATTTTTTTTTTTTTAAAAACATGACCGTTTCTTATACAATAAATAATTGTTTATTTATGTATTTTACATTTTAATTATCACATTAATAGTGATTTGTTCAAAACAATGCTCTTGCAGTTGCTACTCAAATGTTAATTTATATTACAGTAGGCTTTATATGACAAAATAAAGCAATGTTCATTTTGTTATTAATTATTTTTTTCTCTTAAAAAACAACAAAAAGACCCGTTAAAGTACCGGATTGATAAGCAGTATCGGTAAGAGTAGTACTACCGTTAAAATCTTAACGATACCCATCCCTAATTATCAGGCAGCAGATGGAAGCCTTTGCTACTGGACTTGCTACTGGAATGCCAAGTTGCATGGGAGTCCTTACTACTGCATTCTCATTCTAATTGTGTGATGTGAAATATTAAGTCGTACTATCTGCAGGAACAATTAGCCTTATCAGTTTCCCCCTGATTGCATCAGATGCATTCTACATTCTCACAACCAGTCTCTTTCGGAGAACTGTTCATTCATAAAATACACTCATGGTTTTACACACACTCATATTGTTATCCTTCATACAAATGGATACAATTATAGGCCTAGCATTGGCCATCAGTACAGTTTTCAATATGCCTTTAGGCTGCAAATCAGAAACGAGTAGGAATAAAAAGACCATCTGCACAGTGTTTAAAATCTGATAGAGCTGACGTGAGCAGAATGGGAAACATTCACAGTGAATTAGGAATTAAACTGCAGATTATTTGTACTGTTTATTTCATACCAATTATGAATCGTTTAGCTACCAGTTTTATTGTCCAAATTGCCAAAAATGCTTCAGTTCAGTAACAATTATTAACAGTAAGCCAGGCTGCTTTCACAACCAAACGAGTCAGACTTTGGCTGCCCCCACTGAAACTGAGAGGAAAACAAAATATAACACATTACTGTAATTACTGTACTGTGATGTCTCACACAGAAAACATGCAAGTGTAATCTTACTTTATACTGTAAATGCAAGTAAAACACAAAAAGCAGTAAGTTTAAAAACAGATATGTTGCATATACAGTAATCTAAGAATACAGAAATAGTATCAACATGCTACAAAAGAAAATGTTTAAACACTGACTAAGTGACTAATCAAATTACTGCAATCTTTGCTTGGCCATTATTAATAACATAACATTTCCATCAAAATATGTATAATAAAGTACCATCAAACAATAACTTAAACATTTTTCTGCCACAAACATCCATCCTCTTGGAGGATCTTATGCTTTCTCGACCTTTATAGGTACGGGATGGATAAAGGACGTGACATGCATGCCACCAAAATTACAGAGACCTCTAAAGCTAAATCAACCATGAAATCAACAAAGTCTCAGGGCAGTTTGTGTAAGTCACGAAATTTAATTATTTGATTTGTGTACGTAGACACGAATTTCCCTTTTTTTTTTCATGACGCTCAATACGATTTTCAACAACGTATTTTTTGTGCTTTTTCCTATAAATGACCAGCAACACGTGACGCACATGTTGATTTCCGCTCCAGTCTTTTCAAAATACAACTACTTCGTTAGGTTTAGGAAAAGATCGACTTGGTTAGGCTTAGGCAACAAAAATACTTAGTTAGGTTTCGAAAAAGATCGTGGTTTGGGTTCAAATAACAGCAGAATTGCCGTAACTTAAGTACGGAAGTTACGTGACAAATAAATCAACTTTGACTTGTGGTTTCACACAGGACACGGAGACCGGTCTCCTTGTTGTAGTCTTGTTGTTGTTTTTTAACCCACCCATCCGCCCCAACCTCCTCCTTCCCGGTTCACAATTACATGGATTACATACCAATTGATTTTGTGCTGACCATCACGAAAAAAATGTGAAATCTGTGTCTATGTACATGAATCAATACATTAAATTTCGTGACTATTTCACAAACTACTGTTCGACTGGGCTGATAAAACATACAGTATGTAAATTAATGGCAGAACACCAGATAAATTATAGCCCAGCATCTGTTTTTTTTCTTATAAGCTTCTTTTTGTGGTACACACTGCACATTTCCAAATTTGAAGGTATCAAGTATTTTATTATCCAATTTCTTATTCTATATTCAGTACTATATTCTGACTTTGACTGTATTTTCTGGAAAGTCAGCCAGAGACTGAAGCAGTAACATATCACTATTGACTGGCATTCCTTCAGTACTTATCAGTGCGTATCACTGACGGACGAATCTTTGCAGACTGTTCCTTCCCCACATCAATGTTGACTTTCTGTTCTTCATGAAACATGTCTTATCACTTTGAATGATTGGTAGAAGAAGTGAAAGGGATTACTCTGATTCTGGGATGGTCCCTATGAGGTAATGTTATCAGAACCATGTGTTTCATGTGAAGCAGAGTTAGAAGCACTAGCCCAGCAATACCACCGGATCAAACTCCTGTGAAGCAAATAAGACCAATAGTCTAACAGTTGGAATTTTTAATGATGTGAACAAAGTGGAAAAACAACCATGTGTTGAAGAAAAATACTCAGAAGTTAAACAGATGCTGTATGTGGTTAAGTGAACCTCAGCATAAAATGTAAGTTTTCTAACACTAGGAATGTAAAGCTGAGGCAGAGCTATGTAACTTCTGATAAATTCACTGTGATGCAGATCCGTTCTTTTCTTTATGAAGGCCATTTGTAGCAATAGTTAGTATCAAAAAGGACAAAGAGGCCCTGAACATCTTGACAGAGTCAAGTAGGCTATTGTATAGAAATGTCTTCTCCAGGTATTATGAACCACCATCTCTTCCTCTTCCACAGGGCCGTTATGATGCATATATACATAACTAAATGAAAATAGCACAACATTTTAAGGACATTCTGCGTGTCATGATAACGCATTTTAGGCCTTCCTTGCTATTTCTTGCCACAGGCTTAACATTGTGAAATGGCTTTTCGCGTGTCATTTAACGCCACCTCCTTACCGCAAAAGGGTCAGGGTTATGTTTAGGCAACAAAACCACTTAGTTAGGTTTAGGAAAAACATCATGGTTGGGCTTAAAATAAGTACGTAAACAAAAGTAAAATACGTAACGTAAGTACGGAAAACACTTCACAAAGGTCTCTAAGGTAATTTCAGAACAACTCAACAACACTTTGGGACACAAACGCCGGTCTCCTGGTTTAAAGTCCTGTGTTCGTTGGACCCGTCCACCATAAGCAGTCTTTCCCTGTTTTTATTCTACGTCACTAGCTCTGAGCGTAGCATAGTTACATGGATGCATTTACATTGCAGTCAGTACAGACTACGTCACGTACACATGACACACCAAAAGCAACAAAGGCGTTGTTATTGCGGCTGTGGCTCAGAGGTAGAGCGGGTCGCCCACAAATCGGAAGGTTGGTGGTGAGATCCTCGGCTCCTCCAGTCCACATGTCGAAGTGTCCTTAAGCAAGACACTTAACCTCAAATTGCTCCCAAAGGCTGTGCCATCAGTGTGTGAATGAGTGTGTGAATGGGTGAATGCTGACATGTAGTGTAAAGCCCCCTGAGTGGTCGGAAGACTAGAAAGGCACTATATGAATGCAAGTCCATTTACCATTTATTGCATGCAAAATGACTTTCAAATCACCGTGCCATTTATACGCCATTTGGTGCAACCGAGCCAGAATCTTCAATGCGATGACTTGTACTGACTTCTTGCAATCTGCAGCACTTGTTTCGTCATTGTTCCAGGAGGTCTGAATGTGACTCTTAACCTTCACTGGATATTGTAAATGGTGTATGAGGACGAGTGGGCCTTTGATGTCAACCGTTATTAACATCTTCCAGCTGTATTCCCTCACTTGAGACCCATACAGACTCACAGGAACTGGTTTGTGTGCTGGTGCATGGCCGTGTGTGTCCCCGTGTGAAAGGATTACTTTCTTGTCAAGGTGACAGCACTGCGACGACTATCACTCCTGTCTCGCTGACATATTTTCAGAAAATATGAAGTTGCTTGGATTTCTACCATCGCTCTTGAGATGTTCTGTATGCAGTGTGTGTATCTGGTATAAGTTCAAAGGTAAATCATACAGAGGGGATAGTTTGTCATGAGATATTTAGAAGCACTACAATATACAAGATTTACAAGCATCAAAAATGTGGTACTTTTCTCAATTGTAAGATTAATCGTATGACTCAGAGAATCTTATACACAGGGTTCATCTGAGTCCACCTTAGAGATCACTTTCTCCACTAAACCCAACTTTTCTATCCTTCAATAAATATTTCTGTTCAGTGAAATCAAATTTTGACAGTCTGCTCCAAATCTAGCACTGTTTATTACACTATAAACACACAGGTATTGTTTTATCCTTACTTTGAGATTTGTAAAAAACGTTTAAGATTAATAAGTTCTTACTTTGAGAGTGCATGCAAAGCAAGTACAAGTACGAGACCAGTACGAGCTTCAATGTATGTCCATCAAAATTAAAACACGTCACACAACACAGTCTCACTCCCAACTCATCAAATACCACCGCTTGGTCAGTGGCCCTACGCTTACAAATGTGACACTCTAGGAACCCCTCCAGCATCAGTTTTGGACATGTCACGGACGGCGTGTCAGTTTCCGCCCATTAAATGGTGTCTCTTTTCAAAAATAAACTTCATAGGTTTACTTAGTTTTTAGGTTTACTTACGCACATTAGGCAGGGATGGTTTCGGACGCAAAGTTTAGATAAGCGGCTGTGCATTGCTCGAAGCGCATTTATTTTTCATGTAGTTTACGTGTGAAATAGCTGCAGTGAACATAACTGTGCTGTCAGGCGCACGATGGCTGCCACACACTCTGCCTTCTCCAGTCACCTCACCCAGCACATCCTCACCACCATAGATTGCTGTCTTATTGATAGCTGTCAGTTTCAAGCGGTTTCACGTCCGTCAGATGCAGAGAGGGTGGGTTTTTTGGGGGAAATAATTAGACCTGGCTACGGCCATGATCACAAGCATTGTCTAGAGTGGCCGCGATCAGCTCCGCGCCCGGTGGATGCTACCAGCTTGAACAAGGATCAATGAGTCGGCAGACTAAACTAACATATTCAACTAAACAACCCCTTTTTAAGTTAGGTTTAGGCAACAAAAGTACTAGGTCAGGCTTAGGAAAAGATTTTGGTTTGAGTTAAAATATGTATGTCTGTTACTTAACTGGCATCAGTAAAGCCAGGAAGTTAAGTAGCAAAACTAAGGTAAAATAAGTCAACCTTGACTTGATTTCACACAGGACATAAACGGATGTGGATGGGTTTACCTTGGAGTTTGTTGAAAGCCCAGTGCGTCCCATACAGATGCTAAAAGGTGCATTGATCCACCGATGCTAAAAGTTGTCAGACACTGAGGAGCGCTGACCAATTGGCGGTATTTATGTATGGTTTGAGAGGGTATGAGAACAGGTTGTGCACAATCTTTCTCCAGTACACCATGCTTTATCCACCAAATATTTTCGGCTATCTTTCCTTGATTAAGGTAGTGCCCAAGGCTTTTTTTCCGATTTCCTTATATTCAGTACAACCCATTGATCATGCAATCAATACATCACCATAGATAGCATGTATACAAACCTTCACAGCCATCTTTTTCTTCACACATACTGTTTACAAGATCCCCTTGTTCTTAGTTCCTACACAACAAAAAAACTTTTTGAAACATATCTATAACCACAAATACAGTTCCAATACATCATTTCATCATCATTCATCATTTTGGTGCACTGCAGAAGACGTTTTTTTCATTTTGTAAGATGAATTGGCTAAAATGAGGGCTATACAGCTGCCTATTGCACCTATTCACCGCAGGCTCTCACCATGACAGGCTCGGATATATTGAAATTAAGCAAAAACACCACCGCCTGTTTCCCAATTAATTTTAAAGTGAGCAGCCCCGGCTGAGCTTAACTATTAGACCCTGCGCTCAATAATGTATTACTTCCATTTTAGCACTCAGAGGAAAAGGAATAATTGGAAAGGAACCAATTCCCATTGTACTATTGCTTTCCGTAGCTGTCTGCCATTATTAAAGCCCCAATGTGTTGGATTTAAAACTGTCACATTTCTGACTTTGGTGACATGTCAACTTCACGTATAAGAGCCCAAGCCGGCCAGAACCCTCTTGCTGTGAAACTACCAATATAGTCAATTAAGTCTAAATTATCCTGATACATATGGCAAAGAGTTGGTATATATGGTGCATATTTTGGTTATTAGTCAGCCCTATAGGGCAAAACAATGATGGAAAAATGTAATCAAATATGTTTTGCAAAGTTGAGCACATGCACCAGGGGTTCGTGAACGAACGATATAGCTCCTTATAGCTCCAAGGATAAAAGTGATCTTAATAGCTCCTCCTGAGTGCTTCAGTTGAGTGCTCTCTAAATTTGTTGTGCAGTATTTTGAAGGCTTTATCACTCTTTAACATCTCAAGGGAACTTCGTGATGGAACAGTACTTACACCATAGGGTGCAAATGTTGCTTTCAAATAACCTCATATTTCCTGGCCATTGTATAACAGTGCAGCGCAGTCATTGCACCCTTTTCTTGCTCTGTGCTCCCCCCACCCTGTAGCTGGAACATAATGGGTCAACAAGCATATTTTCAAGCAACATGTAACTTTTAAAGATGGGATCGCAGTCACAGAGCGAGGTCATAAGGTTGGACTTTGGGGTTAGAAAAATAAAAGTTCTCTTCTTTTTCCAATCTGCCTTTCAGACATCTGTCTGCAACTGTGGAAAAAAAAACCTCTGTGCTGTATCTATACCCTGATTCAACAGACACCCTGCAGGCACTTTATTTTCAGTAAATCGGCTTTGAAGAGCAGTGTGCCCCAAAGAGGCGAGGGCAGATATTGGTCCTGAATGCTGGATCGCAAAACCTTTGGGTCAGTACAACTCTGCGTTTACTGAAACAGTTGGTGCCTTGGAATATACAACAACCACACGGAGTTATTCAAAATCAGTACTTCGTACCGATGTACTGTATTTACTAGTCCTACCTAAGGGTAGAGTACAGTCTGGTCTGTACAAGGCAGCATATTTCGATGAATTGTACTGTATTTCAAATGAGTGCACCCTGAAGGTGTTTTTCTCTTTTTCAACTGAAGTTTCAGCAGGAGAACATAACTGACATACTTTACTAAAATGTAAAATTTGCAGAGAATCCGGGCGCTTTGTGTTCCTCCTCATTGTGTACTTCTGCAAATGAGAAAGACCACTTGAAGTGTTGGAGAGAAACTTAACTTTTGTGCTCACAATTATCAGAATTAGATGGTGAGGTATCTAGGCATCACGCAATGCCACAAAGCAGCCTGTCAAAACTCTGTTTAGGGGCCTGTTGTTGTACTTAACATTCATATTCCACAATAACTTTAAGAGAGAATAATTCAGTTTGATACTCCCACTGTAGCAGAAGTATAAAGACTCTTGGCGGCACAATGAGGTAAATTAAATTCAGTCATTCAGGAGACATCCTTGTTCTAAAGCCTGAAATATTCTTCATTAATTACCATATGTGTAGATTTTAGCAGCTGCATATAAAAGCATCAACGGATCTTTATGTTAATTTGAATTTTACCAGCATCATTCACAGAGCACAGTTTTGCTTTATGGAGCTAGTTGCATTACTGCCTGCAACTGGAAACTAAAATCATGTCAATTTTTCTGTTTAATGTGGCAATACAACTGGTCAGTCTCACCCAATAAACTGCATTTAAAGGGGACATATACAAAAACTCACTTTTTCAGTGCTTGTACACATACATTTGGGTATCTGGAGTACCTATCCAACCCACAACCTGTGAAATAAGAGAACCCAGTGAGTTTTTTTGTGGGCTGCCTAGCTCAGAAAACATGTGATTCAACAAGCCATTCAGATTTCGCTGGTTACATGCAGGCTCATTGGAATATACCGCCCACAGCTTGAGAACTACATTTGCAAACGTGCGCCATGTTTTTCCTCACAAGCCAATCGAGTGCTACAGGAATGAGTCCGAAAACACGGATATGAGTTAGCATTTTAGCACTTCCGGTTCCCTCGTCTGGAAGTCAATGGGTTTTTTGATTTTAGTTAGATGCCTGAAATAAGGTCTGTGGTTGACACAAGCTGAAGAGATTTTAAAGTTTTCTTCTACAACATCAAATAAATCAATCAATTATTGAATTTTAAGCCTTTACATGTCCTAACAAAGGCAGTTACTAACAAGTGGCTAAATGAGACTACTAAAGGTCATCACGCTGACTCGTCCGCCTTTACAGCCTCATTGTGTATACTCGCGCTCATGCGAACGTGGTGTAGTTCGTTTATAGCCTAACGTTAGCTTTTTACCTCTGTAGATTGCATTTACACTTCAAAAATCCTAAAAGTGGTGTTCATTTGTGAAAATTATCTTGCTGAACGAAATGTGTAAGCATCATAAATATTTGTTTGCCACAGAGTTTATTTACTGCAATAATCCAAAACCCAATGGAAAACACCCATTTGGAAAACAGCGTGATGCTAATTTACTGGTTGGCCTACAATAATACATCATCACTGGAGCACTCTATCAGAGCAGACTGAGCTTTTTTGGGAGGGGGTCGTAAAGAGGCAGGCGCTAAAACGGAGCGTTTCAGACAGATGGTGAATACATGTATATTCAGACAGACAGTATGAGAACAATAATGTGTTTTTTGAACATTAAAACATGTAAACATGTTGTAGCAGAAACCCAAAATACAAGTATGAACTTGGAAATGAGCATGGACATGAGCATGGACATGTCCCAATAAAATGTAAGCGACAGTCAGTGACAGTTGAATGGTCTGACTCGTGTTGGCAGTTAGCCTCATCACAATCGTCTGCACGTTTATGTAATGCAGCATATAGTAAAAGCTTCTACCAAGGCCTGCAGCATCAAGGCATTCATGAGCAGCTGGGTACTATTGTGTTCAATGAAAATCGTATCTAATTTGATTTCTCATTGATATGCACACACTGTAGCTATAAATCCTATGAATCCATCCATTATTTGTGTTAAAAAATGAACATTCAGAGTCTAATAATGTCTCCATTCAGACGTAGTTACAGAGCTGTTTGTTCTCGATCTAGACAGTCAGCTTCCCAAATCAATAATGCAGCAACCAAGCTCAGAAAACAGAGCGTTGGCTCATGCAACATCCTGATAACTTTTCATGGGGGTGTCATTACGTAGCTCGGCTAGTGGGATCTCACCTTCCTACAGTACATAGATTGACTAGACAATTAAAGGCGTTAAAAAAATACTGTAAATGTGCTATTCAAAAACTTTGACATTGACTTTGACATTCATCAATATTCACATTTAATAGCCTGTCTAACCACATCTCCATCAGCCACTATCTTAATGGCTTTATGAGGAAATAAACCGAGCTACATTATTTTTAATCTCTGCATTAGAACAAAATAAGTAGTCATCCGCTGTTGTGTGAGTGTGCTGTGCAGACCTTTACGTTTCTGTCGGGGGTTTTGTTGAATGACAGTAAGTTGACGGCTCGCGCGTCAGTCACTCTTCGGGGGGAGAGTGAAAGGCGGCGGTGATTGATTGCAGCGCTGATGTAACCTGGACTGGATTACACCGCTGCAGCTGTACAGCAGCACAGAATTGTGGGTATTTCATAGAGGGAGAGACACTGAAGAGATGTGCGAAAGATAGGAAGACAGATAACAAGAGAAAGGTGGAAAGAGAGAGACGGCGCTGAGCGACAGATAGAATGAGGAGAGAGGCTGATGGTCAGCGACGGAATCCAGGCGGATCGCTCGGCCGTGACGGGGCTCTGAGCGGCCGATATGGTGCATTGATGAGGAACCCGTGCGGGGACAGAGGCGAGTGTTTTCTAGAATGATGACGCAGGGCAAATGTTGAATAACAAGAAACCTGAATTCATCCAAAGAACCCTCTAAGAGTGCGTGGAAGGTTTGTATAACAGAAGTTATGAGTATGACGAACAGTAAGTTACAGGATGCCCTTGAGGGAAAAAACAACAACTTAGCTTTATTGCATTGGTGGGAGAGATGTGATGTGTGCTCTGTGTTTATGGTATCTATCTCAATGCCGTGTGAAGGCACCGTGCGCTCTTAAGAGCCTCTTTTCAAATCCTGAAACCACTCACAATAAATAGTTTCACATCTGAGAAAATTTTCTATAAAACATTGGAGATTGTCGGAGAAAGAAATTAGCTGTGGAGAGCTCCGATGGAATCTTCGGATAGCAATCAAATCGAATTGCGTCTAGGGATTGACACCGAAATTAAAGTGACATGAAACATGGCTTTTAATATGCACAGTTTCACACGATATTTGCTGTTTGGTTGAATGCCAGACGACGGAATTACACCACTGGAAGGGATTGTCATGATCCGAGCGTTCCCTGGCGTCATTGATAAACTAATACCTGAGACCTGTCGTGGTGTGATTGAAAAAGACAAATTGCTTTTGCTTCTGGGCATCGTTCCTGCTGTTAACAATAACCGCACGAAGTTAAGTCGGAGTATGATTTTTATAATGCTGAAAGAGCAGTGGGATGCTCCCCGTAAACGAGATGAAGGATTTATGGTGGATAGGGCCCTCTGGATGACCTTGCGGCCTGGTGCTCTGCCAAAAACAACAAACGGGCTCCATTAGCGGGCTGACTGAAGGCTTATGCTGGAACACATTAGTCTGATGGGTCCATAAATACATGGTATAAATGTGACAAATTATTAGCTTATTTGTCAGGTCGTTCTAAGTGCCATTATCGTCGTGCATTTAATGGGATGTTTGTAGGAACATGCAAATTACACATTTAGAATTTATTAAAAAGACGATATTTCAGATGTGGGTGTCATGTGGATGTGAAAAAAGCACGGTGCAAGCAGACTAATGGACAAATTCAGTTTAATGATCTTCAAGAACACAGCAATGTCAGATAACTAGAACCAACTTTTCTGCTACTTAACTTCTAACATTTCTATTTAATTCAAGCCCTATACATTTTGGTATTATACAATTACAAACTAGGAATTAACATTTAAAGTACTGAAGAAAGGTCCAATGATAATCTGTGAATAAGAACAGTATTCTTTAACGCAATCAAGGCCGCATTAAAGTACCATGGGCCCCGGGGCTGGGACTGTTCCAAGGCCCTCCCCAAGCAGCATCACGACTCAACTATTGCCCTGTACCCCCTGCAGAAACAACAGCCAAGCTTAATTTGCATACAATAATGCATGAACAATCAGTCATGACATGACTGCAGTTTAATTTTAGGACTGTTGCAGCACCAACTACTAGTCATACAGTATAATCATTATAAACCCATTAAGCAAACATATACGATACAGAAATTGCATCACCAAAAGTTGCAGGCCGGCTCACAGTAGGCTAATACACTGTATATCTCTCTCACACATAATGCACACTTACACACACACACACACACACACACACACACACACACACACACACACACACACACACACACACACACACACACATAGATGGGAGAGAGACAGAGTGTCAAACCTCTTTCTCTTTACAAGCGTCATTCACCTCTCAGCCTTCACTCAGCCTTCACACACGCCCTGTTCAGACCTGGCATTAACATGCATCTTGGGCAATCGATCACAACTTGACAGCTCCAAGTACATCTGTTCACACCTGGCATTAGAATGCCAGGTGTGCCAATCTCCACACTCGTCTCGAGTGACCATGTTACGACCCAGCTCGCTGGGGGAAAGGGAAGCAACATAAAACCAGCTTGAACTGGTAAAACTAAATCATTTATTGGTAAAAGTGTGGTTGTTTAATACAAACAAAAAAGGGTGAGGCAGACTACACAGGAAAAGAGCAGGCGAGTGCTGTTTAAAACAAGGAAATAATTATAACTAAAGGAGAATTCTTAAAAAAAAGAGTTACAACTAACTAGATAAGACCCAGACATGAAAATAATAAATAAAATAAAATCTCACTATTACAGCAGCAGTGGGTAGAAATGGAGCAAATATGATTAAAAAAAGTTATTTTTATAAAACGGTCACTATATCCTGACAGTAGTGCATGAGACAGGTAATCTGGTGTCCTCCGGTGCTCCTAATGGCATCTGCAAGACTTCACACACCGGAAGAAAACAACCAATCAAAGCCGAGCTGGAGCCTTGTCGTCTATCAGCAGCTGTCAATCGCTCGCGAACTTCAGTCAAACTAGACAGCGCTGATCAAAAATGAATCAATATTCTGTTACTGTAATGCCTATTTCTCGCCTCAAATGTTTTCAGAAACATCTCGTAGTGTACTGTTTAGCTGTGAAATGAGAAAGTTTGTGACCCGGCAGCCATGTTGAGATCAGCAGAGGAAATACCAAGCACCGCCCACCAGCCGGAGCACAGCCAATAGGAACGCTCTCTCTCTGAAATGCTCCCTACAAATCAGGAGAAGCCCTCGACTCGAATGAAAGGTCTTCATCAAGATCCACATTTAAACCGAAAGGACTCAAAGTATTCTGGTAACAAATCCTAAAAGCTTCCCTCCTTAACAAAGTGTTTTTTTAAAGCTCCCATCACCTCTTAGTGTTTTTTAATTAACATACCGGAGCATTGACCTAAATCAAGTATGAAGCAACACATAGGATTTATTCTTTAATGGCAGCTCTGTGTTCAACAATTCTTGGTTTTAGCTCCCGATATATGTTTTACCAGTGCATGCTTCCTTTGCCTCGTGAGCATGAGGTGATCCCTTTGATTTGTATCTTATTACCAGTACAAAGATGTTTGAACTATTGCGTCTTTTGTAGCTTGAATTGCGCCAATCACCTGCAGCGCGTTCAGAATCTTTAACCTGTTTATTTTTACTGTTTAGAAAGTGCTTAATGTAGTCAGGGTAGCATATTTTTTATATTTCTGTGCAGTATGTTTTGTCAGACGCCCAGTGACAGATGATGAATTTGTTATACTGATCGCCTTTGGGTACATGGGCCATTGAAAATTATGAAAAGTGACAGCATGGTGATGTTGGCATAACAAACATTTGAAATACAGTGTCCTAATATAAAAAATCAAAGTGTTTGAAGGCACATCCAAATGTGCCACCCATTGAACTGCTCCGCCTGAACCATTTTCCATACAGTAGAGTCACGTGGCCGCGGAACCCGACTCCCACAATGTGAAGTGACAGATTGGAGATATCCATGAGAGCTTCAGGGAGCAGAAGAAATGCTGTAACTGCAGCCTTGTCACTACACATCATAGGCATGAGTCAGCACTGGCTCTTGGAGATCATCTGTGCAAGGAGCCCCCCCCCCGGCCCCCCTCATCACCCCCTACCACCCCCCCTTCCTTTGATGCTAAGTGACAAGCCAAAAAGATTTCCACAGGAGAACAGAATAAACAACTGCTGCTTTGTCACAGTTCCCACAGAAAGCAGAGCACTGTAGGCACTGCCCCTGGACTCCGCTTTATCATTTTAGGAAAACCTCCTGAGACGGGGGTGATGAAAGTAGCAGGCTGCCTGTGCACGGAGGTTATTATGCAGGGTGTCCCTACAGTGCTGTTTGCCACAATTAACATTTTCTCCAGCTTTGACTGAAACATCCTTTCACATGCCAGAGGATGGAAGACACAATCATAAATCATTCAACTCTTACTATACTGGGAGTATTTTGGCCTTTCGGGGACCTTATTTTGAAAAATACTGTATAATAATCAGCATGATATAAATAAGATGAAGCTGCAGTGAGAATGGGTTGACTGCTCTTTACTGAGTATTTGATGAAATGGGGCTACTCTGTTTTAGTGGTGTCAAAAATATTGTAGTATTGATACTACTTAAACTACAACTTAATCGCGATTAATCACGATTGTCCATAGTTTATTACGATTAATCGCAAATTAATCACACATTTTTTACCTGTTCAAAATGTACGTTAAAGTGAGATTTGTCAAGTATTTAATACTCTTATCAACATGGGGGTGGACCAAAAGGCTGGCTTTATGCAAATGTATGTACATACAGTATTTATTATTGCAAATCAATTAACAACACAAAACAATGACAGATATTATCCAGAAACCCTCACAGGTACTGCATTTAGCATAACAAATAAGCTCAAATCATCACATGGCAAACTACAGCCCAACAGGCAACAACAGCTGTCAGTGTGTCAGTGTGCTGACTTGACTATGACTTGCCCCAAACTGCATGTGATTATCATAAAGTGGGCATGTCTGTAAAGTGGAGACTCGTGGGTATGACATGGTTGGTACCATTGGATTCCATAGGTTTTCATATGACATCAAAACTGAGCCCACTACCACCTAAAAACCACAAGTTGCGTTAATGCGTCAAAGAATTATTGGCGTTATTATCGCGTTAACTTTGACAGCCCTAATCAATACATGTCGATACTGAATATTGGAAATGGTTTCAATACTCATTTTCCATAGTATCGATACACAGGTATCAGCTGCACTTTCTGCCGAGGTAATAAATCAAGTGAGAAGTAGGCTCATTTTGTCATAGACCTCTATACAATCAGACTTCTTTTTGCAACCGGAGGAGTCGCCCCCTGCTGGCCATTAGAAAGACGTTTAAGGCACTCTGGCTTCACTTTTCGGACCCGGAGGTTGCCCACTGGTCCAAACTTGGATACTTTTTTATAATAGCAATCTTTTAATTACAATGGCTATTGGGCAGCATTGAAGAGACATTGATGTTTAGTTGATGGATTCCTTTTGATCCAGGTCAAAGAGGGGCTTCAGCTGCAGTCCTGATACGGTTCAATGCCTTTACATGAATCTGTTGGACCCAGGTTGATTGATATATTCTGTGTTAGAGAACCAAATAGATTGCATTAGTCTACATTCCTCATATGAATACTTACACTGAGCCTGAGGGGGAAAAATTATTTTCCATTAAATCTATGTCTGCAATGATTTGTACTGTATGACATTCTGATTTTTTTTGCCATTGGCTCATTACCTCTGTGCAACTGTACAACAAGACGGAGACCGTCTCTGCAGTTATGTACTCAGTCTGTGCAAAGATTCCATCCCGAGTATTTTATCCCTCAAGCCTGTAATTTGTTTTGCCTCCCCTGTTGCTACATTTCATCGCAATGATGTCAGGCAGGTTTACGGTCAGCCATCACTCTTAAGAACAATAGGATCAGAGGTCAGCCCTTCTCTGAGCGAGACCGTGCAATGTCACTCGCGAGACGAGCCCTGCTCTCCCTCCGCCCCGTGCTTATTGGCTGAAATATCGGCTCGCTGTGCCACTTTTGACATGTAATCTACTGCTGGCAGCAGCAGAGAGGGAGCCCGTTGATAAATCTTCTCTGGGCCTGAGCGTGTTTTATGGGCATCACGTCCTTACCGCTAAACTATGCTTGAGTGTTCCCTCAGCACTGGGGTTGAATGTAAAACAGCCCAGTATGGAGGGCGGTCTCTGTGGAGAGCCATGTGTATTTCTGGTGCCCACCAAGTGATTTAACCATGAAGTGTATTGAGCCCATCAAGGGAGAAGCATTGCTGCCGCTTGAAGTCAGCTCAAGATAGTTCTGAATCCCATGACTATGACATGCCCGGTAGTTTATAGTTGCATCCCATTGACATGATATTGGACTGTATGGACCATATGTTCTATACAAGTGGTTCATACTTTCAAGAAATGTTTTAGACTCGTATAGGCCCAATTCCATCAACTCCGTTTGTAGTCACACTCACAGCTGAATGAAGCGCCCTTCTAAAGGGGACATATCATGCTCATTTTCAGGTTCATGCTTGTATTTTGGGTTTCTACTATTAACATGTTTACATGCTTTAATGTTCAAAAAGCACATTATTTTTCTCACACTGTCTGTCTGAATATACATGTATTCACCCTCTGTCTGAAACACTCCGTTTTAGCGCCTGTCTCTTTAAGCCTCCCTCCTGAAAAAGCCCAGTCTTCTCTGATTGGCTTACAAGAAAAATGTGTTGCACCTTCGCAAAGGTAGTTCTCAAGCTGTGGGCGGTATATTCTAATGAGCCTGCATGTGAGACTGTGGTGGGTGGACCTTGGATCTTCTAGGGACCAAAATGAAGAGGCTAGATCTATCTAGTTGTATATGAACGGTGACACGACAAAAAGTCCCATTCACAAAGTATGGTAAACGAGACGGGGTCCGTGTTTGAAGACGGGTGGGTTGCCAACATCCCAGCGGACCCCTGACGCACTGAGGACAGTCCGCCCCGGTTGACAGTTGCGCCGGGAGCCCCGTTCCTCCCCACAGAGAGGGTGCACTGCCTAACAAGCGGCGACGTCCGAGCGAGGCAACTCACGGTCGGAGCCATGAGCCACCTTCAACCCGGGCCTTTCCAAGCCGACCTAGAGCCGGTTCACCGGAAGAGATGCGATGTGATGGCCAGCCAGCGCCGGGGAGACGTCTTAACCCTTGTTAAGAGTTCAATCTGCCATCCGGCAGACTGCACAGAACCCAAACGTTGCGAAGTGTAAAAATATTTTTGGCTCATTATGAAACTGTGGCGGGCCTACTAAGACTGTGACAGGCTGGATTCCAGATCACTTTGATTTCATTTTAGGCTACACAATGGTTAATCATGATTGGAGAAAGGTCCAACATGTTACGCCACATAGACATTATTGCAAACTGTCAGTGAACCTTAAGACCTAAATACTTTATTACCATAACACCTGAAAGTGGAGCTACAGAAAGTCTCGGCGCCTATGCTTCCGCTCCCTTCTAATTGGTTTGGGATTGGCATGAAAATTGTTCTTCCTCCGAAGGGGGGAATGACAGAAACAATTTGAGAACAACTGCATTAAACGGACACTCTGGTGACTTAGTATTGCATTTCCATAACATTTGGAGACCGCCAGCCTCACTCTTGGTAATGATCAAACTTTTGTTACACCCTCCTAGCTTGGTAAATGGTCTTTAAAACTCCACTCGTCCAATTTGTAACACAGACTTCATTATATATTCTTCGTCCTCGAAGCCAAGCTGACCTGATGACCTCTGCAACTGTTTTCACAGGCTACTGTGGCTAGTAACTGACTGGCATTTATGTGTACAATTAGTGGAAAACCTCCTTTAATAAAATTGTACAACTGTGCAAACCAAACTCAGACATATAGATACAGAATATGCATATGATAAATGTGACTCATACCCATTTTCTCGCAAGGATTTAACTATTTGAAGCTGAAGAGGAGAGGAGAATCATATGGTGTGAAAAAGTTTGAGGAAGTGCGCAACGAACACAATTTCAGCCCCTGAAAGAAGTAATTAAAACTCTGCAGGATCGGTTTTGCACGCAGCAGGAAGGTTAGACCACTGCCTCTCCACTGCATTTTAATAATGGAAACATTTCAGCAACCTGCTCCGAAATTGTTCCTTTCTTGCATGAACAATCCCCTTACCAACATTATACTTCCTGGATCTGCAAATACGTCTCAAATACGGGAAGTTTTTCAAAAAGTGAAAGATGAATTGTTCTTTTTGAAAAAATAAATGTTTTAAAGGTTTAAATTTGTCATCATTAAATTCTATGCCATCATCACAAATCATATGCGTGCATGTAAGTGGGCATATACGCACACTTTAGTGGTGAGATGGTCTACATTTTGGCCTTTGTGGGATTCAGGAGTTAAACTTTGATTCTCTCCAGCCTTGCAAACACACCAGGCAAATTAGAGAGACGGAAATACTTCGGAGCCGTTGTTTGTAATGACAAAGGCTATGGCAAAATAGAGTTGTTATTCCTTTCATCTCCCCCCTAGTTACATAACGTTTTCATGGCAAAGTGTTCTCACTGCCTATTCACAGCAAGGTTTTTCGCTTTTACTGTCACCCTGGCCCAGTTTCGTTGTATTTGAATGACAGAGGTTTCATTCTGTTTGAATGGAAGAGGGGTGCAAGCACACAGGCTGGTTTGATGGAACACACGCAGAGGTGGCATTCATGATAGCTATTTACAGGCGCGATTACGTCACACATGCAAAAATGATCCGGCATGTTTTAACTTCTCTTTCTTAACTCTCTCCCAGAACATTCTGAGAAATGAAACACATGATTTCCTAGCTCATTCTCTCAACTTTAATTACCGTTATAACCAATACATTTTTGTGCATTTTTATTTATAGGGCTCTCGATCGATTAAAATATTTAATTGTGATTAATCGCATGATTGTCCATAGTTAATCACGATCAATTGCAAATTAATCACATATTTTTGTATCTGTTGAAAATTCACCATAAAGGGAGAATTGTCAAGTATTTAATACTCTTGTCATCATGGGAGTGGGTAAATATGCTGCTTTATGCAAATGTATGAATATATTTATTATTGGAAATCAATTAACAACACAAAACAATGACAAATATTGTCCAGAAACCCTCACAGGTACTCAATCAAACCATAACATGGCAAACTGCAGCCCAACAGGCAACAACAGCTGTCAGTGTGCTGACTTGACTATGACTTGCCCCAAACTGCATGTGATTATCATAAAGTGGGCATGTCTGTAAAGGGGAGACTCGTGGGTACCCATACAACCTATTTTCATTCACATATCTTGAGGTCAGAGGTCAAGGCACCCCTTTAAAAATGGCCATACTAGTTTTTCCTTCCCAAAATTTAGTTTTTTAAGTTTAAATTTGATTTAAAGTTTGGTGTGTTATTTCGTACCAATGGATTCCTTAAGTTGTCTAGTTTCATATGACACCAGTACCTTCACTCTAGCTTTAAAACTGAGCCCACTACAACCTAAAAATAGCAAGTTGCGTTAATGAGGTAAAGAAATTAGTGGCGTTTAAACAAATTTGCGTTAACGCGTTATTATCGCGTTAATTTTGACAGCCCTAGTTATTTAATAGCTTCAATGATTGGTAGAATCGAACTATTTTACCCCTTACTGCTAAAAATCCAATCCCTTTTTCACCCCCTCACCTCTGAGATGGAAATGAGACTGAACAGTGTTATCGTGGGACTCCACTCGGCACAAAAACATGTATATGGGACTGAGCATCCCACTGAAGTCAGTAATTAAATTAGTTTTACCAAACAGAACCTTCTGGAGAAAGCTAATGAAATAAAAACCAATCCTCAGTCTATTTATTCCGCACATTTCTTTTCATTCCAGTGTCATTACCAGATGCATTTTTTACAGTGCTCTGCAGAAATGCTGGTAAAGCAATGCATTAAAAAAAAGAAGAAAAAATTATACATACAGTACAACGACCAACACATGTAATGATCTATTAGAGCTTGCTTTGAGAAAATCTGCACTACAGCCCATGTCATGGTAATCTTCCACGGTTGTCTTTCGTTGTTAATCTACACAGTAGAAATATGATTCCCAAAAGTGTCCTCCTTTTGCAGAGTGACATTAATGGAACTGCATGCTATACTTCCAGTTTTGTACTCTTGCAAGTTGAAACCAGCGTGCGTGGAAGTGCATGAAATATAAATACGTGGCACGCCAAATATGCTTCCCTCAGCAGATGATGGCCCTTTTTTTTTTTTTTTTTTTTAATGAATTCACATTTCTGGAGCCCTGTCAAGACTTTTTCTGTGTGCAGTGATGTGCACCAACAGTTTTAATTTGGAAGATAGAGATGCACAGAGTAATCATATGTGCAGTTACAAACAACTTTGTAGTGTGAATAACAGATAAGAATATATCATAAATGTACTGTATGAATAATTATTTCTGGTTTGGTTGTCATTCGATAATGTTACATTAAAGCAATTATTTTTAGGCTGTGGCTCCATTGCACACAGAAGTGCATCAAGCGAACCACCAAGCAGAATGTTGATATTGGATCATTCTGCAAACAAAAAGCAGGTGGAGCTTAGTTATTAAGGCAACTAAAACGTTGTCATTGTGGTTAGGAAAGACAATGTTGACTGTTGGCTGAAACAGGATGTGTACCTTGGAATACTTTGGATGCCAATTGACCACCAAGTCCTCACCCAGTCCCAACATTCTGCATAGAGTGCTCAAGGATGACAATTTTTTGTTTGCCAACCAAGAAGTTAGCATTGCCCTGGTTCCCTCAACAAAAAACAATGGGATTTTTCCATTGGGTTTTGGGTTATTGCACAAATAAGCTCTGTGGCAAACACTTGTTTATGATAGTCACACGTTTTGTTTAGCAAGATAATCTTCACAAATGAACACCACTTTGTGGGTGGATGGATGGATGGATGGGTCGATGGATGGATGGGTGGATGTACTTTATTGATCCCAAATTGTGAAATGATTGTGTTACAACAGCAGGTGATCCAGGCAATGCACTGGCACAGTAAATACAAAGTACATATCAGCTCTAGAGAAATATATCCATAGAATACACAATATAAAGAATATTGGAATACACTATACATATACCCGACTACTACAACTAACATACAATATCTAAAATATAAACATAGAATAACCTACTATAAACGTTAGTAAAATGTTTAAGTTACAATGTTTTGTTTTTAAATACAAACTAATTGAGGTTGTGAATATGCAAATGTAGATGTGCAAAATTCAACGTGTGCAAGATTATTGCAGGAGCATAAACAGAATGGTCCTAAGGAATCTTAAGATATAAGAATTGTGATTCTTATGTGAATCCATTTTTCCGCCACCTATATTGATCGTTGCCCTGTGTCACTCCACCTCCAGCCAGCATCCGTCTCCAGGCTCTGATTCTGAGTGTCCCCAGGGATAGAGTTTGATAATGTCTTTCTGTGACGGAGTGGCACTTTTTTGAGCTTTACTGTACGCTGCAGGGAGCAGCAAGGTCAGAGCTTAGACAGAATATAGTGTCTGTACAGTAATATCCTAAAAATGTTGTTCCAGCTAAGTTTGCTGCTCTGCCAGTTTTTCATCACAGCCACAGGTCTATCTCTGCTGCAAGATACTTCAGGCTCTTGCAAAAAAAGGGAGACGACTCATGCAGTTGTTTTGTGCGTCATCAAACCAGCAGCCCCTATTTGCACCAAATTTAATCATGGTACCCACATGAGGTGAGCGTAATTGGGCACTGTTTTGGTAATATGCAGCGCATCCCTCAAATTAGAGGCTATAATTGGAACAAACATGCTGTTCCTGCTGCCTTCCGATTGGCTGCAGAGATTTAATCAAGCTGAAGATCTGGCCTCATCATTCTACAACACAGTTTGGATGACAGAAGAATAGCCCATGACAAAAGAATATACAGTAACTGCTTTACTAGTATTATTGGCCAGGCCACATAAAAACACATTTGCATGTAAACTGTCTAATGATCGAAAAGATTTGAAATAGACAAACATTTCATTCATTAGAGGGATTTTGGAGCAGTGGATGTGTATTCACTTCCACCAATAGACCTATCTTTGCTAGATGTAATCTGCGTAAGCAGTGTTGCAAGTACATTTTTGGACACTTAAATTGCACTGCGGTGTCCGAATTAAAAAATGGCACACTCTGCTATCGCAAGCTCCAACGGTCACAGGCAAAGTGTGCCATTCCACTGGCACAACTTAAATTAGTTTTTATTTGTGTGGCACAAAATGTGAGCTCTAAATTACAAGTTATTTATTAATAACTGCAAAATAGTTGAGTTCTGGGAGACAGCCTTTACTCTCTGTGATTAATTGTGTTTTTCATGACACGCATAAAAGGATCTCGGTGGAGCCGGTCAGTCATTATCCGATGATAAATGTAAACGGTAATAGGGTGGTGTGCATAAAACATCAAGTCACAGGAGCAAGGAGGATTTTGATCATGCATTTGAACATGATTGCAGTTTAATTCACCGTCATATTTCCTTCAAACAATGCTCAATCAAGCTGTAACCAAAAAGGTCCAACACTCCATACTACCAATTTGTCTCTTTTTTAGATATGGTTCTTTCTTTAGTTGTTTTTGTTCTTAAAAAGCTTTTTTTCATCCCATTTTTAATTTGCTTTTTTACTTGAATTTAATTAGAAACCAGAAAACATTTACTGTTGCACAGACTCGTATAATAACTTCTACTAATAATACTAATGTTCTTCATCCATGCATAACGGCTTCAAAACGGCTACATGAAACCATTCAGGAATACAGATTCTAAATGTTAAATTAATATTGCTTGCCAGCTTTCATGATATGTTCATGTCATACATAATGCATGCTGTCGCCATCCTTTTGTAGCCTATTACCAACGTCTCACCTTCTTTAAACCGCTAATTCTGCATATACAACATGGACTTTATTTTACAGAGAACCCATGTTTCTTCTGAGAACAGTTTAATTAAATTACATTTTTGTTTCTTTGAAATAATAAAAGTAAAACTAAAAATCCATTAATTCCCATCATGTAAATATTATTCACATTATAAGCTTCTAAAAGTCAACTCAGGCTGTGACATGAAAGAAACATCCTTTTTTTAATGCTAGAGCATGCACTGTTGCTATAAGTCCCTACTACTCCTTCCACTTTCAATATTTTTATTTTCAACATAATAAAATGACATAATACAATCACATACAATTGAGAAAAGACATACCAAAGACCACAAAACAAAAACACACCCAGATACACACACACACACACACACACACACACACACACACACACACACACACACACACAAAAGAAATAAAATACAAATAAAAATGAAATGTGAGCATCATCAATAGTCACAACCCAGTGAATTTAACAGTTGTACATACTCATACTGTCACATTTGTTAGCCCAATACTTATTACTCATTGACCATTCCTCTTCCAGGTATATTGCTATTGGGAACCAGTCACTTACAAACACATCAAGAGTACCTCTTAACACATGAGATAGTCTCTCCAATGGCAAAATACCACACACAAATACAAAGCTCCACAGCTTCACACACAAAGCTCTTCAAAGGTCCCTACTCCTCCAAATATTTAGTTTAGCCAGAATTCCTCACTAAAAACCAAATCATACAGCATTCACATTGATTTCCACTTTCCAAGCTCTCATCCAAACACCTATTCCCCTGTGCTCCCTATTTAAACATGGAAAACATTCCTTACACAACCCGAGGCCTTAAGGTCTTCAAGTAAATATTACTCACATATTCCCTTTTAATACAAGTTACGCATGTGAAGTGAAAAAGAGCAGAATAATTTAAGCCTCGGTATAAAGAAAACATGAACATACATGGAAATGCAGAGCAGTTAACACTGTGTAGCTGAAAACATTCGGCCTACTTAAAATGCACTCTTCTTTGGTCTTCTTGCTAATGAAATGCTTGTGCGTTAGGGTTATACACAGGAGTCAGTCCATTACCCAAATCCTGGTAAACACATTTAATAGAGACTATCACAGAAATCAAAGGCCCGGCGCATGTATTTTCATTTGACAGCAATAAAGAAATTGGTTCTCCTGCAAATTCAACCTGCACATTGACATTTAGTTATTTAGAGAACTCAACAAGAGAGTGTATTTCTGCTATATAAAGGCAAATATTCTTCCACAGGTTGACGTCTTCTATATAGACAGATATTTATGTATCCAACTCCACAATAAGCTACATCAGTGGTTCCCAACAAAGTAGACAAACCAGTAAAAAGTTCCATACTTTCCTCTAATCTTTGCTATTTTTCTAGCGAAGTACCAACACATTCTCACACCAAACCTGTCAAATAGGGCAGCTTGGTCAGTGGCCCTGCCCTTCAAACTATGACGCTCGACGCACCCCTCTAGCGTCAGTTTTGCCTGTGTGAATTTCCACTTGTTACATGCATGCACGTCTTTTCAAAATAAACTGTGTCCACGGGTAACAACTTGCTTAGGTTTAGGCAATAAAACTACTTGGTTAGGTTTAGGAGAACATCATGGTTTGGGTTACAATAAATATGTTTGTTACGTAGTTATGAAGGCTATGTTACGTAGGCTACGTCAGTTAAGTTAGTTACATAATGTAACTTAAACGTTGACTAGACTAGACTAAGTCAAGTTTCACACGGGACACAAACACCGGTCTCCTGGGTGAAAGTCCTGTGTTTTTTTACCAATCCCCGACTTCCTCCATACACTGACTTTATCGCTCTTTATACTACGACACTTGACTTCCTCCTTTACCTCCGCCATAACTACAGCCACGTAGAGCGCCATTGTTTGACGAGTAGGGCCACTGACCAAGCTGCATTTGACGACTTGGAAGTGAGAAAGGGCTGGAATCATAGGATAATTTTACAAGCCCAGGCCTCTAAAAATGTCATGTATTTGTTGAACTGGTCGCAACTGGTGATGACGGGTTGCAAGTAGGCCTAGATATTGTTTTATCTTAACAGGTCACAAACCACAAAGCTTGGGAACCACTTATATTGAATTGTAAATTTTGAGCGGTCTTGGTCTAGTGTTTTTAGCTGTTTGTGTTCTCTATTTACTGTGTCTTGGTCTTGTCCCATATGGGTCTTTGTTTTCTTCAGTGTTAGCTGTGACAGTCTCGATTACAGGACCTTAGGGCTGCAAGGACCTTAGCCTTCATCATGGGTGATTAGAGAATTGTAGTCTACATCAAGAAGATAAGACAGATTCAATCTTATAACTTTGAAGCTTCTCTGTCATTAAGATTATCTACAGTACAGTGTACTGTACTGTACAGTACTGACTAACAGAGCATTATTTTTCACATGTAAATCCCACATCTTAACATGTGATGTGGCCTGTTGACACATGATAGATTATTCATTTAGGACAGGGTAACTGTTTCCTGTTGTCTTGAGCCATCACCCGTTTCCTGTGTGCTTCAAAGCTCTTAACGGCAGCATTTTCATGCTACAACGTGAACATGTTTTAATCACAAGTGCTGTCACTCGATTGCAGCAATTTCCTGTGGCTCTGTAAAGTATGAGGTTGCAAAGTAATTGAATTTGGGCCATAATTAAAAAGTGCAAGGAGCCATGTGATCTCTCCCCCCCCATGCCTTTCATCTTTGTAATAGCACAGTAGTTTACGTCTGAGAGGCAAAGTTTTCATCACTGAAATGAGTAATTTATAGCGGTCTGCCATGCTTTATGTGCCATGTATGGTACAGCAGAAGCCTTATTAAATTGGATATGTAGTTTAATTTGACACGGACGGCTAGAAAACACAAATCAGTCATGGATCAGAATCAGTCATGGGGGGAAGCTGGCGAGGAGGGTGGTGCAGCAAAAACTCCATTAGTGACAGGGTTAGTAGATGGGAGGAGTTTAATGTGGAGACGTACTATAGCATCCAAGACAGTTTCCTAAATGTGAACAAAATGGTACTTTCCATTATTTGCGTTCAGAGGAGTTGGCATGAGCTTCTGTTTCCATCCCTCTATGCAAGCATGGTTAACATTTCCATGGTTCCTTGAGGCCCCCTAGCCTAGGATATTTCCCACCTCACAATTGCAGTGATATTTCAATAAGCAATATATCATTAGGGAGCACTGCAACTGTAGAGTTGTAACCTCTGAATTATTCAGAACAGTGGTGGTATAGGGAGGATAACACAGACTCAAAGAGTCAATGAGAGATACTAAGCATGACAGAGTACGAAGCAATATAACAGATTGCAGAGATAATGGGGGCAACTGTAGGAAATTAAATTGGATGACAAAGGGGAAAAAGACTGCGAGGGTAAGGAGCTACAGTGATGAATAGCGCTAAAAAAAACGGCAGGGATAGCTGTGGACGTGTTGTACTTCTCTATCACGCATGATGTTCCTGCTGAAGACTGTGCAGTGCTTGCACTATCGGTTGTTTGTGAGCTGGTGATATGTGAAGATGCGACTGCTGCACTCAGTGTAAGTGGCTATGAATAACAGCATCAGCAGGTGTGGAAAATGTTGAGTCAACTGAGCTGCTGCTTTCATCTTTAAGCAACGTGTATTTTTTTGTTGTCACTTCTACCCCTGTGGTTTGTCACCACTCATTATTCAAGCCAATTAGCTAACCAACCACCACAGGTGTGGCACAGTCCTTGCTTCACATCACATGTTTTCCCTGTTCCAGCAATTGACCATCAATCTTGTGATTTGGTTTTGTGAAGCATTGTTTTCGGTGTCTCATAAAGAGGAACACAGCTATATCTGAATTAAATCATTCAAGGGCATCACGGCCGCCACGATGCCTTTATCAACATGAAGCCACATTGTTCCCTCGTGTTTGGGTTTGACTCGTCATTTGTCACTCAACTTCTTCTTCAAAGTCTTTCTTGATTGTCTGCTTTTGGGCTTAGCATAACACACCAATGGAGCAAACTAATTTGTGACCATATGCTAGCTCAACTAGCTTACTCATCACAACATAGTTTTAGGGTTTGAGAGAATGCTATTTAGCTTAATAAAACTAATGCGATTAACTATTTCCATAGGGAGTGGGAATCGTGGAGCATTCTGGGGAAGCGCTGCTATTTTGGTAGGATAGCGTATGTGGCGACGGTAGCTGTCATTATCTGTCACCAGTCTATTCATCTGTCAATCTTTCATCATTGAAAATGTATAAAGTTTGTGTGAATGACAGATTCCCATAAAGAGAAACTTTACATTACAAAATTACAAAAGATTACAAAACTGAAGTTGGTTAATGATATTAATCCTTACGAATTGGGAAACATAAAATGGTCAAAAGACCTTGACAGCTTGCCACCCATTACGGTCACTGATATCTACAGTACCTGGTGTTTAGTGTTAGTTAAAAAAAATAAAATACAATGTAATCCTTGGAGGCCCCATGCCCAATTTACAAACGGATGCACAGGACTTTCTGATCTACAAGCCAGCCATATGCCAAATAAGTTACACAATCATGTAAACAAAGATAAGCTAGCTAATGTTATGCTAACAAAACGTCAGATAATCATGCATAATTAATCTACCGGTATGCAAAATGAAACCCATAACGTTAGCCTACCTTTGTGTCTGACTGTTTACTATATGTACTGCATTTTGTGTTTTGAATCTTATTGACTGTGTAGTGTTTTGTGTTAGTTCAGCAATTCTTTTTGACACTTACATTAAACAGCCAGCGGATGGCACTCTTACCCTTATCCTCCAAAAACGGCCAACTAACTGTTGATCGCGACTCATCCCCATTCCCCATTGGTCACCAAGTATGTAGCAGAAGCACTAGCACCACTGGCTAACTTGGTCCATGGAGACCACCGCTAGCTGCCGAACTGGAAATGAAGGTTTCAATGCTTTCTATCGTTTATTTGTATTGATATGAAGACTTTAGGAGTTTGTCTCAGTTGTTCTGTCTTGGGCAAAGCTACATACTGGTTAGCCCATCAGCTTACATCTCTTCCACTGAGTAGTGGTCATGATTGATATGGCCTACAACCTTCAGATGGGTTGTGTGCACATTCATCAAAGAGATGACCACATCTTGGGCTCAGTTTAGGAGTGCAACCACAGGAAAAAAATCTTGTGCTGCAGTGGGCTGGGCTGGTCTTGGACGTTTTCCTTTCTAAAGTTTTTTTTTTTTAAATTGCATGTCAGTGCGCCCTCCCTGGTGTACTGTCCTGAGTGTGGGCTCTTTGGGAAAAATTGTACCACCTGAGTTAGACAGCCAGTCTCTCAGATAAGCTTATCTGGCAATGGAGTAGTCAGTGTAGCCCCATTGTGAGACGCTGAGATGACTGTTTTAGAGAACTTAAGGTTAGTTATCCTGTAACCCCTGTTCTCTGATAACATGAATGGAGTGTATCACCAGAAGCACCCACCTTACATAAACTGAAAAAAGTGGGCTTATCTTGAATGATGAGTGACCCCGCTTCAATCCTTTTTTTTTCTGGGAGACAAGGGGCTTCTGAGGATAATGCTGAGTGTGTGTTCACTTTAGTGAGACACCTAACTCGTGCTCTCAGAGAATGGGGGTTACAGAATAAATAACCTCATGATATCGCTCTGAGCTGAGTGAAAAATAAAATAAAACAGAGCTCTGGACATTGACCCAGACTGGCCAGTCATGATAGAGCTCCAGATAACCACGACCCCAAATTAACCATATGGAATGGTATATGGACTTGCCATAGACTGTAGATAATGAAGGGGCCGTGACATTGCCTATTGGTTTGTGGACTACGGTTTTGAAGCCTTGAGTTTGGCATTTTGTCCGTCGCCATCTTGGTTTTTGCCTGTTGCCATCTTGGCTCTTTGCAACCAGATGTGACACAAGACGGTGGAGCTAAGCACAACCGAACACAGAATAAGACCTTGTTAGCCGACCAAAATTTTACAATTTACTTTCATGAACTGAAAACACACTGTGAAAAGGTTAAAGTTTCTAAGATGAAAACGCGGACAACTCCCAGACCGGACAAAACCGTGATAGCGACCTGAATCACAAGGTATAGCCACGCCCTAAAGCATATCCTGCTTTATGTTCTATTTGACTCTGGGCTTGTCGCGGTAGTTGGTGTTACCGGTGTTACACACACTGATTACATTACCCCCACTGTCTTTTTGCTTTTTTTACAGATATAAAACCCATTTAGTTCATTTTGGCATATCGTGTATCATGTTATCAATAGATAGTCAGACGACGAACGCTACAAACTGAAAGTGAATGCATCTGCTCCATACAGAGTCTCAGCTCAGAGTATCAGGTGTCCTATTTCACACACACGGGACGAGAGAGAGTTGACAGACCGAGAGATGGCAGAGAATTTGGTGTCGAAGCGAAAAGCAAAAGGGACTATTGGGCAATATTACAGATTTAAACCCAATGCCATAAGGGAACCGTAACGTTAATTAGGTAATTGTCGTGAGAAATCTCGAGGCGCAGCAGCGCCAGGTAGACCCCTGCGGCCCCGCAGCGAAAGCTGGACCGGAGCGGCCAGACACCGGCCACCTGACGGTAAAGATCAAAGTAAGCGCGTTACTTATATTGACCGTCATCTTTTCTTGTAAAATGTACGGTGTAATCGGCAACACCGGTATTGTCGCAAATTTATTAACCGGTGGGAAGATTTCCTCACCCTCACATCCCTATTTGACTCTAAATGGGACCATCATTTCCCAAATGAACATCATGTTGTATTGAAGAAGACTTGAAACTAGCGATCGAGACCATAAACTCATGTTCCCAATGTTTACTGAGGTAATAAATCAAGTGAGAAGTAGGCTCATTTTCTCATAGACTTCTATTCAATCAGACTTTGACTCTTTGCAACCAGAGGAGTCGGCCCCCCGATGGCTATTAGAAAGAATGCAGGTTTAAGGCACTCCGCATTGGTTCAGCATTGTACCATCTAAACCAACCTCAGCATGTGTGAACTCAAAATGTACCAACGTTAGCGAGACAGGGATGTAGTCATAAGATCTGATCAATTTATAGCTTCACCACAAACAAACACACACACACACTTGTATGAAGCCAGCTGGCTAGTGTAATGCATAATCAAACAGAATGTGACATTTGTTTATTTTTTTGCACCAGTGTTGCCGGCCCACACATCCTTCGTCCAACGTTAAGGATCCAGATGGCCAGACTGGTTCTTGAGATTCTTCTGTCTCAGTGGCGCAATTAAATGCTGCCTTCTTTTTCTAAATCTCAGATATACTTTTTAAGTCTTTACTGAAGCCTGCAAAAACTGGCGTGTGATGTCAAGAGTGCAGATGGGCAGTAAACTGAAGCAACCTGCCAATCAGCAGGGAACAGCAAGATGCAGGATCCGGTTCCATTAGCTTTTTTGGATTCTTGTGCTCCACTGCAACCTCTTCTTTATAACACTGAGATCATCATCTATGTAGTTTTGATTGGTTTCCTAGGAACCCATGAGTATTATTTTGTCTGTGTCACTGATACACAGATTTTTTTTATTTTACCGGGCCTGCAGATGAAGTTCATTTCATTTAGAACTCTTCTAATTCCCGAAGTTGTGTCAGTGCTTCCTCTGAACCCCCTCCCCATTGTAATATGCTCCACTCAGACAGTTTATTCATGATGGAATGTTCAACAGTACACGCCAAAGACCTCATCTCATTACAGGACTTTCTCAAGCAATGAACATTGGATCTGATACAACACTCACTCAAGACATTAGAAAAATGTATTAGCAAAACCTACAGTGTCGGAGACGGAAGCTCACAAAATGGAAATTGGGGTTTTATTCTAGACCTGTCGGTCTTTTGATGCATTGCCGTCATGTACATCTAATACTGAGACATCTAAGTCATCTGTTTCCATTAGTCTTGGCATAGCCTTCACTGTTCCTTTCTTAATTTCTCTTGTAAATTCTTTCATAGCGTCTGATCTAAGCCCTTATTGCCAGCCAATGTAATATCAGTTTGACCTCTATTAATTTGCGGCAGAATTTTTATTGAGTTTTGATTTAAAACTCAGAATGAAGTTTAGCATACCAATCTCATGATTTGCTGCAAGAAGATATTTTGACCCTGTTGCTATGCAACGCATTCTTAGGACGAAATGCTGTATATGAGGCGTCTCAAAACTACAGATGGAAATATGCAATTATTAATGTTATATTCTTTCTGTACTGTGAAGGTCTTATTTTAGTCAATAGTAACATGACAAATTGAGGTCGGTGCTGAGTTCTTTATACACTTTCCACAGCTTCTTCTTCAATGTTCCCCTCAGGCCAGATTGCTGTGTTTACACTGCCTATGTATTCACCTCTCTTCAAAGTGTTTTATTGTTGCATATTAATTTGTCAAAGTAGATTTTATGTCGCACATATCAAAGAGACACTGTGTAGACACTGCACATGTTCCCTCTTGTTCAGTTTTTTTTTTGTCTAGGTTCTGTGTAGTGCATAGACTGGTTAAAATATGGACATAGTCTCCGTGACGTCACCCATAGGTTTCTGAAGAGACATTGTGAAGCTCAAAGTGGGTAGCCGTCGCCATGTTGGCAGTCACTACACAACCTAACTCCCGGCTAATCCAAAAAAGGCAGGCCAGGGTAATGCAGCAGAAAAGACAGCTATAGCGGCTATAGCAACCTGGTATGGCACCCACCCGTCACTCAAGGCAGCCACGCCGTCAATTGTGCCAAACTTTAAGCCTTAATATAATTTGAACAGTTGTCCATCCATCCATCCATCTGCAACCGCTTATCCCGTTAGGGGTCGCGGGGGGGCTGGAGCCGATCCCAGCCGACATTGGGCGAAGGCAGGGTACACCCTGGACAGGTCGCCAGTCCATCGCAGGGCTGACACATAGAGACAGACAACCATTCACACTCACATTCACACCTATGGGCAATTTTTTAGAGTCCACAATTAACCTAACCTGCATGTCTTTGGACTGTGGGAGGAAACCGAAGTACCCGGAGAAAACCCACGCTAACACGGGGAGAACATGCAAACTCCACACAGAAGGGTCCCAAGCCGGATTCGAACCTTATAACCCTCTAGCTGTGAGGCGCCAGTGCTAACCACTGCACCACCGTGCTGCCCAGTTGAACAGTTGTGTTATATAAAAATCCACCCCCATACAGTTGTCATGAAAAAGGGATATTAGCTTTAGAGACCAAAACTGCGTTTTGTACCAGGCTTTAATCATATTTATTTTTGTTTTAAAGTTGAGCATTTTAACATGGGGGTCTGTTGGGATTGACTCACCTTTGGAGCCAGCCTCAAGTGGTGATTCATAGAACTGCAGTGTTTGGCACTTCCGTGTTGTCTTTGTTTCTCAGCACCGGAGGTTGCTGCTTGGTGTAAACGCACAGGAGATGGAGAGATAGGTACCGTGTAACAAAGCCTTTATGTGCTTGTGCAAATGTTCACAAATGCCACCAGTGAGTGTATCTGGGCTCTGGTCTGTTCACACAGGTGATATAGTTTTGTGGCAAGTCAGCAACAGACCTAACATTCAAAAGGCAAATGATTTATTGAGTGAAATCCAGATCATTATACAGCCCATGTCCAAAACACCACAAACAAAACAGTTACATTTAGGGCTGCCCCCTCTTAGTCGATTAATCGACTAATCGGTCATTTTGGTCTTCGTCGACTAAGATTTATTTCGTCAATTGGTCATTTTCTATGCTTTTTCATGCTGAATGACTTATTTCCATGAACCTTATGGTGAACACGACATTTAAAATGGTGTTTTTGTGTGGATCTTTGTGGAGAAACTCAGTTTTACGGACCTGTCGATTAAATCAACTAATCGAGTCGACTGCGAATTTGAACACAGACCCTAGTTACATCATTACTTCGCACGACATCTGGATTCTCGCGATATCACAAGATCACGTGAGAATCACAGGTTCACAAGAAAATCCATCTCGTCAGGCTTCAAGTAATGCATTTGTGTCCGGACCACCAGTGCCAAACAGTTTCCAATGACGGCTTCTCAGATGATTCTGTGTAACAAAGCATCAGGCGCGTCAGGTTAGTTACATTAGGCCTGTCATTAAATTTATACAGTGCATCCGGAAAGTATTCACAGCACTTCACTTTTTCCACATTTTGTTATGTTACAGCCTTATCCAAAATGGATTCAATTCATTTTTTCCCTCAAAATTCTACACACAATACCCCATAATGACAAAGTGAAAAAAGTTTGTTTAAAATTTTTGCAAATTTATCAAAAATAAAGAACGAAAATATAACATGTACATAAGTATTCACAGCCTTTGCTCAATACTTTGTTGAAGCACCATTGGCAGCAATTACAGCCTCAAGTCTTTTTGAGTATGATGCTACAAGCTTGGCACACCTATTTTTGGGCAGTTTCTCCCATTCTTCTTTGCATGACCTCTCAAACTCCATCAGGTTGGATGGGGAACGTCGGTGCACAGCCATTTTCAGATCTCTCCAGAGATGTTCAATCGGGTTCAAGTCTGGGCTCTGGCTGGGCCATTCAAGGACATTCACAGAGTTGTCCCGAAGCCACTCCTTTGTTATCTTGGCTGTGTGCTTAGGGTCGTTGTCCTGTTGGAAGATGAACCTTCGCCCCAGTCTAAGGTCCAGAGCGCTCTGGAGCAGGTTTTCCTCAAGGATGTCTCTATACATTGTTGCATTCATCTAGTCTCCCAGTTCCTGCCGCTGAAAAACATCCCCACAGCATGATGCTGCCACCATCATGCTTCACTGTAGGGATGGTATTGGCCAGGTGATGAGCGGTGCCTGGTTTCCTCCAGACATGACGCTTGGCATTCAGGCCAAAGAGTTAAATCTTTGTTTCATCAGACCAGAGAATTTTGTTTCTCATGGTCTGAGAGTCCTTCAGGTGCCTTTTGGCAAACTCCAGGCGGGCTGTCATGTGCCTTTTACTGAGGAGTGGCTTCCGTCTGGCCACTCTACCATACAGGCCTGATTGGTGGAGTGCTGCAGAGATGGTTGTCCCTCTGGAAGGTTCTCCTCTCTTCACAGAGCAACGCTGAAGCTCTGTCAGAGTGACCATCGGGTTCTTGGTCACCTCCCTGACTAAGGCTCTTCTCCCCCGATCGCTCAGTTTGGCCGGGCGGCCAGCTCTAGGAAGAGCCCTGGTGGTTCCAAACTTCCTCCATTTACGGATGATGCAGGACACTGTGCTCATTGGGACCTTAAATGCTGCAGAAATGTTTCTGTACCCTTCCCCAGATGTGTGCCTCGATACAATCCTGTCTCGGAGGTCTACAGACAATTCCTTGGACTTCATGGCTTGGTTTGTGCTCTGATATGCACTGTCAACTGTGGGACCTTATATAGACAGGTGTGTGCCTTTCCAAATCATGTCCAATCAACTGAATTTACCACAGGTGGACTCCAATCAAGTTGTAGAAACATCTCAAGGATGATCAGTGGAAACAGAATGCACCTGAGCTAAATTTTCTGTGAAGATATGATCAAATAGCCATCTACTGGAATTATATGTCTAACAATTACTGGAAGAGGCAAATTGGAGCGGGCGTGTCTCCCCATCACCGCTTGATCTGGGTTCACGCTGAATTTGGCTTTGCTCTTTTAGTGTGTATGTTTTTAGGGCATGTGAAATTGACACACTGACACGGATCCCTGGTGGACTCCTGTTTGTTTATTTGGTCGGGGTTGCTTTCATCCTCTGTAATTTGCTCTCGGCAGATTTCTCCTTTTTCAGTCACAGAATAATTTGCTCAGCGCAGAAATCCAAGATCGCTGTATTCAGGTGTGACTCATATGAATATACAATGGATAACACTCGCCTTGAGTGCAGCCCCAAGTTTTAGTCTGCTAAAATAATGTAAAAGCTTCACGATTACTGTCGACTGAACCACTCTTCCCCAGTTTATAGTGTTCACAAACTGCCCTAATGAAATAGCTTTGTTATTCATTGTCAGTGAGGCAATAAGTGTGATGAGACCAAACTATGTCGTTCTCTGAGAATGTGGTGTTTTTTTTCTCCTATAACAAATGTTTTAAAAATTCAGTTTGGACCAGCGTGAGGAAAAATATCTTTTAAAGCTTATTTAATCCACTTTGGCTGAACAAACAATGAATTCTGCCAAAAACTTGTCCCCAATACAAGTCAACCCCGCTTACCCCGTGTACCCTATCATTCCAGCTGCATTGTGGTGGAACCGATTTTGCTCTCAACAGATAGCATTCAAATGTGTCCTGCTTAGTTTGGGGAAGTGGCACTCATTCAGCCGAGCCATGTCAGGCCGTTGAATCTAATCTGCACTTCTCTTGACATATTGGCTTACGTCTGTTGTGCATTATGCCATTTGACAGTCAAAATCAATGTGACTTAAGTAGAGATCCTGATCCAGCAGCAATCACGGCAGCGCCCCAACCCACCTCCTAAGTCCTTAACCTCTGCCGCCTCGATGCAGACGGAGTCGCACGCAGCATCATTTTCAATCAATTTCATCTTTCCCCTATGAAAAAAACCCACTTCGATTTAAAACAGCCTGCATGATCGAAACCTATGGCGATGTCTCTTAGGGGGCAAAAAAATCCATTACCATGTAAAGCAGTTTCCATTTCTATCCTTCCCTTCCGTTAGTTTTACCGCAGATGTATTCAACAGGTTACGTGGGCTTTGTTTCATGATTGAAAACCTTTTCCATTTCATGCACTTAGGTATAAGCATGTCACTTAAATTGCTTTGTCAATACCATACACTGTATATTTTTCATACCATACACATTATAGATGAAGTATTTTGTCACAGCATCACCAGGTTGCATTTTGTGGAGGGCCATTTAGATGAAACAAGGATACGTTGTCGATTTTACATTTCCCAGACTGTTCCCGGCTCTGTGACCCCTTTGTGTCTATTTGCGAGATTTGATCGTTTTTTGGCGCTGCCACATCTCAAACTAATTAGCTTTGGCATTTTACAAATTTGTTTTGATTTTTGACTAATTGCTGACAGAAACTCATATTTGCAGTTTTATCTCCCCGCGTTATATCTCTGTGGTATCATCTATAGCTGTTGCGGAGCATTATGATTATGCAGTCATTCAGAGTGAGTCCCCAGGAAAATTGAAACGTAATCAAGTCTCATTGAGATGAATTTATGGGACACAATGTCAGCTTTGTAAGCACAAACTGAAATATGAACAATATAAGCACCAAAATTGCTGTAACCTTTGGCCTACTGGGACCTGCCGTGCTGACTGCAGGACTGGCTCCATTCCACAGTGTGCTTTAAGTGCCGCAGCGCCCCCTTAATGCTGAATATAACTTCATACTTCTGTATACTTTTTATTTTTCTTCACATTCATCTTCTGATACAATTTACCATCTGTAATTGTTTACGGACTTTCAAACAGTAACAAAAAGCAACCGACCAAAACAACGTGATGGAAATCACTGAAGCGGAGCCAATAAACACACAATGAAGACACTTGTGCGATGTCCTTGGCATAGTCTTTTAGCTCCATGTCAATTTTACCATATAAACACATTTATTATGGAAGGGGGGGGATTTTCTTTCTTTTATCTTAAAAGGCCCAGGAAGTATGAAGAGCGACAAACGCCACGTAGGGTTGGAGGTCGGGGTTGGTGGGTGGGTCAAAAATCACCAAACTTTCACCAAGGACACCAGTGTTTATATCCCATGTGAAACCACAATTGAATGTTGATTTATTTGTCACGTAGGTTTGGTACTTAAATTACGCCATTTCTGTAGTTATTTCAACCCAAAAGTTGACTTATTTGTCACGTAACTTCAGTGCTAAAGTAACGACTTCCGTAGTTATTTTAACTCAAACAACAATCTTTTCCTAAACCTAAGTAATTTTATTGCCTAAGCCTAACCAAGTTGTTTCCTGTGAATATGGAAGAAGTTTATTTTGAAAAGATTGTATGCATGTAACGAGCGGAAATTGCCACGTGTTTGCTGGACAGTCGTAGAAAAACTCAAAAAATTAGCAATGAAATAGTTTAATGCTTTTTTTTTCAGGAAAAAAGTGCTTTTATTTCATTTTTGCATTTAGTTTTTTCCAGGTGGGTGATTATTTACTCAATGACTGTAATTTGTGCTCAGCAGCACAAGCGAGTCAAGGAAAAATAGCACTCACCAACAAGTCATCTTTAAAAAAAAATGTTTATACAGCTTGTCTTACACACACACACACACACACACACATCATTTTATTTCTACACGTATTCAATTCAGTTTCTCTCCTAACCCCAAACAAAACCTAATTTCTAACCGGCGTATGTGAGGTAAACAAAGCTCGAAAGATGACGTCTGTTTTGAGGACAGAAGCACAAACACACACACACATAAGGCTGGTATGAAGTTAGTCTCCCCGTCTGCACCAGCTTCACTCTAACAATGTGTCCAACCAGGCCTCGCAGCATTAGGGGAACATTACCACTTCGAAAAGAATATGCAACACACTTCTTCATGCATTGTTTGTCGTGATGGATGAGACTCAAAGCTAATGCAAACCAGATCCCACAAGACAGATAAGCCTTAATGTGGTTAGGATATAAGCATCCTACTGTACATCCTCACTAACACACACACACACACACACACACACACACACACACACACACACACACCACACCACACGAAAATTAAAAGCGCTACATTAGCCAGAGCACAGCACTAAGGGAGCATAAATGAATAGCATTATGAAAAGAGAATTGTCAGTTGGCAGCAAAGATTAGTTGGCCTGAGCTGTTTTGTTTTGTTTATCTGAGGTAAAAAAAAAAACATTCCCATCATGGGAGATGCTTTCACCAAACAGCAGTCTCAACAAAGGTCAGGTGATTTTAAATAACCAACAGGACACAAAGGACCGTAATGAGAATTATTAGCATCCGCATTAGTCATGAATATCTAATTCCCGCATGAGGAGTCTTTATCATTAATTTTCATTTTATTTATTTATATTTAGGCGCGTTGTGCCTTGCATGGTATACTGCTAATTAGGTTTAAATGTTTGAGTGATGTGCTCTGGCAGCTCTGCTCTGATCCGCTGCTCAGTTAATCAGTCCTGTGAGCGCCAGCGCAGACATGGCGTGATAAGATATGAAAATAATTCAGTAGTCCATGAGACTCGTGTTCAATTTTTACACTGCGAGCAGATAGAGATCAGGTTTACGTTGATCATTTTAGATTGGATGCCGTACAGCTCTGTCCGTTTTATTATCAGTACATTGAGCATATTCCATGCCAAGCACGAGTTCTCCTGTTTACACCTCTAAAATTGTAGACTTTGCTGATCCCTTGTGTGTTTCATATTCAAATATAGAGCTCTTTCATCCCTGTTTATAGAGATTTAAAGGAGACATATCATGCCCATTTTCAGGTTCACACTTGTATTTGGGATTTCTACTTGGAATATGTTTATATGCTTTGATGATCACAAAACATATTTTCTCCTACTGTCTGTCTGAATAAACCTGTATTCACTATCTGTCTGAAATGTTCCGTTTTAGTGCCTGTCTTTTGAAGACCACCTCCGGAATAAGCCCAGTCTGCTCTGATAGGTCAGCGTTTCCGGTCGTCCCGCTTCCACGCTATCGCTGTCTTCACAGCTTCACTGCAGCCAGGGACTCACTAGCCGTGTTTCCATTCAATTGTCAAGTGAATTTTAAGCGACTTTTGAAATGTCGCAAAAAAAAAAAAATGCAATTCGATTCCATCAACTTGTTTGGAGAATAGACTGTCTATAAAGATGGACGACATGACAGCTCCCTAAAAGTGAAGCCATAACATCTTGATCTCCCCCTGGTGGCTGGCTGTAGTATAAACACCACCTCCTCCATGTTTGCGGATGGGACATGAGCTAAACTAAAAGTCAAAGTACACGTCAAATTAATTTTTCCCAAAATGGGTCGAAGTGGAGACGCGTCGTCCCTCTTTATATACAGTCTATGGTTTGGAGCAAATTAACTTGTCTACAGCAGAGTTTGGTCAGAATCTGGTGCTGTAGTCTACGCATGGCTGTTATGCGCCAGTAAACAGAGTAGAAGAAATAGAGATTGCAAACTGTAAACGAAACAAGTCGGCTTCAGGAATTTAGGAAAGTTTTAATTGTTCGTTCATGTCAGCTAATATCGACCATGTTTCATGCTGTCCGAAGATGAAGACAAGCATTTGCACGTTATGGGAATATCTGGGAAGACGCTCACGGCAGAAACGGCTTATCAGTCATAGGGCTGCACGATTATGGCCAAAATGATAATCAAGATTATTTTGATCAATGTTAAGATCAGGATTATTTATCACGATCATTCATAGCTTTTATGGACAACATATTTTAATTCCACTTTCACATCTAAATAAACAGAGCTTTGCTTCCACTTTCACGTTGTGCTACATTGCTGCTAATGTACAAATCTTTGCATCAAAAAAAGACTTTAAATAAGGTTCTTCTTCACCTGAATTCAGTGCATTTTTGTTTTTCCAAACGAGTTATATACAGTATATTACTTTTCTACTCTTTATTGCAGCCACAACATTCAGGAATGCATTTTTAAATGTCAATATCGCAGTCGATCATGTGCATTTAAGTGTGGGAAGCCAAAATCGGGATCGCAATTAATATTCGATTAATTGTGCAGCCCTTATCAGTCATGTGAGTTAAATGTTCGCCACATCAGAATTTATTCAGCAAAGGTGTTTCCATAACCGATTCAGTGCATCAACTCTTTTACGACAAAGGCAGAAAACACCTCAAGCAAGCGTAAAAACTTTTTTCCCGGAATTGAGGGATTGAGGTTTTATCAAATTTTGCTGTTTCCATACAGCTTTTCTAATGCAATACGTCAAAATGTGCATACAAATACGTGAATGGAAACACAGCTACTGTTTGTCAACCATAGACTGTATATAAGAAGTGGACGTAGTCACCGTGACGTCACCCATTGGTTTGTGGGCTGCCGTTTTGAAGCCTTGAGTTCGGCATTTTGTCCGTCGCCATCATGGTATTTTTATCCGTCGCCATGTTGTTTTTTTGCAACCAGAAGTGACGTGAGAGGGTGGCGCTAAGTACAACAAAACACTGAATAAGACATTTTTAGGCGACCAAAAAGGATATAATTAAGTTTCATGAACAAGCAAGTGCAAGTTTAAGGCATTTCCGTATTAGCTTCACTTTTCAGACCCAGAGGTTGCCCACTGGTGTCGACTACATGACTGTACAGTTGTGACATCACAACCTTACGGAAGTTCTGACGGCTCATTTAAAAGCTTTAAAAGTTTCTGAATGTGGGCTGTTTGCATTTCTCTGTGGATTGAGTGTTTTGATTTTTCCACAGTATTTATATATCACCTAGAGCTGCTTTATAATCCAAAAAAGACATGGAAATCTCCCTTTTATATTTATATCTTATCTATATATCTTTTAATGCACAAAGACACAGACATTCCTGTGGAATATACAATCCCATCATCATCATTCTGAGTACCCATTCAACGGAAAGGACATTTCTAAATTTGGTCCCTCAGCTGAGCCGGTGGTGAATTCAGCGAGGCCATATGTACATGACTCGGTCTGCAAATCATTTCAAGGTTATCAAGGAGACAGTTGCAGCTCTTATCTGGGGCTTCATTTCCTTTCCATTATGGGATATGGCAGGGAGCAGGTCCCACTCCGTGTACCGCGGTGCTATAACATCACTTCCCATCTGGTCGACACCTTCCCTCCCCTCTGAGGGGGGAGAGAGAGAGGGAGCGAGGAGGGTTTAGTGAAAAGGGACTGGAAAGTGGTGAGAGCAGTGAAAGGAAGGAGGAATAGAGGAAAGCCAACATGGAAGAAGAAAAAAAAACGAAAAAACATAAGAAAGGAAGCTGGCAAAGGTAGTAATGCAAAGCCCGTTGAGCCCGAGCACAGACATCGGGGAAATCAGAAAAGCTCAGAGCCTGTTTGTGTAGTGGTGTGGCTTATGTGTGTGCATGCCGCATTTATGTTTGCTGTACTCTTACTAGCACAATTCTACCCAAACAAAGCACAAAATAAACCCCAAAATAAACATGCTGCAGACAGTTTCCTATCTCCCAACGCACTTGTCATAATGGAAAGGTAGAGCCCTATTGAGATCTGTGGGAATAGCATCATCGCCAAGGGTCTGTGGCTGGTTAACACCTTTAAAAAATCGTCACATTGTTCCAATTTGGTGCTCTTAATGATAGTATGTGACTTCTAGGAGAGAAAAAAAAGTGTGCATCTTGGGAAGGGAAGGAAACTATTTTGGATATTGACTGCAAATGTGAATACAGTGTCTGAATGTATCCAGTTTATGCAGGTGAAGTTCTCAGTACATTCTGAATTACAGCATGGCCACAGGACATCCTCTTTTATTTGTCAGAACATTTAAAATTCTAAAGACAATGTGAAAAGCTCGCGGGACAATACTGTGTACAACCTACTATAACCTCAGGTGTTGGAAACTAATGTCTCTAGAAAGAAACAGCTTAGTGTGCTTATTCAAAAGGTCTCAAAACTCATCTCGGGGAAGTGATATAACAAGATGTACGTGCCAGTGAAAAGGCAGTACAAGAAAATCTTTTTTAGGATCGCCATCCCGCTCGCATTATTTGATTTCCAATACAAGCCCACAGAAACACAGAGCAACATCATTCATCCGATTGAGTCATGTTTTTGGCCCCCTTAAGAATTTACGTCCAATATTGTCTCTCCGTTTAAACTCCAGTTTTGTCTCCAACCTACTCATAAGAAATCAAATATGGGATCCAGCTGCTCGGTGTTCAACTTTCTACTACTTGCGTTTGATGCTGGTAGAGTATAGTGGGCATACTACTGTTTAGAAGCCTGGCGTTAGGCATTTTGGCCGTTGCCATCTTGATGTTTTGGACCATATTTGGACAAGAGGTTGGAGCTGTAGCGGAGCGAGTCCCGGCAGATCCAAGTAGCGTTAGCAGCTAGTGCTATCTAACTCTGTTAGCAAGGTGAATTCGTAATTCTCTTTACCACAAGGACCGCCATAGCCAATGCCATTTAACATGTGGTTCCAAAATTTGAAATATTCCGTCATTGTGTATATGTTTCCCTCTTGCCCTGACGTTTTCCCAAATACCTATTCTGCACATGCCTGTATTGTCATATTGATCAAATGACATTTAGAAAACCAAATAGATGGGTTTTTGGTGGTGTTTTTTCATGACAAAAGCTCCCTTTAGTGGCCAGGAGTAGCGCCGATTACTTCCTCCGACTTTCCTCCGGCAGCTGAATTGATGCATTTACATAATGTCTGTAGAAGCGCATTGAGACAATGAATGGGACATAGAAACTAATTCGCATGCCAATTTTCACTCACATGCACATATAATCACACTAAGGTATGTGTATTCATCATATCATATGTGTCAAATATCAGAAATAAAAGTAATGAAAGTAATCACACTTTATGTCCAACTAAAAAAGTTGTGTCCGGTGTGTGCACTCTACATATATGTATTTAGGGCTTTACCGAATAGTCCAATGCTTTATTCATAACATTTTGTCTCAGTCTTCAGTCCAAAAGTCAAAATATATTGAAAAAGATAGATGTAACCATTTAAAAAATGCACACCATGTTTTTATCTAACAAAATATTCTGCTTCAATCCATATTTGTTGGCATTTAACCTTTCAAAAACTACATTTTGTTCCGATACTTTTGCTTCGCCATGGACTATTACTGCTTCGGGTGGCAGCGCGAAAATAGTTTTTCTAAAAAATAGTTTTTCTAAAAAATAGGTATCATATGAAAATAGACCATTTTTCACTGCTAAGAATATACCAGTTTTATGCAGGTTCTAACTGTTAGATAAGCTGTTTATGGTGTCTGGGGGTTGCGTATCGACCGATGGCATTGCTGCACTACGGAAACACAGTGGCACAGCCTGAGTCATCACAAGTTGCAGCACAGTCGCGCAGCAGTTCGTGAAATAGTCTCAAAATTGAATGTATTCATTTGTGTAAATAGACACTAATTTCCCATTTTTTTGTGATGGTCAGCACAAAATCAATTCTTATGAAATGAACGTAATTGTGAAGTATAAAAAGCGACAAACGCCGCTTAGGGAGAAGGTCTGGGTGGATGGGTGGGTCAAAAAACACTGGACATTCGACCAGGGGAACGCTGTTTGTGTCCCTGGACTGGAGCGGAAGCTGACACAAGCGTCACATGTTGCTGGACATTTGTAGGAAAAAGCACGAAAAATATGTTTTTGAAAGTCATGTTGAGCATCACGAAAATATTTTTTTAGACAAGTTTGTGTCTATGTTCAAAAATCAAATAGATTCAATTTTGTGACTATTTTAAGAACTGCGGGGAGACTGTTGCAGTGCGCTAAAGAGATGAAGACTGATGAGACATTAATGACTGATCAGCGCAAAAAAAAGGATACGGACGCTCTTTGCTGTGGGATCTTGAAAAAATAAAGATCCTGACGGTCCTAGTGGTAACTGTGGTATTAATTGGGATGCTAATTTTGGCTAGCGAAAAACAGGCTTACGTATTGGAAAAAAAATAACAGCCGACTCTTTAGTGTCCAAAAGTATTTAACTTAGGAACTTCAAATTTGGTATGATTGTTGACAGTATGGTTTTCTCCAATAGGGCAAAACATTTAGCCCTACTTTAGCAGGGGTCAAGCAGCGAGCGGGGGTAGGTGAGCCATGCTCACTTTTGCCTTGTTTACTAAATGAACATCATGCTGAATTGAAGAAGGCTTGAAACCAGCGATTGAGACCAAAAACTCTGTTTACTTTAATGTTTACTGAGGTAAAAAATCAAGTGATAAGTAGGGTCATTTTCTCATAGACTTCTATACAATCAGACTTCTTTTTGCAACCAGAGGAGTCGCCCCCTGCTGGCTATTTGAAATAATGCAGGTTTAAGGCACTTCAGCATTGGCTTCACTTTTCAGACCCGGACGTAGCCCCTTGATTGTGGGTTTATCTGAGCTTTTATGCTAAAAACAGCTACTGGAAGCAGGTTTGATGAGAGCAGTGAGACTAAACCATACAGTAAACCATGCAGAGGTCTATCAGTTATGTACAGATGCGGAGTTTGCTCACATTTCTTTGTGAGTATGTTGCTATGAATGAATCCTTTTACCTTTGATTTAATATGAATATTTTTTGTCCTTTGTCCGATTTTTTAGTCAAATTACATTAATGCTGGCTAAAAATACATCAGGCTTCGGTATGTTTTATGTCGATTCAGCTTTACAAAATGTTTTATATTGCAGAAATATGTTTTTCTATTTACAGTTAAATGCATTTCTAGTTCTTTCAGTAAAGATGGTAAAGGAGGAATTCAGCGTCTGTTGAGCCACAGTGGGAGCATCATGATGTACTGTAACATCAAAGTATGTTCTCTTTTATATATGAGCTGTTGATGTGACATGTCATATATAGTATGGATAGCATCACAAAAAGTAAAAGCAAATAGCTAAACAAAGTTCTGTTACAGTGTGCAGCCATGCATGCGCTACTGTGAAGACACTTGCATTCAAGCACACAGTACGTTGTCGTGCGTGTGTGTGTCTGTATAGGTACTGTAATCAGTAGGTATTATTGCCCTGTGTGTGCGGCATTCAGAAATGTCATTAAGGAAGTAGTCCATTCACTATATGTGGTGTCAGTGTATAAATGAAGGGATGGGCAAGAGTCAGGGGGAGGGGAGAGAGGGAGGGGGAGAGAGATTGGCGATGAGCTTGGAGCCAAAGAGAAAACAGCTCAATTTGCTTAATAAAATTAGGGACAGTTAAACTACATGAAGCCAGCCGCTGGCTGAGGGAGGACAGCATTCAAGGCTGGACTGCAGCTCGCGAACACGTAAGAACTTGACCTGAGCGTGTTGTTGTTGCTCGACCACACATCTGCTGCAATATTGGCTTCAAATTATAGTCTGACTCCACGCCAGCCGTAAGCTCTCAAAGTGAGGCACCAACTCGCACCTAAACCTCCGCTAGACCCAGGGAGTCTGGGGGTGGGCTCACATACCGGGGGGCCATGCATCAACAGACAAAGGAAGAAGGGGACCCTCCCAAAATGGAAGGCAATGAGGAAGCCCCTATGTCGGCTTCCGCCGAAGCCCTCGACAGTCCCTCCTCCGAGACGTTGGGAGCTCAGGCAGAGCAGGCCCGAGCTGTCCGAGCCACCCTAACCCCCGACCCCCGCGGCGGATGTGGGTCTTTCTGTCAGCCGTGGTGTCTGCTCCTCACACTGATCCTACTCCTGCTTTCTCTCCTTGGCAGCTGGGCGGTGGTGCACCTCAGCCTGGGGACCCACGGAGGATCGCCCTTTCGGGTCTCGGCCAGCTACGATCAGCGGGTACCACAGGACGACACGGCCACCATCGAGCCCCACTTCACCACCAACTGCACCATGGGTAAGTTGGCACATTTATGTTGTTCCTTTCAGAAATGATGATGCTGCTCTATACTCATTTGTTTGGGCACTATTGATGATTTTGTTTAATATAACATTTTGTATGAATCTGTGAAAAACAACCTGTTATATGAGGTAGATAAGACTAAAAATAAGTGTTTTATCGAGTGAGAAGCCCACCAACATTTGCTAGTTACAGCTTCCAAAATGCAAACTTAAATATTGAACCAATATTGGCTGTTTTTAAGTCAAAGTTGACAATTATTGTACGTCACTTTGGGCTCGTTTGATGGACATGTTATTGTCATTTTCGTCAATTCAAAGACTAAATGATCAATGAGTTAATCGATAGAACAATCTTCATATTCACCTACAATGATTAGTTAAGTCAAAAGACCAAATGTGAAGTGGTCCAACCAAACCGATACATAGGGTGATAACTCTTGGGATCCTTTCTTTTGTTTCCACTTTGTGTTTCCCGTCACAGTTTCTGAAATATGTATGTGGACTAAATGTGTCTCACATGTCTGCGGAGTGACCGAGTTCCCAAAGCAGCTCAAACCTGTCAAACCGAAAATTGCACAGCTACATTCTGTGATTTTTAACTTCGTTAAACCATGTTGTGCAATGAAATGCGCAGACTGCTAGACTGCAATAATATCCTTCTCTGTCAACCTCGAAAGCTCCTGAAATTGGATTAATATAACTGATTCAATTTCCTCTGAGCACGACGCAGAAGCACAGCAACCCTCGCTTAAACATTTCAAGTGTGCGTTACTGAGGAAATATTGATAACATCCGTGTTTCCTCTAACGGGCAGATGTTTGGTAGGCAAAGAGGTGTAAAATGTCCTACCAAGCTGGTGCTGTGTTAATGGACTGTTATTCTGTATATGTATAACAAAAATAACCAGATGTATTTGATATATATCATTACCCTTCAAGCAGCTACATGTTGAAATACTGTGTAGTTTGAAGATGCTTCATTTCGGGCTTGTGTAAGAAAAGTTACCCAACTTGTTTACCAGACCACGTTAGAGTCTGCTGATCTCACATAAAAAGGAATTAAAAAGTAAGGGATGACCAAGAGGCGTCCTCCTCCAGTAGCGCACTAAATTAAATCTTAAAATTGGCAGCAGCACTCAAAACAGATTCCCACACTGATATGAAGTAGCTTACACAACGTTGTCCTTACAAACCTACATTTATCTCTGAAACTAGATGTGCAATGATTAGTGGTGGAAGAAGTACTCAGATCTTTTACTTAGTAAAAGTAGCAATACCACAGTGTAAAAAATACTCTGTTACAATTAAAAGCCCTGCATTCAAAATCTTACTTAAGTATAAGCACTGGAATGTACTTAAAGTATCAAAAGTTAAAGTATTTATTATGCAGAATGGCCCATTTCAGAATAATGTATATATAGCATCACGTGATTACAATTAGTGCTGACTTGACTATGACTTGCCCCAAACTGCGTGTGATTATCATAAAGTGGGCATGTCTGTAAGGGGGAGACTGGTGGGTACCCATAGAACCCATTTTCATTCACATATCTTGAGGTCAGATGTCAAGGGACCCCTTTGAAAATGGCCATGACAGTTTTTTCTCGCCAAAATTTTGCATACATTTGGAGCGTTATTTAGCCTCCTTGGCGACAAGCTAGTGCGACATGGTTGGTACCAATGGATTCATTAGGTTTTCTAGCTTCATATGATACCAGTATCTTTACTCTAGCTTTAAGAATGAGCCAGCGACAAACTCTGAAAGATGGATTGCGTTAATGCGTTAAAGAAATGAATAAAATCTTAAAACGAATCTGCATCAACACGTTATCGCGTTAACTTTGACAGCCCTAGTTGTCAAATAAATGTAGTGGTGTAAAAAGTGAAATATAGACTGCCAAAATGTAGTGGAGTCGAAGTATAAAGTAGCATCAAATGGAAATACTCAAGTAAAGTACAAGTACCAATTACAGTGCTTGAGTAAATGTACTTAGTTGCATTCCACCATTAGCAATAATGTTTTTATAATTGCAATCTTGCATAGTTATTCCCTGTGTATTCACATCAACTTTGTTCATGTTCCCCACTACATTTGATCTTCAGTCATGTTGATTGGACAGTTAAAAAATGTCAGAGAGGCTTCTCAGTTTGCACTTTATTTGTGATTTTTAGTTACTCAGATATTGTACTGTGCCATATTGCGTCTGCATTACAGGGAACATGCTGAATGAATTATAAAACCCTTCTTAAACATTGAACAGCAACACCAGTCCCACTGCAAACTGAATGATATCAACACAAAAAAACAGGGATACCAGATATGTAGACTTACATAGATTATAATCGAAATCCACACCTTGTGTCAGTAAAAAATGTGCCCTTAGTTTGAGTTGTATTATTATTTTTTTAATTGTGGTTATTTTCTAAAGAACATGAAGCCACCAGAAAGGAGTTTGTTTTGCCTGTTTATAGGACAGTGACATATGCACGGTGCTACTGGACACTGTGGACACCTTGAAATATGTTCTTGTTATTGTTCCCCTACCTTTCTCCTATTATCATCCTCAGTTGCACTGAATTCTGGCCAGTGATTTTACGACTGAAGTCTGAGAGACGGACCAGCATTTTTTCACAACATCTTTCAGTCTATTCCACTACTTGTTATGCTACACACAGGAAAGAGAAGTGGGCTTTACCTTTTGTATTTTTCTATAAAACCATACAGATCATCCCCCAAGGCATCTTTTTTTGAATTCAGAGAGATGCACACATTCCCAGAAAAATTCAATCCCCTCTCTACTCTTACAGAGGCAGAGTCTCTTTGAGATCTGCAACAATGAAATAGCTCTTATGCTCGGTCAATATTTGACTGCGCATGAATGAGGAGCATCGCTCAACAGGAAATATTTGTTTAGCTCTAATTCTTCAAATTCGGCTGAGATGGGATGCTCGGACTCGAGGTCAGGTCAGAGGAGTTAGTCACAGGGAACAATTCATCGTTTGATGCAGCTGAGTTTCTCACAGCTGGCCTGCGCTGGCAACAAATCAGCAACACCTGACTTCCCCATTACATGAGCTGGATTTGGTTGTCAGATATGTAAATGCATATATGCGAGAGAGATAGAGAGAGATAGAGAAAGAGAGAGAGAGAGAGGAAGAGATAATGAAAAAGACAAGCTAACATGCCCACACATTTCATATTTATAATTCCCTTACTCTCAACATGCACATCTAACTTTAAATGCTTTAACCTAGACTTAAAGCTGGAGTAGGCAGGTTGGCGCAAATATGATTAAAAAAAGTTATTAATAGAAAACAGTCACTATATCCTGACAGTAGTGCACGAGACAGGTAGTCTGAAAAAAAAATAATGTGCCTCTGTGTCCTCCGGTGTCTTCCGGGGCTCCTAATGACATCTGAAAGATTTCACAAACCGGAGGAAAACTACAAATTAGAGCCGAGCTGGAGCCTTGCCGTCTCTGAGCAGCTGTCAATCACTCGCAAACTCTGATCAAACGGTCAAACTAGGCAGCGCTGATCAAATATGAATCAATATTCTGTTACTTTAATGCCTATTTCTTGGATAAAATATTTTCTAGAAACATCTTGTAGTGTACTGTTTAGCTGTAAAATGAGAAAGTTTGTGACCCGGCAGCCATGTTGAGATCAGTTGAGGAAATACCAAGCACCGCCCATCACAAACTTTTGCAAACAGTTCACTAAAATATGTTTCTGAAAACATTTTGCACGAGAAATAGGCATCACAGTAACAGAATATTAATTAATATTATATTTGATCAACGCTGCCTAGTTTGACTGTTTGATTGGAGTTCACGAGTGATTGACAGCTGATAGGAACGCTCTCTCTCTCTGAAATGACCTGTGATTGGCCAAAGTCTCTCGTCACGGGCTAGATTTTCTAAAGCCTGAAAACAGAGCCATGAGGAGGTGCAGAAGTCTAGTTTTCTCTCAGGACACTTGAATTACAAAATGCTGAAAGGTTATTATGGAATTTTTGGACAATGATGCTAAAAATGTTCTGCCTACTGCTGCTTTAATCCTAAAATTATAAAAAAAAACTGAAGTAGTTCCTGAGTTGACTTCCCCAAATTGTCCCCAGAATCCCGCAGCAGGAGAAAAGCCTCTGATAGGAGTGCAGAACAAAGAAAAACATAATAGTAACTGAAACACACAAACAAATCAATACTGTACTCTCCAGTGATTCTTTGTCTAACTGTCTATTTCTGCGGGTGCTGCTGCTCATGCAAATCCAGCCTCGGTTGAACAGTGTCTAATTGTTCTCGGCTCATGGGTTCACTGTGTTCCTCTTGCCCAGGCAGCACATAAGCTGAGGCTAGTAGAGAGAAGAAAGAAAAAAGTACGCAGACGTGCTGTCCTCTCCTCAGGCACCACCTGGGTCCTCAGCAACAACACCCACTATACACATCCCACTCCCAAACTAAGCCCTAATCCGTCTCGGCACGCTCGCCGTGTGGCCTCACCACATTTCGCGGTGTTCTAAACCTCCCCCACTTTCCCCCTCCAGCACCTGTCACAAACCTGGGCTCGAATTACTTTCCTTCCCACCTAGCAGAGAACATGAAGCCAGGGCGCTCGATTAAGGCTCTCACCACTCAGTCCCTGGCAACAGTAGTTTGTTTGCTTTATTTCTTCCAGGACCCTGCACTCAAAATCGGCCAATTACTATTGTTAATGACCTGTATTGACAGGCTTTTCAGGGTGGTTGGGTGGAGCAAAGTCTGATACAAACTTGGGTTTGAATAATTGTATATTTGATTTATTCCCAAAGGTGTGAAATTTAATTTCAAGTCTGTGGACACAAAATGTTCTGTGTTTCTCGACGGTACGGTTGCATAACATTTTCCTGCAGACTTGGGAGGAAATTAATAAGAAAATCATGATTCATGCTGAGGATTCTCAAATCAGTGGGAGAGAAAAACTAATGATTAATATAATTTTCAATCTCTTCGGGGTGCGTTATTACATGTCGTTTTTTGAGCTGCCTTGAGATATACAATATTAACAGTCAGAAGTCATAATATCCCCCACGTCTACCGACCTTACACCAAATCACTTTTCAAGCGATTTCACTGTCGCAGACATATTTCCAATGTCAGAATAAAATCGCGGGGGTTTTGCGAGAGTTGCGGCATGCTCCCGTGATCTCGATCGTTTAGTGTCAGGTGGTCATAAAACTAAGTCCAAGCTGTCTTAAGTCGGTCTTTTTCTCGTCTTGACGTTCCAATAAAATAAAAAAAGTTTAATATTATCGTAAGTTCACAAACGCAAAAAATTGACAACAACCAAAATGTACGCTCTCCAGCACCAAACAGGAAGCAGAAAACGGGGTAGAAAGTAAACATTGAGAGAGAATTTCTGTCAACTTCTTTCTCAACAGTTTTTCTTCTTGTAAATTTCCACCAGGAGCAGGATGTGACATCATCTCAAAAGGAATCTAGTTGTAGTCTATAGTAGTACATTGTGACCCTGCAAGATCCCCAGTATTTGCATAATAGTATAGTCCGTGACTAAAAACTCTGTGTTAAGACACATCGTCTTTAGATGTGAGAGGGTGTCAGACTTTAGTCTCTTCAAAGTCTTTTCAATGTCTTCTAGTGTATGGTAGACATTTACTTTCAGGTGATTCTAAATCCTGTACATATATTCCGCCTTAATCAGCTGCCCTTGTGATCTTTTAGAATCTGAATTGGAAATTTGACTACGTCCATTTCCTCCCTCTCAGTTGTTTTCTTGAGCAGAAAGGCGGCGATTACTCAAGCCAGTGAAGTGCGAGGAGATATAGTCAATACGGGATAAATAAATGGAGCAGTGTCTGACTTCTTTCTCCATACCCTTCCACTTTAATTACCTCATCAGTCACAGGGCCAACAAGCAATCCAATTTTGTTGCCCCTAAAGTGACTTGTGTGGTTATATGCCCATCTCTGGAGCTCATCCTCCTGGCAGGAAGTTAGAATCCCACCTTCTGCTAGTATTGCTCCGGCGGTTGTGGCATAGCGGTGCAGAGAACGTAATTATTCAAGCGCTTCAAACCTGTCAATGACACTCTTAACCTCCTACAGCTTCTCATCCTGAGAGTAAACAGAGACTACTGTGATGTCTGACTAAGCTCATTACCAGATTGTGTCAATAACAGGTTTGACTTTGCATGTCATAGCACCGTGGCGAGCCGGAAGGTCACATTTGCCTTTACGCTTATAACAATGTTTGTCCACTGACGAGCATATGCGCATTTGTGCTCATGTATTGCCCTGCAAACTGTCACAATTCATTTTTCCAATTGGACATGTAGCCGGGGACAAGGCTGCGGCGAATCCCCGTGGGAATTTGAACCGGTGACCTTCCCTTCCCTGGCCCATTTCCCTAACCATTACACCTTGCTGTGGCAGGCCCTTAATGGAGCGTTACGGCGAGTCTATACTTTGCGATTAGGTACACAGCAGCGTGAGGGGAGTCCCCGGGCCCATCAATCACACACACGGCCCCGTGGAGGCAATGAAGGAAATGGGTTTGGAGAGAGCCGGTGGAGTGGACAGAGTGTTAGAAATGTGGATGGATGGGTGATGGAGGGGGGGTTTTGTAGTGGGGAAAAAAGCCATTCAGTGTCATGGTACTTTAAATACTCAGAACATCTCCAGCATAAGCCTTTAATTGAGTTTTCAATTTCACTTTGACTGCATGAATAAACTCATCACCCCAGTTTTTGTTGTTGGGTAACAAGCGTAGGCTTTAAAAAATATGAAGATATTCAACAAAAATATGAACCCCTTATTGTCACAACAGTATGAGAGTGTGTTTATGAGATCAAAAGAATGTCAAAATTGGAGAAAATGGATAAAAGTGGAGAGATGTCACACAGCGACGCAGTGGCCCATACGGATGGGTTTAGAGTATAACACATTCAGTGTCAGTTTTGTAAAGACTCGTCAGCTCTGCCGGTGCTCATCAATCCGTAGACGCACACGAGTGCAGACTGAATGATGTCAGGCAGGTGAGTAAGATTGTTGCAAGCGGTGCGTTACTTCCATCCTTGTTGTGGGCTCCAGGTGTGATTTTCCCTCTGACATAAAAACAACCTGTTCAGTACATAGATCTTCCGATAAACATTTTACCCCCTGCAGTGTCCATACACTGGGTCAGCACTTTTAATGATGTTTTACTTGTAAAGCTTTCAGTAGCGGGATCAAACTTGCCGAGTTAACTTTTGCACTGCTAATTAATATTAACATTTACTGTTCAAGGCCTCTGGCTTCAGACACTAAAACCTTTCATATTTCAATTGCACAAGGCAACTATATGCTGGTCCACAGCAGCTCCAAGTGGTATTGAAACTATTTGTGATTAATACACATTTTTCCTTATTTCTTCATATATTCAAGAAAGACACATTTGGAAATGAACATTCAAAAAAACATGTTAAGTGCATACAGAAAAGTAATTAGCAGGGCTGTCGATGGATTAAAATTATTAATTGTGATTAATCACATGATTATCCACAGTTAATCTTGATTAATCGCAAATTAATCACACTTTTTTTTTCTGTTCAAAATGTACCTCAAAGGGAGATTTATCAAGTATTTAATACTCTTATCAACATGGGAGTGGGCAAATATGCTGCCTTATGCAAATGTATGTATATATTTATTATTGGAAATCAATTAACAACAACCTCACATTTAGCATAAAAAATATGCTCGAATCATAATATGGCAAACTGCAGCCCAACAGGCAACAACAGCTGTCAGTGTGCTGACTTGACTATGGCTTGCCCTAAAAATCGCAAGTTGTGTTAAAGAAATAAGTGGCGTTAAAACTAATGTGCATTAATGTGTTATCACATTATTTTTGACAGCCCTAATAATAAGTTTATTTTTTTCCCTACTAAATGCCCATACATAAATGTAGCATATCGTTTGGTTGTAGTTATGGCACTTTCCCTATTGGCTGGATGTGAAAGTTGTCCATACTCAGTAGGTGATTTGTTCATTTTTAACATCGGGGGGGATCCGTTTTGCTTCGTTCACGCACAACAAGCAAATCACCCCATGAACAACTCTTTCAGTTCTGTATTCTTTAATACCAGGGCGGGACACAGAGAAAAAAGTCGCAATTACAAATCCGTCTGCTACTTCAGCACCACAGACAGCACCATGGATTTATCAAACCACAGCAGAATTAGGCTACTGCTATTTCAGAGCCACAGTCGTGGTCATAGATTCTGACTTGCACAAACCTCAGTCAGATAAAGGATCAATGAGTCAGACAGACTAGACTAACGTATTCATCTAAACAACCCTGCACTCTCTCTGCTGCTAGGGGATGGAAAGGGGGGATGGCAGGTTAACAAGGGGCATGCATTTACAGCAACAAGGGGGATGGCATCCCCCCTCATCCCCTCTCACCACCAACCCCCAGCTGACCACACTGAGTTTTAACTGTTCATGAGCAGTTTGGAAACTGGGTCTGATATGAAATGTGCGCTTTCCTTGGTACTGAAGTGAAGTTACTACAACAGCAACCTGCACCAGGCAGTCAGTATGTGTGGCCACTTACTTATGTCCATGTTGTTATTCCAAGTGTATCTGCTCATTAGATTGAAAGATCTGCTGGATTAAGCTGTATGGCTGATTATTGGGTGCATTTCTGCTCTGCGCTGATGACTCATTTAAAAGCACAGTTTCTGTATACGGACTGTGTGCATTCCTCCATGGATTGAGTGTTTTGATACTTACTAACAGTATGTAAATAGCACCTGCTTTATTATCAAAAAACGCATTGAAGTCTCACATTCTACAATATCAACTTGATCTCATGGGAAGGCGCATAAATAGCACTAAACATTAATAAGGACATTCTGTGTGTCATGAGAACACATTTCAGCCTTTTTTCATGGCATTTGTATGCCTCTTTAGGCGGGTCATTTTTACGCCACGCAACACAACTACAGTAATGGCCGCAGTTAGATTTAGGCAACAAAACCACTTTGTTGGGTTTAGGAAAACCATCATGGTTGGCTTAAAATGAGTATGTAAACTAGGTAAAATATTTACGGAAACAACGTAGCAGAAGTACGGAAAACACGTCACTAACGTCACAAACGTAACTTTAAAATAACACTGGTCTTCTGGTTGAAAGTCTTGTGTTTATTGGACACAAGAATTAAAAATAAAAGCCCTCAAGCGTTTTTTTCCGGATCGCTACCAAAATCTCATGGATTGTTCATTGTGCCACACCCCACCGCTCCAAAAAAATGTCATTCAAATCCATCTCAGACTTTTGGAGTAATCCTCCAAATGGACAAACCAACAAACAAACCATCGCCGGTGAATACATAACCTCCTTCATAGGCCTTTGGCCTTGGCGGAGGTAATTAATATAAATGACATTTATAATGAAATGAAATGGCCACTATGACAGGCAAACTCTATGTAGAAAGAAAGCGCTGGCAGCAGCAGAAACGCTGCAGTTACATTGTACTTGCAATACGGTTTGTTTCACTGGCATTTGAATTCCCCATTGGAGCAGAGGTTAAAAGTTAGGAAATAAAATCAAATAGTGTTCTTTAAGCAGAAACGGTGATAAAATGTCGGCTGCACATGAGAAATGTTAACATAATTACAGTATAACCTTTAATTAAATTCAGGGCACGAGCTACGTATCAAACTGTAGTGTTCTTTTTAGTTAAAGTCTGCATACCGCATTGTGTGAAAATCCTTGAGGTATTTTATTTTTTTACAAATTTGAATGAGAAGGTTTGTAAAACAGAGATGCTTCCATTTGAAAGATTACTTTTTGGGCATTTTCAAGCCTCTATTGATAGGATAATGGATAGTCTAGAAAGGGGCAGAGAGAGAGAGAGAGAGAGGGGGTAACATGTGGAAATGGCCACATGTCGGTTTCGAACCCAGGCCACCGCAGTCAGGACTCAGCCTTGTTATGTGGGCGCCCGCTCTACCAACTGAGCTATCGGGGCACCTGAGATGCTTCCATTTTATAGTGATATGTTTAATGAGGTTAGTGTCAGAGCAGGTACAGCTCGAGTACATTGGATTGATGCATCACTTCCATGACACTCAAATTTTGCTGTTATAAAACACCCTTTGTCTTGAAAAATCAATTCTCGTATTGTTTGGAATCAATAGAAATACCAAGTTATGCGTTGATTGGCAGCCTACTATCCATTCGCACATAAATGGAAATTCAAATTCGAGTTGTTGAGCATCCACTGTAACAGGGCCGCCACATGCACTATAATCCATAAACTCATGTCTTTCTATTGCCATCTCTAGATAGACCATGTTTCGGTAACACTTTATAATAACCATCATTTATAAATGGTAAATTGACAGTTAATTAAACTTAGTTAATAGTTATTTTACTGTTAACAATGAAATGATAATTAATATTGTTTACTAATTATTAACAATGCTATAATTTATGTTCTTTTATTATTAGTTTGTGTAAAATGGTAAAATAACGTATTCTATATTGTATCATAGCTGATAAGACTCAACAAAATTACATTCTGATTACATTAGTAAACTTTTTATTAACAGTTTATTGTTGCTCATATTACAACGTTGTATATACTATATAAGTATTTTTTAGTAATTACCAAATGATTTGTAAACCTTTAAGAAATTGTTTGTAAAGAATCTATAAACATTACATAGATAGATGGACCAGAAACAAATTATTAACCATTGACAAAGTATTAACTATCTAAATAATGTTTATAGAAGCTTTATAAAATATTTATTAATAATTTAACAAGGTATTATAATCATCAATTGCAACTTTATAATAGCCATCCGAATAATGTTTATAGGTGGTTTACAAACCAATTATTAACCATTAACAAAGTGTTACAAATATCTATGTCATTATTATAGTTCTTTTACGAATGATTTCTTTAAGGTTTACAAATATCGTAATCATTAACAGATACTCATATATGTAATATATAAAATGTTATAATGTGTGCAACAATAAATTGTTGGAGTAACGAAAAATTATAGCATTGATAATAATAAGTCAACATTATTAATAATAGTTCCGTTGTTTGTTAACAGTAAAATAACTATTCACTCAGTTTAATTATCAGTTTACAAATTTATAAATGGTGGTTAGTATAAAGTGTTACCCATGCTTCTACACACCTCATTATAACCTATTTTCATTCATTCTTTGTTTTTGTTTTATTAATTTAAATGTAGATTTTACTATCTGCCTGTGGGCCTGGATTAAAACAACAGAACTAAAAAGTAATTTTTATCATAAGATATTTGTTGCATCTCAGTTTCATGAGTATGTTAAAATGAGGCACTTTTGTCTCTTTTTTGTTGTGGGTCTTTTGATCGCTGGGGATCCTATTGGCACCGTAACCTTGACAATTTTCTGCATGTCAAACATTGTTAGCCTAAACAGAGTGTCCAATCACAAAAATAGTAGGAGCAAGTAAAAAAGCAAAACAAAAACACAGCTCATCAATTAACAGAAGATACAACCTGTCGAGACAAGGCCCTGTCTGGCAGCACTAAGCTTCACCACATTCTACCTCTAATCTCTTGCCTGGGGCCTTTCCGCGAGCAGCATCCCCTCAACACAAACTGGGTTTCTGTTGCAGGCACCTTTCCAAGGCAATCTACACAGGCAGTTTCATTTTAAGATATTGAGCAAGTGTTAAATGGCCCAGGGCACAAAGCACAGTGGTCCCGGCATACATATGCCAAATGGAACAGATGTCTAAATCAACCCTGACCTGGCAGGGACGAGGACATTTCTGGATATTATGGACTAAGCATCATTGAAGAAAAGTCGGTCATTAAGATACAGCAATCCTAAATCTCATTTTAATGCTGTCGAGGGGATATTTGTGCGTAGAACGCTGGCATGAAATACTATCCATTGAGGCTCTTCTACCCATTTAACTTCAAGTGACAGGCTTTACTGTGTTGTACACTGAAGTCTGCTAGAGAGAGATATTTCACAGACTCTGTTGGGAGCTCTAAAGAAGACTCTCTCTAACGTATGACCTTTACTGACTTCGATCTACAAGTGGTACAAACCTCAACATTGACAGATTTGATGTCCCCAGAAAGTAGCCTCTGACATATCCCGACGCCTGCTGAAGTAATCATTGAGTCAGAGATGTTAACAAACCCATCATTAACAAAATTCTTGTCAAATTTGTAACGGAGGAGTAAATATCATAATTATGACTCCATCTGAGATGAAGAAATCAATTACGCGTACGCAATCCTTCATATGTCAGACCTTAAATTTAGTGCAGTGAGTTGATTTCCTGTTTAGAACGGATCCAATCCTGCGTCCCTGTAATCAAACCAAAATACGGTGGAACATCAAGTTTACACCGAGGAATCAAAGCCCTCCAGTATGAACTAAGCAGAGGCTACAATCTCTCCGTGACCACTCACCTCTGTGGGACAGATGCTTTGCTGTCAAAGCCGCTCTGTGTGCTTTGTTGATAACAATGTTTACTTCAGACGAGTAAGTGCGGTTACGCAAGACGCCTCAAAGGTGAGAAAAGCCAACATGTGTTGCTTTTGTGATTAATGAATAAGATACAGAGAAATGAAAATGCACAATGTGATGGTCAGTCTTTTGTATATTTCAAGGAAATGACTACACAGTGTGCGGATAAAAGTATCATAAAGGGTAATTATACAGCCGCGACAACGTAGTCGTGATTTTGTGAACACTAAAAGGCACCCGCGGCCAGCCCGGCTTTGTCATCAAAGCAGCTCAGATTATAACACACACAGAGGACTTCATTCTCTGCTCAGGTAGACATTACTCCTCTATATCTTTACATAGGAAATAGTTGTTTGTTGCTATTTTAATACTTTGAATGTCGAATAGAGAACCCTTAAGTGATATGTTACATGACGAATAAGTCAACATTTTGGACTTTTGGTTTCACACGGGACACAAACAACAAGTCCTCTGTTTGTTTGACCCATCCGTCCACCCCGACCTCCCTTCGCAGCCTTTATCGCTCTTTATACTACGTCACCTGTCCTGTCTCATGATTACATGAATTATATACAAATTATAGTGCATTACTTTTTGTAGGTATAGCTACAAACAGTGTATTTTAAAAGCCTGACCTGATTAACAGCATGTTAGCATTGTCATTGCCAGCATGTTGGCATTTAGCTCATAGCACCGCTGTGCTAAAGTGCAGCCTCACAGAGCAGCTAGCATGGCTGTAGACTCTTATGATATGTGTCCACAGGGGCGTTTTTGGACGCTATGGATCGCCTCGCTTCCCAGTATTGGACGCTTGATGGGCTGCCATTAGACAGGGCACTAAGTACCTGATTGGACGAAGGTTTCCCTCGTGGGCTGCTGCTCCTAGCTTTCAAAACGGAATAAACATGGTGGCTCGTTTGGAAACTTTTTTATCTTATAATTCAAAAATAGTTCACCAAAATGTTTCTGAAAACATTTTATGCAAGAAATAAGCCATGCAGTTGCTGAATCTGTCTTTATTTTACATCAACAACGCTTAGTTTAAAAGTTTTCGTGAGTTTCCAAAGGAGGCGAGACACGTCGGACGCATTTGATTTGCATAAAGTAGCTTGGGACTTCAACTTCATGCAAATGAGGAGCGGCCAACGTGACACCCCGTCTCTCGAATCGTCATTGGCCCCCGTTGAATTAAGTAGATATTATTTTACAGTACTTAGGTGAGTGCTTATGCAGAGACCTGGCTTTAATGTCTGTGAACCCATCATGTGGAAATGAGCTCCTCATTAAACTAATAAGCAGTTTATTTTTCTTGCCAGACTCACCTTTCCTCACACTCACCAAACTAAGAAAAGCAGAAGCGATAACTATATCAGATCTGGTATACAGGATAATTGTAATATACCCAATTCAGTGCAAAGAATACACAATGCAGAGGACATGTTTTAAAGTATTGCAAGTTAGTAAAACAATTCTTATTCAGATTAATTTGAATGTATGTGTAATATAACAATGGGTACATCACATGAACGATATACCAATTTAATCCACATTTTAAAAGCCCATTAAAACTCTGGAATGAGTAGATATTAAAAGGTATTATTTAAATGTTCTATCTCCAGCAGTCTGCTCTTTTGTGTGCCGCTGTCTCTCCAGCAGGGAGCATGACAGATAGTGGTAGTGATTGGGCAGAGCTCTGACCAATCGAGCGTGGCTGTGTGCAGTTAATTGAATTCATGAGCGAATACTTCTTGTCCTGTTGACTGTCCAGTGGGAAACTCGGCCGCATCCATCTTCAGCATCCCAGCCACTCTAGATTCTGCATTCAGTGGGGGTGGCAAGATAGTGGCGCTGCCCTTGGTTGGGTCCCTTGAGGTTTTCTTCTCCCCCATGACAGAGAACAGTCCTCCATTATAGCATGTGAGATTAAAGAATATACCATAATGATTGAGCAGAAAAGGATAAATTACTTCTAACTACTGCTGATTTGTATGCCAGACTCAATCAAGTCTGTGAAGGGGTTTTTTTCTTTTGTATTTTCCTTCTTCCATTCTGTGCACACAAAGCACACAAGCAGATTTCAAGCCGGGCGATTCTTCAGACAGTTTTTTGTTGTTTCAGAACACACAGAGGGATTTCAGGATTTGACTGACATGCTTGCTCATCTGTCGGAAAACAAAAGCCATATTAATTTCAATACGCCTCTCCACGAATCAAGACGAGAAATCAAGTGTTTTATTTGCAGCTCGACTTAAACAAGGACACGTCTGTCTGTATTCAAATCCGCAAGCAATGTGTCCACCAAACCATAGCAAACGTTTTATTCAAATGACCAGACAAACTGCTTTGCGTGATCTCATGATATCCCGCCGAATGAGACATCTCTATCGGTGGAATCTCAGAAAGGTGATGTGCATGGCGCTGATATGCAAAAATGTTAAGTGTTGAATTTATTTCAACTAGTGTAGTGTTTGCAAGGGAATTACTACTCCCAACAAAGTGCACCACTTCTTTGTTTCTGTGCATATACTAAAACCATGATACTGTGATTTGATCCATAGACTGTATATAAAGATGGATGACATGACCGCTCCCCAAAGTCAAGCCAAAACATCTTGATTGCCACCTGGTGGCTGGCTGCAGTATAAACCCCACCCCCCTAAAAACTAAAAAATCAAAGTACATTTTTTTCCAAAGATGGTTTCTGTCAGTTTAGGTAGTTCTTATCATTCTGATGTATGTTCAAGTGTTCATATTTCTGATAAGTTTGGTTTTGATTATTATTTGGTGCTATTCACCTTATTCTTTGCCTGAACTAGGGTGCTTCCGCATTGCATCCTGTTGTGTTCTCACCTCCGTTTACAGCGGAAGTGCCATTATTTTGCTTAGCGTCACCTTTCGCCAGTGTTAATACATCCATAGTAATCATCCTTTACTTGCCAAAAAGCTATTTTTTAGTCTTAAAAAAGCTGTTATTAAGTGTTAATTTTTTTTCAGACGAGAAAGTAGCCATGTAGATTTCCAATGTGATCAGTTTAATTTAAATAAATTAGAAAACTTTGGCCGATGTTTTCGGAGCTGTGAGGAGCTGCTGGCTGTGTGAGACCAGGAATTGGAGACCCAAAGCCCATGTGTATATACAGTCTATGGTTTGAGCCAGGAGGAAAATCTTTGCTTCAATGACACACCCTACACCAATGGTTCCCAAATTTCTTGGCATCAATGACAACCACTTTATACTGTATATTCTATATCCATCTCTGATCCTCTTTCCTTGACTTTTCAGCCACCAGTTGTCCTCCATAATGATTTTGTTCATGGATTTAATCAGATTTTACAGCATCTTTTTAGTATCTGAAGACACTACGCTTAACACGAAACTTTGGGCATCTTGTCTATTTTGCATTTAATTCCTGTTTTGCTCGGTTGTTTTGCTGTTGATCTTGTAAGTAAACCGTTCTTTGATTTTCATCCTGTAAACAGATGGCATGAATGAAAGTTAAAGAAAATCTTGGCTGGTAATCTGGTAAAAGGGATTTTCTGAAGAGGAAGGGGAAAAACAAAACTTTAGTGAAAAAACATCTTTAAAACATGCTCAACTAACATTAATAGATGAAGAAGAAAGTATTTAACAAAAAAATGGCTCTTTCCTTATTATTGGGCCTGCAATAGTTAATTAGGTGAACTTTGTTAAACTGCTGCTCCTTTAATAGACATTTAATGTAAGTATATTTTCGAACATTTGAACCATAGCATTGTGCTTGTTGGATTTGTTAATGTGACAGACTGTGGCAGCTCCAAAAGTCACCAAATCTTGAGAGAAAGTTGCCAAGTCGACCCAGCCTTTGTAAGTGCCCCTCGGCATTGGATGCCAATGCACGGAGACACCCTTTAGCGACAGTATACAACACACTGGGCTTTCAACTAACTCCAATGTAAAACCATCCACAGTGTTATTTGACGGTCGGAGCAGGTGACGTCGTATTAATAGTGTGAGTCTGTTAAGGGCGGGTGGGAAGGGTGGTGGATGGGTCAAACAAACACTTTCAACCAGGAGACCGGTGTCCGTTTGAAACTGAAAGTAACGTTGACTTATTTTTTCACGTCAGTCGTTAGTCATGTGAGTCACTAGTTACGTGAAGTTAACGTCAACCATAACCGTTTCCTAACCCTACCTAAGTGGTTGTGTCGCCTAAACCTAACTTCCTGTGAAAATGTACGTTTATTTTGAAAGGACACTATGCATGTAACAGGCGTATATTTACACGCCATTCCTGGTCTGTCCAAAAGTAACGTAAGAGGGGTACCTTGTGCGTCTATCCCAGGTCCCGAGGGGCACTGACTAAGCGGCGGTATTTGAGGAGTTGGGAGATAGAACGTATTGGCCAAGTCACCAACTCTGACAGCCCGTCCCTTCGGGCCTCCCTCCAAAGCCACTCCCCCAATGTGATCATAATAAAGAACATGGCTAATGCTAGTACTCACAGTGGTCAAGCTAGCAGCTTATGGAAGACTCCGGTGATGGACAATGAGTGCAAGGGTGCGCATGTAGGTAGGTGGCAGGCAGGCCGTTCAATAATTTCTTTCGGGCCGAACAGAATGATTGGACGGGCTTAATACATTCAGTCTTGTGACAGCCACAGATACCAGATTTTTTTTTCTTTTTTTTTGTCAGAGCATTTGATTTATTGATCGCTGTCGGGATGTAAAGAGAATTTCAACAAATATAGCAAATGTTTTCGAAGAAGATTACCAACCGTAGCTTTAATATTGGCAGGAAGTTATGTAAATGTCACCAGGTCCAAGGTAGCTTATGCAGATTGCCAAAGCTAATTTACAGAGCAAATGTCTCTTTCAAACGTGACTCCCAACATGTCATGTAGCAGAAATGTGTTCACTGTGATTAATGTATAAACAGATTCTGCATTCACATGTAGATTCCAATTGACTCTTATCTGGTTACTTGTTAATTGCTTAGCAATTAAGCGCTGAAAGTTGCCAACAATCAATTGTGGTAACCTAAACGTTGTAGATGGCTCTCTTCACTCCCTCCTGACATTTAGACAAAAGCAACAAGGCTGAGACATACAGTAAACAGCAGGATGTCTGTCTCATTGTCTCAGCAGAAGATCAATGTCAGTGCAGACCCACAACTCTTGACTCTAAAACCCAGCGGACCTTGAAAAAAGACAGCGAGGCAGCTGACGTTATTTAGGAGTGAAACGCATTTGTTATGAAACCTCGCAAAGCTGGAAGCCGGTAATCTGAATGAGATGCTGTCGTTATTTTGTACAGCTTCTTTTTTTCAATCAGAAATGTAATGCGCGGTTATAAAAAGCAAACACACACGGCACCTGAATTGACACTGCAGTATGTCTTTGCTTAAGAGACTCTATGTGTGAATTTATGAAACCTCCTTGCGACTGAAATACAGCGTCTTTGTTGATCTCTGAATAGGTTCGCTTTGTTGCTGCATGAAAGGTTTCTTTTAGTGTCTTGTCTGGTGGATTTGTTTTCTTTCCTTAACACCTTTGAACAGTTGTCATATACACCTGAAACAATATTCCTTTTTAAGTTGTCAGCAGTATATCAGGCACAATAGCTTGATACTTGATCTAAATGAGCTCCTTCTGCACAGCTGTTTACATTAGTGGGTGTCTTATACCTGCGTAAGATGAAACTATTTTCAAGCAAATATGTCGTTGAGGAAAAATAACCCTTTGACAACGCAAGTGTTTTCAGTTTTGTAATGTTAACAGCCATGTGCGGAGACGCTAGTTGTTAGCCACTTAGCTGTATCCAACAGGTACCTGTGTTTGCCTATGTATTTTGTCATTTTCCGGCGGCCGCTGCGTCCTCTCCAGTCACCTCTCCAGCTCCTCGCCACTCATACATCATTCCCCTCACTAAAGCCGAGCCAACCCCTCTGGGCACGCGGATAACAAAACTCACTCCCACAGGCGATCCATCCCCCGCTGACCCACTTGTTTTCACAATCTGACAAGTGTGATTTAGGAACTGCGGTAGGCCAGGAGTGCAGCGGCCATGTCTGGCTGCACTCACCTGCTCCAGGAGCTGAAAGTTCAGCGACATCGTGAATTTGATACTTTTTTTTTTTACTTACTCCACTGTCATGAGACTGAGATAAATCGATGAATTTACATACCTCGCCTAAAGGTTTCAGCGTACTCCAGCGTACTTTTTTTTTTTTCTCTCTTGATAAATCGTTCCGCTCGCGGTGTCAACATTATACAGAGAGGAAGCCACTGAGCATAAAGAATGCATAATGCATGTGCCGAGCTTGACTCAATGCACATAGCAAGACCACATATATACCCACACAGTTTGGTCATAAAGAAACAAGCCTCACCTCATTTGAATAAAAATGGCGCACCTGCCTTCTTCTGTAAAAAAAACCCGAGACTGTAACTCAACATGTGCGAGCGTATGCGCCGTTCGCAGCCTTTAGTTTGCAGAAAGACGGTTCATAGTGTGCAGCACAGCACTGATGACAAAGGGTATTCATTATAAAAGTCATTTACCCAGGCTAATATGTTTTCAACGAATTTGAACTGGATTATTCGCTGACATGTTAATGTGTCTCTCTGCAGCCATTAAGGCCCTGCCACAATAGTGGACCGTGGGAGGCCCCTGACTAATGTGTTTTTGTCCAATAAAAAATACCACCCCCTCTTTCTAATCCATTGAGTTGACTCTGCCAGCTCCCCACTGGGCCGGAAGGTTTCTCAACCACAGTGACAGAAAGGAGTGAAGTGTGCTGTGAATCAGGCATGGCTGTGAAATGTCTACCCTCTACTGCAATATAACTAGGCAGTCATTTCTAAGGGTGCAAGAAAGTGTAGATGCATTTGAGTATTGCGATATTATGTTTTGTGATGCTGTCTCAAAAACACTATCGATTTTTAATTAATAGTTTACATGCAAAGATTTGTGGCAGATTGTACAAAAAGTAGTACTATTACGTTGGACCGAACACCCTATCGCTGTGATATGATCGCAACATATGCTTTTATAAAACAGTCATCAAGTATGGCAATATGAAAGTTATAGACACATTCCAATATGAATAGTTTTATCAAGAAATAATTGGGCTGTCAAAGGTAATGCGATAAAGTGTCAACGCAAATTCGTTTTAACGCCACAAATTTCTTTAACGCATTAAAGCAACTTGCGATATTTAGGTCGTAGCGGGCTCAGAGTGAAATTAATGGTACCATATGAAACGATAAAAAACCTACGGTACCATTGGTACCAACCATGTCATTCTAGCTTGTCGCAAAGGACGCTAAATTGCGCTCCAAACTAGCTCCAAAGCTAAATTTTGGTAAGGAAAAACTGTCAAAGGGGTCCCTTGACCTCTGACCTCAAGATATGTGAATGAAAATGGGTTCTATGGGTACCCACAAGTCTCCCCTTTACAGACATGCCCACTTTATGATAATCACATGCAGTTTGGGGCAAGTCATAGTCAAGTCAGCGCACTGACACACTGACAGCTGTTGTTGCCTGTTGGGTTGCAGTTTGCCATGTTAAGATTTGAGCATATTTTTTATGTTAAATGCAGTACCTGTGAGGGTTTCTGGACAATATTTGTCATTGTTTTGTGTTGTTAATTTATTTCCAATAATAAATATATACATACATTTGCATAAAGCAGCATATTTGCCCACTCCCATGTTGAGAAGAGTATTAAATACTTGACAAATCTCCCTTTAAGGTACATTTTGAACAGATATAAAAAATGTGTGATTCATTTGCGTTTAATCATGATTAACTATTTTAATCGATTGACATCCCTAAACTTTAGAGGTGTGTAGTTGATATCAAAATGAAGGCCGAGTTCAAAAACGGGTGTGGTGTGAGCAAGGGTGCCGGAAGTGGGGCAGGGCCCCCCCACACAAACACACTTTACGCCCCTGTCCTGATTTGGCATTGCGGCTGTTGTGATCCTACCACACATCTCTAGTTAATAATACTAACTTTTGCTTTAGTTTGAACAGAACAAATTGTACCTAACACATATAAAAATACATCTATCACACCCACACATTTGGCCATGTGAAATGGATCTCACACCGGCTGATCTTAAATTGTATCCACATCAAACCTGCTAAAGCAAGCAACGACATAAACAAACTGTAACACCAACGGCTTTAATTTATCCATAATGGTAGCCCAGTTGACATCAAGCCGTAATTACTTCAATCTCCTTACAGTAATATTGGTTTGTCTTATCCAGGTTGTCGTCTGGACAGCCTGGCAAGCCAGGTGCACAATGAAAAGCAACCCTATCGTAAAACAGTCGTCGTTACATTGCTGATTAATGGGGTTTGACATTTTCATTGTTTGTCGTTTTGTTTAAATCCTTCTGACACATAACACCGTAAATGTGTTTGCGTAGATTTATGCTGCGTTTTATCTCATCCTGCCACATCTAACAGTATGAGCGTGCCACCCTAACGTAATCTTGAGAAAAGTGGTGCTGAAGGTGCGTCCGTGTGTCACACAGAAAAATCATGCAAACTGCGAAACAAAAAGTATACGTTCATTACACACTTTGTGTTAAAATTAGTGGAGCATCACTACCTATCTTGTCATCTCAGCTAACAGCGTTTGCTCTGCGCTGCCTGTCCTGTCATGGTTCTCTCCAGCGTTATCACACTTCCTGACTCCCAAGTTCATCTGAATGGAGAACAAATCTACATAATACACATCAAGGGCAAACTACAGTAAGCGGAGCCAGTCACTCATGATAAGAATCACTTCTCGTTTTTTTTTTCCCTCTCTCATGAGGGAGGGAGAAAAAAAACGAGATCCCCATCAGCGGACAGTTTTTTCCACTTTTGTTCTCTTTACTGTGATCAGCTTGGTGAGTTTCCACAACCCGGAGATATCACCTCTGTGATTTGCATAGATATGCAAATGTCCCGGGTTACAGTTGAGTTGTTTAGACCAGTGATATCAATTGGTGTCTGTGTATGTGCGTGCTCCCTCCCCTCGTGCTACCTGCTACAGTATCTAGGTCATTATTTTTGCTGCTTGTGTTCCTGGTTCCTGATGGATATGTACCGTATTCAAAACCAGATGCTTATGCAGCCCGGACAAAGTTATTTATGATGGGTCTGTGGATGCCATACAGGGTTTACAGTCAGGGGTTGTATAAGCCTTCATCATTGACTGATGTACCTTTATGTAGCAGCTGTATATTTTCTACTTTTGTGAGGAATGTTTTTTTCTGAGCTACTGATTTGTTTTTTGTGTCTAACATATACAGTAAATCTCACAGTGAGGGTGAATAAGTTAACTTGAGCTATTTTTCATCTCTAGAGGTATCTAAAGGTTGTTTCTAGGGCTGTTTAAGTTAACGCGATAATAACGCAATCTATCTTTTGGAGGTTGTGGTGGGTTTAAAAGCTAGAGTGAAGGTGCTGGCATCATATGAAACTACACAGCCAAATGAATCCATTGGTACCAACCATGTCATTCTAGCTTGTAGCGAAGGAGGTTAAATAACGTTCCAAACTTACACTGAATTTTGGCGAGGAAAACTGTCATGGCCATATTCAAAAAGGGGTCCTTTGACCTTTGACCTAAAGACATGCAAATGAAAATGGATTCTATGGGTACCCACGAGTCTCCCCTTTACAGATAATCACATGCAGTTTTGGGCAAATCATAGTCAAGTCAGCACACTGACACACTGACAGCTGTTTTTGCCTGTTGGGCTGCAGTTTGCATGAAGCATATTTGAGTATTTAATACTTGACAAATCTCCCTATAAAGGTACATTATAAACAGATAAAAAAATTTGTGATTAATTTGCAATTAATCGCAATTAACTATGAACAATCATGCGATTAATCGTGATTTAATATTTGAATCGATTGGCAGCCCAGTTGTTTAATTTCCCAACAAGCAAATCTTCTAAATTCTACCTGCACTGTGGAAACATTTGCAAAAAGTACTGTATTAATTACTGCTGTGTGAGGAACTGTTTGATATGACAATTTTTCTTTGTCTTTTCCTCTTCCTCCTTCCAGCGTCCTCGCCCGGCCCCAACGTCACACTGGAGGGCCAGTACCACTGTCACCAGGGACCTGGGATCCCACTGGACAAGCTGTGCGACTTCAGTACGGACTGTCCACTCGGCGATGACGAAGGCGACCTATGTCGTGAGTACACCGTGACACAGCTGTTGATAAAGAATGTGCAGAGAGTGAGAGAGCTCCCGCATTTCATTCCTGCATCCAAACACCGTGCGGGCGGTCAGCCGCAGTGAGTTAATGAAGCCGTCGCATCCTGCTGCCCGAAGGAGCAACAACTGAGCGTGTGCGCGAGCTTTCCCGACAGGGAGGCAAGGGGTGCGGGGGAGGGAGGCAGGAAATAAAAGCCAGCGTAGCTATGCTTGGCTAGCATTTCTCACCCTTGACATATTCCACGGTTGTTATTTCTATCTCTTTGCACATTTGTTTTCTGCTTTTCTCGAGAACTAGGAGGAACACTAGCCAAGTATGCTGACATCTTACTCACAAGTGAGGTCCCCCAGGCCCTGTTGTGTGTGTCTGTCTGTGTCTGTGTGTGTGTGTGTGTGTGTGTGTGTGTGTGTGAGTGGCGAGGATCTTTTTTTAGTCCTACCTGCATGCATGCATTTTTACATTGTCTTCGAGATTAATAGACACACAGTCCAAAACTCTTACCCTGTGCTGTATTTTATGTTGTAGTTTGATTTCCGAGTTTTTCACCCAACAGCTCAGGTCACCCTCTCATGTGGTGCTTATTAAAACAGCAGCTGCTCTCTTGTGCATATAGGTTTTCTAACTAAGGGAGCTGAGCGATAAGAGGGTAACGAGAGGGTGAAAGAATCTCAGCCAGGCGCAGTTTCTCTTCCGACTGAAGGAGGACTTATCAGTGCTAATTGGCCTGGGGGGCTAACCCAAGGGTATAATCTCCATTTGAATGTGATAAGTGTGTGTGTGTGTGTGTGTGTGTGTGTGTGTGTGTGTGTGTGTGTGTGTGTGTGTGTGTGTGTGTGTAATGTTTTGATTGTAGAAGCCAGAATTGGAAATTTGAGTGTAAATAATAATCGATATAACACAAAGCCAGCTCGCACACGCCATTGGCTTCATTCTGCAACCATCTAAGGATTATATATTATGAACAAATTAATATGTCTAAAGTATGTGTTGTGGAAGATATAATAATAATACTGGTAATTGTACAGTTATTAGGGTTGTCAATCGAATAAAATATTTCGTCGCATGATCGTCCATAGTTAATTGCAATTAATCCCAAATTAATCACACGTTTTTTTATCTGTTCAAAATGTACCTTAAAGGGAGATTTGTCAAGTATGAAATACTCTTATCAACATGGGAGTGGGAAAATATTCTTGCTTTATGCAAATGTATGTATATATTATTAGAAATAAATTAACAACGAATGCCCCAAACTGCATGTGATTATTATAAAGTGGGCATGTCTGTAAAGGGGCGACTCGTGGGTACCCATAGAACCCATTTTCATTCACATATCTTGAGGTCAGAGGTCAAACGATCCCTTTTAAAATGGCCATGCCAATTTTTCCTCTAGTACGACCAGGTTGGTACCACGGATTCCTTTTTCTAGTTTCATATGATACCAGTATCTTCACTCTAGCTTTAAAACTTAGCCCGCTACGACCTCTGAAAGATCAATTGTGTTAATGCGTTAAAGAAATTAGTGGCGTCTTTACAAATTTGCATTATCGCCTTATTATCGCGTTAACTTTGATAAGCCCTAATAGTTTGGAGGGACAGACTTGTAATACTTTACACAGAATAATGTGTCTCATGGCTGTGAGTCGGCTGGGAAATGTTTAAAGGTGCAGTGTGTAGGATCTGGCGCCATTTAGCGGTACGGTTGCAGATTGCAACCAATTAAAAGTCCTCCCGTGTGCCGAGCGTGTATGAGAACTACGGCAGCCAACGACGTGAAAACACAAATTGCCCTCTTTAGAACCACTGTGTGGTTTGTCCATTCTGGGCTACTGTAGAAACATGGACCCGCTCCTTATGTAGATATAAACGGCTCATTCTAAGGTAACTAAAACACAACGATTCATATTTTCAGGTGATTACACTCTAAAGAAAACATAAGGGGAACACCATCCAAATTAAGAATTCCAATATGTTTTTTTTCCATGGCCTAGTAAAGTTCAATCAATATTAGTGAACATGAGCGACTCTCTCTCAAAGCCAGAAACCAGAGAAGTAGGTCTCAAACTTGTGATGTCATAGGGTATAAAGTCTGGAGCTGCTCCATAGACAATAAATGGGAGACTGATTTTGTGGAACCACAGAATATTTGTTTTATATTTTATACCCAAATGAGCTTTACTCTATTGTAGTGTTCTCAGTTGTGAAATAGAAATGTTCCCATATCCTCAGATCATTCCCCTGGGTGCTCTCAGTGTCATCTAGAGCATCTTTCCCAATTCATTATCTATGGAGCAGTTTCACACTCTATACTCTATGACATCACAAGTTTGAGTTTTAGCACTCTAGTTTTTGGATTTGGGAGAGAGTTGTTCATGTTTACTCATATTTTTTTAGACTGAATAACATGTATGAATTTTGAAAATGGTCGTATTTCCCCTTTTAATATTATACTCCATTTCTGCCAATAGATCCCTCTAAATGTTACACACTGTTCCTTTAAGATACTCTTTTCTCTTCATCTCCACACCCTTTTCCACTGAGTGCCCTCATCATGCTGAGAGTGCACAGATGCATGAAGGCCAACTGTCATTCGCTTTCAATCGCTCTGTGTCTCTCAATCTATTCCTAAATTAGAAATAACCTTTATCCTTTTTTTGATTAAGGACAAGGACCGACAGTCATAAGTCCACCCCGGTGCTCACATACGTGTCTGTCTTTTCTCTCGCTGTCACCCACAGTCAACTGCTCTACCTTAGGCTCTATATTTATTCCATTTTCATCTCCATCGCTTGTCGCAATTACCCCTTGCTACCCAAATCACATAGTGTTCCCTCTCTGATACCCTATTCTCTATGATCCATCCACGAGTTATCTTCATCTGATTTGATCTATTTAAATCCTTCATAAGTCGCGCCAAGGCTCATTAACGGGAAAAAAGCACAGAGAGGCAGAAGGAACAAACTTAGCTTGTGTCAATCACAACGATTCCTGACATATAAGGGAAATCAAGTCCCTGTGGATCTCCCTCACCATCCAACCCAGCATCATTATGCATAAACACATCCCCCACGCTTTGAGAGTCACAACTTCCTCTGGTTGATCTCAGTCGGTCTGAATTCTACAGACTCCCCACCGCTTCCCAGATTCCCTGCAACTACAGAGGAATGCTGCTCGCATCAAAGGTGGATGTATGCAGAAATTCAAAGTAGTGATCTGCAGTATTCTTTTGTTTTTTCTCAGAGCAGCGTCAGTGAAAACAGATCATTGCTCCTCCCAAAGATCACTCATTGCACAATGAGACCAGCGCTATGATGTCTTTATTTCTATTACACCTCTTCTATCTGTCTATAAGTGTTTGTTGTTGTAATACTAATTTTTTCCACAAGAGGCTGAAGTGCACCACTACCCCATGTTCTAAATAGGACTAAAAGCATTCATGCTTTCTTCCAGGCGAGTTTTAATTTACATAACTTGCTAACACACAATATATGTACCTTGTGTTTAGAGTGTCTGGAGAAATTAAAACTCACCTGGAAGAAAACATGAATGTGTTTTCACCGGCAGTGGGTTTTTTTATGCGATTAATTTGCACATCAGTATATTTTTTTGAACTGTTTTGTTGTGAATAATTTCACACAGAACGCGAATATTACGCGGCGAAAAAGCAACATACTTTTTTTTCAGAACAAGGTTGATTTTTTTCAGCTTTAGTTCCGCAAATAAAGGCATTAACCAATCACACTGTGCGGAACGGGTTGAGTTGCGCCTATATTTATGAAACAACAACACGGAGGCCCCGTAGTCCAAACCAAGTCGCCAAACCTTATTACGTCTTTCAACCTTGACAAAGGCAGCGCAGACCAGATCCACTCCTTCTGTTCTTACCTTTCACAATAAAAGCCCTAGACATAATATTCATTGGCAAGTATCTCGCATTTCGGTGTCGTTTATTCGTCATGCCCACGGTGTGTAAAGGTCTTTACAAAAACTTTTTTTTTCACCTGAAAGAACTGTTTTTCACCTGTTTTCACAGATCAAGGAAAAATAAGTGACGTAAAAAATGATCCTGGCAATTTTTTTTATTTTTTTTTAGCTGGAAAAACTTTTTTTCCTGCCTGTTTCACAGATGAAAAAAATAAGGAACTTACAAAGATTATCCTGGCAAAATCTTTTTTTCACCTGTTGGATCAGACAAGTTATATCAGACTCTGAAAATGGATCACCAGAATTATTTTTTCCCACTTGCCTCTCAGGGCTTCCGTACCTTTGACAGTGTAATCGCACTTCATTATACAGTACGTAACCTGCCATGACATGTTTTTATAGGCTGTGTCCTCTTGTCGAGTTGTCATGAAAGACACCAGTAGAGTAGTGTCGACATTGCATTGAAGTGACATTATTAACTGAATGACACTCTACTGCATTCATAAAGAATGAGTAATGTTCATGTCAGTTTTCATAAAATAGTAATGACACTGTTATGTCGGCCTTATTCACACCTCATTAAATAAATTGTCTCAGGTTGAATCCGTTTGAAAGGGGCAGACGGATGGAAAACACGTATGAATGATAGCTCGTGATGCAAAAGGCACTAAGTGACATCATCACACACTTTCATTCATGTCATGAGCAGCTATCGTACGATGTCACTTTGAATCTTTGTGCATCATCATTTAGGGCGTTTTCACACCTGTAGTTTGTTTGCTCTGGTCTGAATCAGGGACCAAATTGTTACAATGTTGCATATTGCCTCGAGTTTGGTTCATATTCACACGGCAGCATTTACAAGCGGACCAACATTTTGGTCCGCAAAGAAACTGCTCTCTAATTGATCGGAATTTTGGTCAGGATTTCCATGCGGGAAAGTAACGCAACATTCTCCCATTTCACAATGGAGGGACAACTACGCGGCTTGATCTTGGCCCTGGTCATCTTTTCTTCTTTTTTTACCTCGTAGCAATTTTTCACTACAATGCAGACGATGCAGTTTGAAAATGAGGCGCGGCTGCGACTGGAAAACAACATGGTGAGAACATGATCCGACCTCGATCCGGCCCTACTGGAGAAAGCACTGCGCCTTTTTGGATTAAAACCAGCTCCGGTAGCAAGCTGCACTGTGCATGTCAACACCAGACACCAGACAACATTACTACAAAAGAGCCAACGTTTCAATTCTCGCAATTCACATCAGTACTAAACAGGTCTAACGTCAGGCTGTGTTGAAGACCACGGGCATACCTGATGGATCTTCGGAAATATTTTCAGCCGATGAGCATCTCACAGTTTAGGAGGGTTAATGCACGCCTCCTCCTGTACTGTCTTGATATGAGCCTTCGGCGACACCAGTGCATCAATACATTTTATTCCAGTCGCCTCATTTTCAAACTGTATCGTTTGCGTTGAGTGGAAAATTGCTACGAGGTAAAAAAAAAAGATGACCAAGATCAAGCCGTGTAGTTGTCACTCCATTGTGAAATGGGAGAGTATTGCGTTCTGGAAGTCTGCTCTTCTTTGTTTACTTCCGGGAGTTTTCCAGCATGGAAATTCTGACCAATTAGAGAGCAGTTTCTTTGCGCACCAAAATGTTGGTCTGCTTGTAAATGCTGCCATGTGAACACAAACCAAACTCGAGGCAATATGCAACATTGTAACAATTTGGTCCCTGATTCAGACCAGAGCAAACAACCTACAGGTGTAAAAACACCCTAATACTGACTGGTTTATGTAATAAGGAGAATGACTCATTATCACAAGATAAGACACAGAAAAACACAACATTTACCCAAAAAGGTCCAGAGAAGCTTTTAATTGCTTGAGGGAAAAATCTTGCTTAATTTTTGGTGTTTGTATTACTTCATTGGTTAGTTTCATGATATAAGGTCCTAAAAGCCTTCTGTATAACAAACAAAACATTTCAAAACTAGAGTCATTGATAAAGGAAGCATTTTACCTGCTTTTCTACCTGAAGAATACCTGCTTGATGATCTCTGCTCAGGCCAGTTTCAGTTCCATTATCTGGATGATGCCATTTCCAAAAAGCACACTGTTATCAGGGCACTTAGAGATTGTTATCGGTAATGGACACTCTCAGACAGCGGCTCGGGATAAAAGGAACATAAAGCAAACCTAAGGTGAAAACTTTCAAACACTGAAATGAAACTCAAACCCACCCCGGTGTTATCACTATCACGTCTGAAGTCTAAATATGAATTTTAAACATTCGGCAACACCTGAATTCATAATGTAACAACGGATAAGATCAACATATCTAGGTATGCAAGGCATCCCTTATTTTAGTCCATAAAAATGTAATCTAGAGAACCTCCCGTGAACTTCAGCACTGTAATAAGCAAGTATCACACTTAATGATCCACGCTGTTGGTGTTATTTATACAGCGGGTATACAATGTTATCATTTCAGCACCTCGGAAGGATTCGGTGATATTATTATTTATTAGGGCTGTCAATTTTTAAATCGTGATTAAATGTATAATATTCAATGCGATTAATCGCAAATTTAATCCATTCAAAATGTACCCCAAGGGGAGATTTGTCAAGTATTTAATACTCTTATCAGCATGGGAGTGGGCAAATATGCTGCTTTATGCAAATGTATGAATATATTTATTATTGGAAATCAAGAAACAACACAAAACAATGACAAATATAATCCAGAAACCCTCAGGCTCAACAGGCAACAATAGCTGTCAGTGTGTCAGTGTGCTGACTTGACTATGACTTACCCATAGAACCCATTTTCATTCACATATCTTGAGGTCAGAGGTTAAGGGACCCCTTTGAAAATGGCCATGCCAGTTTTTCCTCTCCAAAATTTAGCGTAAGTTTGGAGCGTTTTTTAGCCTCCTTCGTGACAAGCTAGTATGACATGGTTGGGACCAATGGATTCTTTAGTTTTTTTCTAGTTTCGTATGATTACAGTATCTTCACTCTAGCTTTAAAACTGAGCCCACTACAACCAAGAGCGATTGTGTTAATGCGCTAAGAAATTAGTGGCGTTAAAACGATTTTGTGTTGCGTCCAGCTAGGGAACATGTTTGGTTATAAAAGCCCAAATTTGGTTCTTCTGGCACATTCTAATGCCTCTATTCCATCATATACACTGATCTGAGTTATTGAATATTTTAATGAGTTTGCCTGCCCGACTGTAAACATGTAGTGAATTACTGTAAAGGAGAATGAGGCTTTTTGTTCCTTTTAGCCCACACAGTCTGTAAAATGGCTATTCATATTTAAAAGCACTCCTATTCCTGACTGAGCAGACCTTTTCTAATTAAGAATCAGACTTTTGACCTAAAACTATGCAATTTCACAGCACTTGGGACCATTAGGCTAGTTAAATAACTATTTTATTATGAACACATATAACAGCCTTCATCTGAACATTTAATTATTCTGGAAAAGTTTGCTCTGTAAATCATATTCTATAAATCTAAAGAGTGGATTCAGAAACATTTTTAATAATGCTTCATTAATTATATTTGTTCACAAAGTACAACAGTTCACTATTTCATTATTTAATTGTCATATAAGGGCGTGAACATTGTATCATAAATTACAACACCATCATTACGCAAAAATGCTGATATAGAAAGGGCAGAGAAGAGAACCGGCAGCTTGTGAGAAGTGTCGGTGCGCAAGAAGAAGTCACGGTACGCCAAAGAGTCAAATATAGTGCCAGTACTGAGTACCGGTGAGTACCGGTCCACTTCAACCATTGGCAGGGACACAACCTCTCACCTAAGCATACACTCACACACATTTGTAGCGAATAGAGCATGTGCGGGCTGGACTACAGAAAGATGCCAATCATCATCAGCCCAGTGTCAATTTAGAAAAGAGCCAATGGGCCGATCTGTTTTATGGGCCGGTTAGACAGTCGGCCCAAAAGGTGAGTCAGCCAAAAAGGCGTGCATACTTGCCAACTTTCAGACCTCAAAAAAAGGGAGGATTTGAAAATCAAAGTGGGGGGGTCTGGGTGTCCTTGAGTTTCAGAGGCTTTGTTTCCTCTTATTCTGGTGACTTTTAAAGAGTGAAAATAACAAAATGATAAGTACACTGCAACAGCATTTTTATGTTAAACGAAAGAAAACTGAATAATTCGCCCCTCTGGTGTGAACTTGGCATGTGAATCTATTGCATAAACTAATATTCATCCCGTTTTATTTATTTTTGCCCCTGCTTGAGTATTTCTTTCTCTTAGTACTCTCCATTTCTCTCTCCTTCTCCCACTCACTGAAGGTCCTTCCAGACACAACGCGACAACGCCACCACTGCGCTCTGAAATCTATTATTTCCAAGGGCTTGCGCCACGCCACGACAGCTTTTCGCTCCATCGAGCAAAGCTCAACTTTGGGTGCTGCACGCTGCGGCGAGGGCAGTTTAAAGATGAGCTCAAACTGCGCTGTGTCGCGAGCGTAGACTGCTCTCTCCCGGCGGGAAACGACAGTTGGCGTAGCTTTATTGTTGTCCGGGTGGAAACTGTAGGGACTACAGTACAGTTCCAGAAACAGGCTAACATAACGAAAAGGGAAAAAAAGTGTGAAAAATTGCCATAAATCAGGAGAAATACAGGAGAATTGTGACCCCAGGAGGAAACCGGAAGTAATCTCCATGGAAAATCTGGAGGGTTTAGTATGTTAAGTTAAGTTTAAGTATGAAGGAGCATCAGCTCACCGGGGAAAGTCCCCAGTATGCCAGTTCTGGTTATCTATGAAGTGAAGGACCATAATGTTGTCCTGAAAGTGAAAATTAAATCAAAAAATGTGCCTTCGGTAAAAATAGTGGGTGTTTCAATATTTGCACTACTTAAGCTGTATTTAATTATTTTTTTCGTCAGTTACTCAACCCAACATAAAAGGAGAGACCTTGTTTGCAAGTCTAGGAGTGCGCACTTCTTCATTAAGACACATTGTGGAAATGCGTGACTCTTATGCACTACACAATCCAATTAACCATTCTCACTGCACTGCTGCTGCTGCACAGGCGGAAATGCTTTCCCAGGCTCATGCCGTGCTGTGAAGTGATTTCAAGTTGATTCATCATGTCACCACATCACCTTTCTCATTTCCCCTCAGACCCTCTTCCTTCTTCCTCTATCTCCCCCTCTGGACACTTCAGGCCTTTTCCATTTTCTGCTCCTGTTTCTAGAGTCACTCCACCGCACCTCAACCCCAATTTTCACCCCAACACATTGAGTGCTGTGAGCCGTTAGTCTGCACCCCCCATCCACCCGCATGGCTTTCTCCTCTCAATCTCTTCGCCTCTACTGTCGCTCATCTCCTTGATCCCCAGTTCCCACCCCAACCCCCTGTCTTCTTTCTCCTTGGCAGTTTGGCTGTCAGTGTTCACTCCATTCTTTCGACCACCTGCCGGGCCTGTCCACTCATTATATAACCCCCCCTCCCTCCCCTTAACCCTCCTTATCATCCTTATTCTCTCTCCTGTCTCTCTCCAGGCCACTTCCTCAATGGCAGCTACTGCTCTTTTGAAGAGGGCGAGTGCAGTTGGCAGTCGGTAACGGGCCGCGGCCTCTCCTGGAGGAGACTCCAGTCGCCAGCCAAGGCGACCAGACAGATCTGCCCGTCATCAGGTGGATCATCACACGTTGATTTCATGTTGTGATCAAATGATGACATGCTCTCTTCAGTGTGTTCACAGCAATGTCAATGCCTCATTAAAACAGGGTTCTTCAGAAGGGCAAATTTTCTGATCTTGAATATTTGAGTCTAACAGTTTGTGAATGTGGGAAGATAAACCAAAACCTCTGATGTGTCAGACACGGACGTGTTGTCTCGTTCAGGGCGCTGCTACAAACAGATTCCCACTGGATGTAAAAAGCTCCGGCATGCAGACTCTGTTAGTCGTACGTCTGCAGTTCATCGTCAGTGCAGCGACACGAGTTTGTCTCTCGATGAGAATTTAAAGTCTCGGTTTGCCGAGACTTGTTTTTGTTATCAGCTGTTTACATAAGTCCCAGAGGTAGTGTGGGGAAACTATAAATGGAGCATTGTAATTTTATACCATATTTGGGGATTTTGTGTAGGATTATTTTTGGAGTATATTGCTGTCACAGTAGAGCAATGGGAGAAATGATCAAATATACCAACAATCACATTTAAAAAAACTCCATATTTTTTTTATTTACACAGTTTTTTCTTCTTCTTCTGCATGTTTAATGTATGTTTTTGTGTTAAAGGTGCTTCATACAGTGTGGAAGGAGGCCAGTCCAAAGGCCAGCGCAGCTCAGCGATACTGAGGAGCCCTCTCTTCCCCCCTCCTCTAAGAAACTCCCCATGCACGGTGAGCAAAGTACCCTATAAGGAGTTTTCTCCAAAGAGTAAATGTGTAATCCTAATTGCATAAACAATGTTGGAGAAAAAGCCTTCAGCTACGCCAGCTGTCTTCAGGTTCCCCTACCACACTTTGTAATTACTCTTAAAATAATAATTCAGACATATCAAGTAGAGTTCGATGTAATAAAGATTTATTGTGTAATCAAAACAGAATACAAGTACATGGAGCTGGTCCATGGAGCAGACTGACCCCAGAGTAAAAAGCACATACATGTATTATCCCCATTCTGTGGGGCTTGCTGGGGAGCCCCACTGAATGTTGTCTCCATCCGATAAACTATTGTTTCACCAGTCTGTTTCCCATATTTGGAGATGTTTTTCAACACGAAACGGCATCTTTAACTTTTGTTTCTTGGTCAATCCTCCCATGCATTTTCCCATGGCTTTAGTTTATTAAAAAACGATACCTTTGTCTACCAACACCCTTCTTCACCCTTCTTTCCCATCTTTCTCTTTTGTTAAGCTGGGCATACAGTACACTGTACGATTTTAGAAATGTTGTTGTGTACTTCCTACTCCTACTGTACGAGTAGATCGTTAGCGATGTAAAGCCAAAGCTCACGATTTATGTGCTCACACTGTACGGTCCGATCGTCAGCCACGACCTGAGTGCTCACACTGTACGTATAAAATAGAAGAAAAAAAAACACTACTCCTGCGGGCCGTTCTGGCTGTTCATAGTTGTCAATAAAGATTAGTTTGAAAGCTCGGAGGCAGGTGAAGTTAGTTTGATAGCAGAGGTCTGTACTGGTCACAATGCTAACAAGGCAGAAACGTGCTACAGTGATCATCCGTGCCATCCTGTCTGCTAAAACGTCTAAAAATATGAGGCGTTCTAACGATATATGGACTCGCTGTTGCGAGCAAGACATTTAACTAGTCAGAAATTTATCCGACTGTCCAACAGCTGGTCGGGAGGAGTTAATCGGTTGAGACAAGTTCGAACAAGTTCTCTTTAAGACTGGCAAAACAAGAGTGTGTCATAGACACAGAAATCACCCCAGTTGGTTGACCTCCACACACACAGAGTAATAGCACAGGTCAGTGCTCTAACACTTTATATAGATATTATAGAATATGTGCAGTGAAAACAAAAACTAAGTGGTAAATGAGGCAATTATTTCATGCTGGATCTATTCAACACATTGATTTTTTTCGTCGTCAAAATTTAGCCTAAACTTTGGAGCGTTATTTAGCCTCCTTCCCGACAAGCTAACATGACATGGTCCAATGGATTCAGTCGGTTTCATATGATGTCTGGACCTTCACTCTAGCTCTAAAGCCGAACCTGCTACAGCCTCTGAAAGACATGAGGTTCATAATAATAATACCTTCTTATCTTATATGTTTGCCATGTATGATCTTTGTCTATTCTTATTTGATTTTTATTTCGAAGCACATTGAATCTAAGCCTGTCGTATGAAATGTGCTATATCAATCAACCTGACCTGACTTTGTTAATGTGCCTGTTGGCTAAACCTCGCCCCCGAACATTAACGATCCTAGGCACCTATGGCAACCAGGCACAACAGGGCCTGTCGAGCTTTAGATTTCTTAGATTTTATGTTCTCTACGGGTCACCAGGAAATACACAATGCTACTTGCTCACTTTAATTTGTCACTTCACCATACAACAATATTAAAAACAGTAAGATCATTATTACATTTGAAATGTTCCGGAGGCTATGTGTTGACATTCAGGGTTACAGCATGTGATGATAAAATAATGAGTGTAAAAATATAGTGTAATTTGCATAGAAGGCCATTTAGTTTTGTTTTTCCATCAGTGTTTTTCAGTAACAGTTCCTGTTGTTGCTGAAGGAGTAGAACACTTAATGAATTACTTACTGAATAATTTGATATGTTAATTGCTCTCAGAAACAACAGCTCAAAAATCAAACAGCAGACTATCACTGTGCCATCCACATTTCCTGAGAGACCCTAACAGACAGAGAGGTTGACCTCATCAATCACAGATTGTAACCTATCTGCTGACCTAGTTGTGAAAATATTAGAAGTCATGCATTATTTAGATCACGGAGCTCACAGAGCAGGTCTCCCGGGGCCGGCTGGTTGTGTACTCTGAGTCTTGATTGATGCTGTTGCAGCTAGCATTTAAGAGTTATGTTACTTATTTTGATATTGCTCGGCACAGCGACCTTTGGCCTTCTGCATGTGTACTTTGCACAGTCAGAGTTGGAGTCGGCTGGTGCTTGGAGATGAGAGAAGCAGACACAGAAGTGAGGGACGGAGGCGGGAAGGTGTTGGAAAGGTCGAGAGGTCAGAAAACAAGATAATAAGAGAGGAAAAACAGAAGGGGAAAATAATAAAAATGTAGCAGGAGAAGTTTGCCACTTCTCAGGGGTGAATTAGAGGTGTCGGACTGCAGTGAAGGCAGCGCGGCACCGTCGCAGTCCTTGCCTCCCAGCCTCTCGGCACACAGCCAAAGATTAGCCATGATTCCAGATTAACACTCTAAATCCTCGTCTGTGCTGTTCAATCTAGCCTGTCCGCTCTTGGACAACTACGTCGAGGATATTAGTTTTGGGTATTAGCTACAGACCATGTTCGCTTTCATGTCGTGCCCAGTGTGCAGTGCCTGTAATCTTGATGTTTAAACGGTCACCATGTGGTCTCGCGGTTGACGATAAGGACCACAACCTTCTGTCGAAGAGCACAATGCGAGCACTCAACATGAAAGCGGCGAATTCAGTTCTCTGGGTTAGTGTCGTCTCTACGTGTATTTTTCATCAGGCTTAAGCCAGCATCTGTTCCACTTAAACGGTGAAGCAAGAATTATGTTCTTGGCTCCACTGAAATGCTGTAGAGGGACACGGTCACATCCCATCGCTTGTTAGCAAGCTTTAGATCCAGACTTCCTTTTTACTATTTAATTCCAGCTACGGCCTGTGTGTTGTTTAATTTGAAGCAAGGTTTACACCCACCACATCCCTCCTGGAAACGGCGAAATGAGATTGATTTGTGCTGAAGCATGCAGGAGCAGCGCAGATAGCAAAATAATCCAAATCATGATCCTGGTTGAATTCTATTAACGTTAGAATAATTAGAACTGAACAGATGGCTGTTGCTGATTGAGCTCAATGCAATTTTAAGTGCATCCCTTCCTTGAGTGATAACACACTCCGCTGGCAATTCGAAAACATTCAAAGGAAGTTAAAGTTGCTGTGGGGGTTTTATATGCCGTCCTCATTTCTCAGCATGTACCTCAAACATCAAAACTCTTGATTTGTGGTCACCTTTACGGCATATTTCATTTTTGATTTAATTGCTTTGCTCATTTGAAATTCTCCTTCTCAACAGGTGCGATTCTGGCTGTGTTCTGGAGGCTCACAGAGGGGGTCGCTGTCTCTGTGGATAGCTGAGAACAGCACAGGTCCCGAGGAGCAGCGCAGACTGTGGCATTCAGCCAGAGAACCCAAATCTGAAAGGGGCTGGAAATTCGTCATAATTCCCCTTTACGGGCTGGCGGACTGGTACGACAAACACTCACCTGTTTCAACACGCAACAGGCAGTTTGATTATATCATGCTGCATGTTTGGACCATAAATATACCATAGATAGTATATAAAGATGGACAACACGTCTCCACTTCCTCCCACTGTACAGAAGTGAACCCAAAATCTTGAGATTGAGATTTTGACCTCATTTGGAGCCAGAGCCTGCGCAGTAGTGATCGGGGCGGTGGAACCGCAGTATCAAGGTCACCCGTCCCAACCACTCGTGAGTCGAGCACGGTCGAGAGAGACTCAAAGCTGCCAATCATGACGTCTCACCCCCCTTTTTATAGCGTCAAATAACTAGTTAAAACCAAACTTCAGAAATTTCAGAAAAATGAACACTTGGACATCAACGTGATAATAACTACCTAAAATGACAGGAAGCATTTTTGGGAAAAATGTATTTGACGTGTACTTTGACTTTTTTAGTTTGGCCCATATCCCATCCGCTAACATGGAAGGGTCGGGATGTATACTGAAGCCAGCCACCAGGGGGCGATCCAGATGTTTTGGCTTCACTTTTGGTGAAGGTCGTGTCAATAAAACGTGCAAAAACTCTCACGAGACTCGCTGCCCGACGACTTATCCTAACCTTAACTATTCAAGATCAATGCCTCACCTTTACTATTCAAGATCAATGCCTAACCTTAACTATTCAAGATCAATGCCTCACCTTAACTATTCAAGATCAATGCCTAACCTTAACTATTCAAGATCATCGCCTAACCTTAACTATTCAAGATCATTGCCTAACCTTAACTATTCAAGGTCAATGCCTAACCTTAACTATTCAAGATCATTGCCTAACCTTAACTATTCAAGGTCAATGCCTAACCTTAACCATTCAAGATCATTGCCTAACCTTAACTATTCAAGATCAATGCCTAACCTTAACTATTCAAGATCATTGCCTAACCTTAACTATTCAAGGTCAATGAATGACCTTAACCATTCAAGATCATTGCCTAACCTTAACTATTCAAGATCAATGCCTAACCTTAACTATTCAAGATCATTGCCTAACCTTAACTATTCAAGGTCAATGAATGACCTTAACCATTCAAGATCAATGCCTAACCTTAACTATTCAAGATCAATGCCTAACCTTAACTATTCAAGATCAATGCCTAACCTTAACTATTCAAGATCATTGCCTAACCTTAACTATTCAAGATCAATGCCTAACCTTAACTATTCAAGGTCAATGCCTAACCTTAACTATTCAAGGTCAATGCCTAACCTTAACTATTCAAGGTCAATGCCTAACCTTAACTATTCAAGGTCAATGCCTAACCTTACCTATTCAAGGTCAATGCCTTAACAATCTCGCGAGAGTTTCCCCAGTTAGCTGGTTCCCCTTTTTGCCACTACATTTGGGGAGCTGTCATGTCGTCCATCTTTATATACAGTCTGCGGTTTGGATTGGCATCTAACTGTGACTTTGAGAGGTTTAAGAGCCAGCGATATAACTCTCATCCCAGCAGACCTCCAACACACTCACACAAATACTTAAGAGCTTCGATAGGAAAGGAAAGTCTTAAGAAACAGAACCAAGAAGCTTTTCTTCCTTCGTATCACCTCAATGCAGATTTTCAACATTTACATTCCATTTTCGAACTCCGCAGAATTAATGAATCCCATAGGGACTCTAGTCCGCGGACCTGCCATGTGTACAGTTGTACAAACTACACCCCTTTCTTTTTATTCCACTTGTCTGTGATAAATCAATACACAAGGCTCTACCCAACCTTCTTGGCCTTCCAATTAGCTACGGCCCTGATTTCCCCACCGAAAAGGGAGGAATTAAAACAAAATAGAGTAAAGCGAGGAAAAAGAGAAACCTCAGATGAGGCGTTTCATCTCTGTTTGCCTGACTGGGGGTTTCTTTGCCATTCAAGCTTGGATAATACTCCTCCCCTGAGAGTGATTAATTTTTTATTCCTGGGTTATGTAGTCAGCTGTGCTTGTGCTCTTAATTAGAATGTCATGTCCGTAACCATTAAGGTGAACCTGCCAGTCTTTGCGCGGTGACCTTTGTAGGGCTTAAATAGAATCAGAAATACAGCCTGAGGTGCAGACAAAAGTCAGGACATAACCGGCTGTGTACTATGTATACTCTGAATGTGAGTGTTTCTGGTTTGAGAACCCGTGGGCTGACCGCAAGAATGGATATGCAGTATGCCATCAGGTTTATTAAGCAACATACTATAAATATATATAGACTAATAACTAGCTAGATTAAATGTTAAAATTGACAGATACAAACCTCCTAATGACTGATAGTGTTGAAAGGGAATGACTACTTGGATTTAGAACTCATATTTACTGCAGGTTATGTTACTATCAGTTACAGCCACAGACAGCCCAATCATTTCTTGTGAACATCATTGCCTTAAAGCAGTGATTCTCAAATTAGGGTCCGGGGACCCTCAGGGCTCCATGACACTCTGTCAGGGGTCCACGAAATAATTTGCTATAAATTATAAAATTGTGCTGTATTATTAATAAGTGCTTATCTACAGATTGGGACCATTTGCACCCATAAAACAAGCATATTGTGTCCATTACTGACACTCACGTTAGCTTTGGGCCAATAGAAACTCTGATATGATTGTGACACACAGCAATAAGTTCATTATTTTTAAGTTGAAGCACTTACTGAAAGTCAGCTTTTGACTGGTAAGTTTAAATATCTGGATTTATTAGGACTATGCCAGTTTTGCTACTGTTCATTTTCTGAAAGCTTTTAAGATCAATTACGTGTTAAATGTAAGCCATAATTCTGTCAAGTTGAGTCCAAATGCAATTTGAATAAAACCACCCTCTATTTAAAGGGATATAAGTGGTATTAACATTCACTAACATTGTTCATTTCCCCGCTGTGGAACTAATAAAGGATTATCTCATCTTATCTTAAATTAACATGATTCAAATTGAAATGTGTTTCTGTTTATCACGATGAAACAGGTCTGAAGTATTTAGGTTGAAAAGTTTTAGAATACAAATAGTTCCAATGGTATCTAAGAGTTCAAATATTAGTTAGTAGTAGTTAGCATATACTTAATCAGTGTTATTATTATGAGGAGGTCCTTGGAAAATGTTCTCCCCTGTAAGGGGTCCCTGGCCCCAACAAGTTTGAGAACCCCTGTCTTAAAGCTAGGAAACGAATCAATAAGCAGAATTATGAGATACTGACATTTTGGAAATACACTTATTCACTTTCTTGCCTGAGAGTTGAGAAGATCAACACCCCTCTCATGTCTGTATGCTAAATATAAAGCCGAAGTGAGCAGCCTGTTAGCATAAAGACCGGAGATAGGGCGCGAAATGGCAAATTGTCATTTTAACCCTTCGTTTTTTGTACGGCTAATCAAATAAAATATAACGTGTTAGTGAGCTTTAGAGGTGGATTTTGTTATCTTCGGACAAAGCCAGGCTAGCTCTTTTCCCTCCGTTTTCAGTCTTTATGCTTATAGGTAGTTAGTAGGTCATGCAATGCCTGACAACATTATTTTCTAGCTAAATGTATTTAATTTAGAACCAGAAAATGTGTTTCATCCCTAAAGAACTCGTTTTTTGTATCTGCTGAAAGAGCCAACAGTTCTCAACAATACAGACTGAGCTGTCATAAGGCGTATGCTACAATGCACTCCCTCCAAAGCCACAGCTCAATGACATTTTTTTTTTAAAAGCACTATAAATTCTTCTTCACATCCTTTCAGTCAGAAGCTATCCAACCATTCACAGCTTGTGAGGTAGTTAAAACAGCCCTGTCCCTCTGTAGGTTTTGGCTGCAGTTCAGCACAGAAGATGGACCTGGATCCGGTTCAGCCATCTCTATCGACAACATCTCTTTCAGTATGGACTGCTTCCTGGCATGTGAGTACTATAAATAAAGTCTTTCTTTTCTCACTCTTACTTCATCAGACCCTGGTTGAGTTAATGGAATTGTTTGACTGATGGATTGACCGTGACAAGCACAATGGGGCGAAAAAAAACGGTATTGCTCTGAAAAGTATAAACTCTTTTAATGGAATTCAGAGAGACTTTAGGTAAACATTCAAAGTGACCTAAGCAATTTAATTAATAATCAATACAGGTCTGCCCTATGTTCATGTTTTACAGAGATACTATTTGACTGAGCAGTAGTTTCATTCACTATGGTGAATTCATCAAGGACTCACTTATCATTTCAATTCCCTTGACATAGCCATAATACAGTGCTCAGAACTTTTTGCAATTCTCAGTCATGACGATTAACATAATATTTAAAAATCCTAGCAAGTCTTCTACTCCCTTAGAAATTATATATTGTACTGCGGCTTTGCTTAGAGATGTATTAACATCACTTTATGGAAATGATATACAGTATAATCACATTCCTTTGGTGGACTCTGTTTGAAAACTTTTGGTGTATCCTGAAATGTTAGTTAACAGTTAAAACCTACCATGATAAAGCTTGCTGTCTGATAAGGGCGCATGTTCCAATGTGGTACTGCAGGCTTATAAAGGTCAATCCGCACGTCACCTTTCTGGATATTTTTGTGTTATAATTGAGGTGGTGTATCTGTATCAGTATAAAAAACAGGAGTAAGATGACAACCAAGTCTGGCGTCAGGAGAATGAAAGGTTAGGAGTTCAGTGCTCCCCTCCATCTCTGCCTAGCTGGAGGAACCTGTTTGAGCTGTGAAAGGAATAGTAATGTGTGAGCATCTATGTACCTGAATAAAAGCTCTGACAGTGGGAACAGCGTTAAAATGAATCCGTGTTGAAGTGACTACTCTCTGGCCAAGAATTAGACTCAAGAGGCAGAGGCAGGGGCAAAGGGTCACCCTCCGACACAGTCATTTCATTTGTGATGCTAAGCGGGTAGATTACAAAACTGACCCAGGTTTTTTCAAGTTTTTTGGTTCAAGGTGAGAAAATCTTGGTGTTATTACTGCGATGATTAAAGTGGCAACAGACAACTTTTCAACGTTTCCAAATGGTTAGCGCTGCTGTTGCAAAGACAACCAACATTCATCTGTTATAACAGAATAGCCTATAGTGTGTGTTTTACCACTGTTCATTTTAGAAAGGCCACCGCAAGAAAACGTGTTCTTTGTTTACATTATCAAATGGACAACCCCAACAAAAAAGTAGTATACTTCAAGGTTATTTCATGAAGTAGAATTAAGTAAAGTTCAAGCATATATGTAATTTAGTATCAAAACATACATGTCCAAAGCAAGAAATATGCGATTGCTTCGCACATCAATATATTTTTTCGTACTGTTGTTTTTGTCGTAAGTACTTTGAGACAGAATGCAGATACGTGGCAAAAAAACGGTGTCATTTTTTTTCCGGAATGAGGTTGATTTTCTGAGCTTTCGCACTGTGAATGAAGGCATCAACCAATTACATTGTGCAGAACAGGTTGAGTTGCACCTATTATATTTATGAAACAACAACAAGGAGACTCTGGTCCGATCAAGAAGGCAACCTTTATTACTCCTTTCAACCTTGACAAAGGCAGCGCAGACTAGATCCACTCATTCCGTTCTTACCTTTCACAATAAAAGCCATAGATGTATAATATTCGTAGGCGAGTTTTTCGCATTTATGTGTCGTTTATTCGTCATGTCAAAGCCCTAAAGGCAGAGTAAAACTAGTAAAAAAAAAAAATCAAGCCTTCGTTTTCCCAGGAGATCGTACAGAATTGCATAGTGAAAAGCGAGGCTTAAAGGGACCCAATCTAAATGCTGATGGTGTCTTTATTCTGTAGCCATTACATTGTGCAATCAACATTTACTTCATGAGAAGTTAAGTTAAAGCAAAAAAACATGTCTGTTGCCACTTTAAATTAAAGATAAAAGGTTGAAAACTCTTGCTGTGATTAATTAGAGCTATTAAAACACATTGTTTAGATGTCAGTTCTCATTCAAATATAGGTTTGCAATAACAAATGACGAATGTGACCGGCACACATAGGCCACTCTGTTTTGTGTTCACCTTTTAGATGATGTTTTTGATGAATTTATTCATTGACCGCAGATATAATCACTGTAAAATGCTATCAGATAACGAGTTCATCAGCTGAATGTGACGTTGGATGAAATTGCTGTTGGTCTAGGCTGGAGCAGATCGTCCTGTATCAGCACAGGCTTATTGGGTCAGAGCCTCTTTATTTAAGGAGAGATGACATTTTCCAGGTGATATTTGCACACCTGTTTTATGTCCTCCGGAGCAGCGGCGGCACTGGTATGGCAGCGCTGAAGGATCATCTATCCCCGCTTTGCTCACTTTCCAGATGGCAAGTTCTTAATCTAGGACAGGTATCCATTACCTACAGCCACACTTGACACAGCCACTTTTTATCGCCTATCAATCAGCTGATGGGAGACGCTGAAGCTCAGCAAAAGACGTCGTTCCGACTTTGAGTGATTAGCATGATGGATCCCTGAGCATCCTGACACAGCCCCGTAATGTGTTTCAGTGGGAAAACATACTGCGAACACATTATGCAGAGGACCAGCCATCCATGGCTTTTATCCTATACCTTTCTTGGTTTTAGTGTGATGTATAGTTTGGCAAGCACGCGTGTTTTTGATGATGCATCCATTGCCCTTCAGGTGTTGGGCCTGGCTGTCGGTTTTATCGTTTCATCTTCACCAGCATCTATAAATTAGTTTATTGTGTTAGACAGCACAGGAAGTTTCTTCCTTTTGTCTCTGCCCTGTACCATCACTTATTTTCCCACGCACTGAGCTGCTGCTATAGAAACTCCCCCCAACGTGACACTGTGTATGTGCCCCCTCAGTAGCTGGTCCTTGACACCACTGGATTGTCAAAGCTACACTCCTCAAAAGGTTTCGATTTGGAGATTTCAGATGGAAATAATTAGATTTTTTCGAACTGTGTTTCACCCATACACAGCCACACAAAGAGTTCCATTCATGTACAATGAAGGTCCGGTTAATTTTTTTTCACTCCAATTATGAGCTGATGGTTCGGTTGGCTGCTGCATCTGTGTTATCTGTCGTGGTAACTTGTGTAATACAACTACAGATTACTGAAATGTATTCATTTCAGTAATTATCACCAGCACCTGTGGGTGCTGAGGAACATGGAGACACACCACGGACCAGTAAGTACAGATGCTCTACAGTCCTCGGTGTGTTCACAGTGATGACATATGCTGTACAGTAGGGCTAATTAAAAGCAGTTTATTCAAGTGTGGTCTCTCCCAGGTTCATCAGCCGCCTTTACATTTAGATTCTACATAGAAGCAGTACATGCCAGTTAAAGAGGACCTATTATGCTTATTCAGGTGCATACTTGTATTTTACGTTTCTAATAGAACATGTTTACATGATTTAATGTTCAAAAAACACTTTATTTTTCTCTTTCCACCCTCTGTCTGAAACGCTGTGTTTGAGCTCCTGCCGCCCGCGCCCCCCTCGTGAAAAGCCCAGTCTGCTCTGATTGGTCAGCTGGCCCACTCAGTTGTGATTGGTCAACCAAATCAAACTCTTCAGACTCCGCTCCAGCTCCGCTCTAACTAGCTTTGTTTGAGGGCGTGCCAAACTATCCGGTTAGCAAAGTGTGTTACTTCAACACATTCTCACTCCCAACTCGCCAAATACTTTATACTTTATACTTTAGTACTTTTGGATGGACCAAGGACGGCGTGTCAATATACATTCGTTAGGCCTACATTCATAGTGTCCTTTCAAAATTAACTTCTGTTTTCACAGGAAGTTAGGTTTAGGCACAACCACTTAGTTAGGGTTAGGAAACGGTCGGGGTTGACGTTAACTTCACTGACTAGCAAATCACATGACTCACGGGGCTGAGTATACTAAGCGTGTCACGTGACCAACAACTCACGGGACTGACGATTCTAACGACTCACATGACTCACGGGACTGACAATACTAACGACTCACGGGACTCACAATACTGACGAGTCACGTGACTAAAGACTGACATGACAAAATAAGTCAACATTACCTTTTAGTTTCACACGGGACGCGAACACCAGTCTCCTATTTGAAAGTCTAGTGTTTCTTACGCTATTAATACTACGTCACTTGTTCTGACCGTCGAATAATGCTGTGGGTGGGTTTACATTGGAGTTAGTTGAAAGCCCGGTGCATCACATACTGTTACTAAAGGGTGCCTCCATGCGTCGGTTTCCAATGCCGAGGGGCACTTACCAAACGGCGGTATTTGACGAGTTGGGAGTGAGAACAGGTTGGTTACTTGGTGACATCACCACGTTATGGAAGAAAAGGCGGGACTTCAATCAAGGCGTTTCAGGCAGTTCAGAAGCAGTGTTTCTTTGGGGGACTGTAACTCCCTTTGGTGTGGACTTTGGGCAGACCTCGCTTGAACAAAAAACTACATAACACTAAAGAAGAGGGGAAAAGCACAAAAGCATAATAGGTCACCTTTAACAGATTAGGAGAACAAAAGTACAAGAAAACATACCACGTAGTTTTTTCTATGCTGTATGGCAGGCCAATAATACTGACTGTTAGCATGATGTGTCTGCAGTGTGGATATTTCTCAGAGCTATTGCGATCTGCAGATATTTTAGGATCGTGGCTGGGTGGAAACGAGGTGCCCGCCATCCCCCCCTGTTACCGGCCTCTGGTGGGCTTCAGTCAGCTTACGGCACCCTGCTAATGAACAGTGACAGCCACGCCGCCTGTTGCCCTGCCCTCTAGTTCACGCTGCTCTGTGGCGGACCTGCTGAGTCCTTCTCCCCGCTGCAGCAGCATACCAATGCCGTGCGCTACAGCTCTGTCTCTTCCATAGCCCCTGCCGCAGCGCGTTACCCCATGCTCCGAATAACAATGCACTGAGTCTTATTAGCGACTTTGTTGAAGATATAAAAAAAAGTTAGTGAACTTGTTGTGTAGCTACACATCTAAGGGTCTTACTTACAGAGAGAGACTACCCACCCAAGCAATCAAACACATTGCGGCCACTAGTGTGCTGTATGTGATCCATCAAATCTGCACGTAAACTGTATCTATCAAAGCTCCCAAGCAGCGGAGACTTAGACGATGATATTTATTTGTGGATTACAGGGCTAGGGAATGAGCTATTGATTTTCGAGCTGGCAGATTTTAGGTAAGCAGTGCTGTGGTTGTTTTTTTTTTTTTTAAGCTTTGAGGACAAAGTTACAAGATTTCTCTACTCAGAGAAAGTTTCAGTAGAGACCCCCCCCCCCAGCTGCAAGAAGTTTGATTAAAACAAACCTTTAATGGTACGTATCACCCGGAGGACCACAGGTGTAGTTTCAACTCCAGCACAAATAACATTAATGTCAAGTTGTTTGCTCTAAGCAGGTTTTCTCGGACCAAATGGAACACAGCCACACAGTTACTTTCCAAACCTTTCAGCTGTTGAGGGAGCCCCCTGCCATATTGTCATAAACGGTGAGCCTTCAGACCGAGGTGACAGGGGATCCGGGACGGCGAGGAGGGAGTGTTTTTTTGCAGTAAAATGATTACAGAGATAAAGATGAAAAGTCTTGCGTCTGTCCCCCGGCACCTCCCAGAATGATGGCGGGCAAAGCGGGCGTGATTTGTTTCCACCAAGGAGGCGAATGACACTGTGTGGGCAACCCATTGGCTCGTCACAATTAGGAAACTTGTTCTTGTAGTTAGATATCCGCTTGATATTCAGTGCATGCGGCTTTTTTTTTTTCAGAAACACCACCTGCTCATGAGCGGCTTGTCCAGGGGCACTTGTGGCTTAGAAGAGCAAAGCAAATGAAGGAAAATACTCTCATGAAACCTTTAAATCATCCTTTGCTGCTGTCTGCCATCCAGGGCAACCCTATGGAGAATATCAGGCAGCTACAGTGAGAACAAATTGTATGCTATTCTGCTGCTCTATAAGGCGAGTGTACAACTAGGAACCTTCTATTTTTTTTCTCTCGCCGTATGAAATGCAAATATGCCCTGAAACCATGTAATCTTCCTCTCAACGGCCTCTTACATATGCGTAACAGAAATAGAGCCTAATATGCGGGTCATACGCACACAGATTATTGTTTACAATGTGTTGTTTGCATGCTTCAAGTATCTACACTGAGCACACTGCAAGTGTTAAATGAAAAAACTATAAGGACGGCCCCCCGTAGGTGTTGATAGACTGAAGCATTGTGGCTGAAACAGCAGTGAACCCTATTGTTTATTGTAAGGCAGTGTAGCCTCTTTGGGTGGTGCATCCAGCTTTGATAAATGAAAAAGTTATAAATCAGAGGCAGGACTAGCAGAATAGCAGCTGGTCAAGATCTTGCCCTTGTTTGGTGTCACAGCGTTGCACACTGGCAGCGTTATCAGGTCCGTAAACCACAGCCAACCTTATCTGACTTCTCTGAAATAATCTCACATCTTCTGCTTTTGCTCAACAAGGGTCATCTCACAACAGAGCCGCAGAAGGCTTTTTTTTTCTTCAGAACATAACATCAAAGAAATGAGATGGTGAACAGAACTCCTCAACAAAACATGGCCTTTCTTTGGAAACAAAGTCAGAGTCACATTTACATCAGCTAAGATGAACATATCTGGATTCTTAAAATAAGAAAGTGAAACCTTTGCAGAGTAGGAATGAAAAAGTGTTTGCAAGCTGTGCGAAATGGTACATGCTCTGCAATTTCTTCATTGACTAGTATTAGCAAATAACTATTGCGAGTTAAGATTTAAGATTTTGTCCTGTAGGGTGTTTGTAATGCTGCAAGGCTCAACACTAACATTTTTAAAGTGGTTGCCAGGCTGGTAACCAGGCATCAGAGCTTTTGGTTGCTGAAACTGAAAACTAGGTTGCCATTTTTTTAGCCACCTTATATTTTGAGTAGGGCTGTCAATTGATTAAGATATTTAATCGTGATTAAGCGCATGATTGTCTATAGTTAATCACGATTAATTGCAAATTAATCTCACATTTTTTATTTGTTCAAAATGTACTTTAAAGGGAGATTTGTCAGGTATTTAATACAATTATCAACATGGGAGTGGGCAAATATGCTTGCTTTATGCAAATCTGGAAATCAATTAACAACACAAAACAATGACAATTATTGTCCAGAAACCCTCACAGGTACTGCATTTAGCATAAAAAGTATGCTCAAATCATAACATTGCAAACTGCAGCCCAACAGGCAACAAAAGCTGTCAGTGTGCTGACTTGACTATGACTTGCCCCAAACTGCAGTGAGCATGTCTGTAAAGGGGAGACTCGTGGGTACCCATAGAACCCATTTTCATTCACATATCCTGAGGTCAGAGGTCAAGGGACCCCTTTGAAAATGACCATGCCAGTTTTTCCTCGCCAAAATTTAGCGCAAGTTTGGAGCGCTATTTAGCCTCATTCACAACAAAGTGGTATGACATGGTTGTTACCAATGGATTCCTTAGGTTTTCTAGTTTCATACGATGCCTCTTCACTCTAGCTTTAAAATTGAGCCCACGATGAAGGGCCAATGGATTTGTACTGATTCCCATCAGAAATCCATTGGCCCGCCAGCACTGAAATCTTTGACTGTGGTCACTCAAGTGACACCAACACTAGCTTGTCCATCATCTGTACTCTGTACTTTCAGAGATCTGTCTTGATTCTGCTTAAGGCTGACCCACACTTAAAGATTTTTAGAATCTTAACAGATGTTGAAAATGTGAGAGACCCCACACACAACGACAAGTTATAGCAAGTTTAACAGTTTTGTTCCTATAGTGTGTGGTGAGCAACGATTTGGCCAAAACAGCACACCACACACTTACTGATTCTATTCATGAACAACAAGAGTCCCGACTCTCAAAACCGGAAATCTCGCAAAATCTCTCGCTATCAAACGTGACTTTAGTGTAAACAAACATGTCGGACCAGGAAGAATTAGTTTTGCATTAGGTAATGCATTAGCCACGGCAGCCATGACATCGGTGGTTGTCCTTCCGCTTCAGTCGGCTTGGTTCTCAATTGGCTGCCGTTCTTCCCCACGCGACTGCATCATTGGCTGTCCTCGGGTTCCCCACACACAACAGGAGATTCGATCGTAAATATTAAACATGTTTAATATTCACAATTTGAAATCATAGTGTCCAAGATGGACTTTCGAGTCGATCGGGGATATGAAAAAAACACTCTTAATATACCTCAAACCACAAGAACATCTGGCAAGCTAATCTTTAGAACCATCAAAAATTGAGGCTTTGTTGACCAATGTCGAGAGGGGGGGGGAACCCAAAAATCAGCTTGATTCTCGTGTAGTATGTGCCCCGCATTAGACAGCTGAGTCCCCTCTCACATACAGCTACATACAACCGGGGTGCACATTTTGCTGTCCCTATTTTTTATATGTTAAAAAATGGTCGCCACTGATGGCAACCAAAGGCCATGGATTGGGTGCCAATTTATCAAAACGGTTGCCCTGGCAACTGTTATTGTCGAGCCCTGACGTCCGTGTCCAACTCCAACAGCAGCTGTTGTTGGACATTGATTTTTGTCATTTCAGCACTTCCTCAAGTACTGGAAAAGTATTTTGTTCTGTTCAGCTGACAGGGTTGCATTGATTGTCCCTGTAGCCTCTGCAGTCCCTGATCACATGTGGCAGCACATTTTCTTTTAACACCATTCAGTTCAGCCGCGCCAGTGATTGCAGTTCACAGACCTAATCAAAGAAAACGATTCATCTGTTCAGTGATTCATCCGTGGGAACTCCTGCGTCTCCGCCTCTGAGGGAACAGGTGACTTTTTCCACGTCAGCCCCCCAACCAGTTAAAATTAGTCTCCCCTACTTTAACATCTTTAGACGGGGAAAAAGAAAATGTCTCTATCTTGAACTGTGATATCCAATCAGCCAGCCGTTTGCCTGGAAGACTTAATTCCAGGTGAGAATTTGAGTGGGGACGGGAGAGATCAAGGTACCAGCAAGCTTATGATCTCAGTCCTGGGAAAGTGCTGAGGCTGGAGGCTTGATTGATAGCCACAAAACAGCCCGAGTGAATGTGCTTACCCATCTACTGTAGGAAGGGCTAGAGACGGGGAGAGATGGGGCTGGATTTTATGCATTCCACTCCCTCTGCATAGCCATTGGTGGTGCAAATGAAAGAATGACCCCTGCTGGTGGTTCCACATTTTCTCTGCCAGTGAGGGGTCTGCAGACACTGCTCACTCCGTTCTCCAATGTTAACAGCAACAGGATTTCATTGCTGCATATGAAGGAAATAAAGTGCAGCCTTTATCAATAAATGCATTGTTTCTCTTTCAGCAAACGGTGAGTTTCCACCGGTGGTCACCAGCACGACCAGGCTGCCGTTCCAACCAACCAACAAGACTGCGCCGCCGTACGCCATAGATTACTGTAAGTGTGAGCTTGATCACCAGCTGAAAGAGTGAGTGCTGCTCAGATGGATGCCCTCCGTCCTGTTCTGAAGGGGAGAATATTTTCCACAATCCTATTTTCTGTTTCTCCTTCTGTCTCTCTTTTGTCTCCTTCACTCACACACACAGTACATACAGCACACTTGAATGCATTAATGATTCACAATATACCCTACACGTGCCGAGCATGGCGCGACACATGGGCTGCAACAAAGTAAGTGTGCCCCCTGCTGGTCTGCACCATGTCCACATCTGAGTGGGTGCTGCAGAGATCTCCTTTGGCATTAAATGGAGCAGGACGGGCAGTTTTGAAGTCTAAAATCCTCCAATTTGTCTCTCGAGAATGTCAATGGAGCCACTTACAAAGACTTGACATTTTCCACCTTACACTCTCTCGCTTCCCTGCTTCAAAAGGGTAAAGACAAGCACAGATTCAATTTCTATATTTATAGTCATAAGTTAGAGTTACCTTCATATCAAACCTGCTCTAAGACACATTTCTTCAGCTGGTATGGCTTTGAAGTGCTAGAGGTACCATGGACTTAGAGACTGGACTTTAAGATATCAGCCACTACCATTTAAGAGTAACACTGTATGGTAAATCTTTTTCCGAGGCATACATTTTTCATCCTTTTTCTCAGAAATAATTTACCGCAAAGCATATCGTGACTCATACAAACGTTGAATGAATGTCTGTCTCAGTTTCAGTGACTTTGAAGACTTGTTTTCCAGTCCAACCAGATGATTGGTCCGGACAGTGTTCCCACACTCCAGGATTGTAATTGCATTCATCTATATCTTGTTTTCTCTCCCAAGCAGCGTAAAAAAGGCTTTTATGACATTCATACGCTGTTAAAGCCCAGCAAATCAATTTTGTAGTGTGCCGAGGCTCGCCTTCCACTTGAAACTGGTTAGAAGAATCACACTCTCACACTGCCTGCCGGCCCTGAAAGACCCACATCTTTGCGTTGTCATATTGCCCTTGAACACACACAGAAGCCACAGCCAATATACCTTCTGAGCCTACAGTATATGAGATGAAATATTGCTCATCCAAAAAGAACTTAATGCTAAGACGCAGGAAACAAACAAGCCGACCAGTTTAATGCCAGCGTTAGTTTGTTTTTGTCTCATTATATGCTCAGAGGACAATTTGAAAATAGGCTCCAACTAAAAAACTTTTATGTTTTACTTTGTTTTGCACTGTTAGACTGTTAGCCGGTGGTCTTTTTTTTTATAGCAAAATAAAGAGCAATTGCACTAAATGGGAGAAATTATAATAATAATAATTTCGGGAAACTCAAAGACACTTTAAACAGATAAAATTATCATAATACAAGGACATAATAAAAATATAAAACACACAACATTAATCACACATTAAAATCAGTTCTAAAAAGGTGAGTTTTGATTAGTGATTTGAATGTGGACAGGTTGGTGCAGTCTCTGATGTGTTTGGGGAGTGAGTTCCAGAGGGAGGGGGCAGCTATGGCGAATGCTCTGTCGCCCCAGGTCCGGTGCTTGGTTCTGAGTGGTGTGGACAGCAGAGCTCTGAATGTACTGGAGTTTATTGAGGACTTTGGATGGTGAGCCGTAAAGAATGCTGTTGCAGTGGTCAATTCTGGATGCGATGAAAGCTTGGATCAGAGTTTTGGCAGCAGAGAAGGAGAGTGACGGGCGGAGATGAGCTATGTTTTTGAGGTGGAAAAAGGCAGTCCTGGTGATGTGGTTGACGTGTTCAAAGGAGAGGTGGCTGTCGAAAATGACTCCAGGTTGCGGATGTGAAGGGAGGGGACAGAGTGGAGTTGTCGATGGTGAGGCAGAAGTTGTGAGTGGTTTTGCTTAGTGATTTGGGACAGATGATGATCATGTCTGATTTGTCGCAGTTGAGTTTGAGAAAGTTGATTTGCATCCATGATTTAATATCACTGAGGCAGTTGGTCAGAGTGGAGTGTGTGGCGGTGGCGATGGATTTTGTAGAAATGTAGAGCTGAACGTCGTCGGCATAACAGTGGAAGTGGTCATGGCGGCGTATGATGTTACCAAGGGGAAGCAGGTGGAAGATGAACAGAAGGGGACCAAGCACAGAACCCTGGGGGATGCCTTGGGACAGAGGAGCGGGGGAGGAGGTGCAGTTGTTGATGTTGATGAATTGTTGTCGGTTTGTGAGATATGACTTTAGCCAGGAGAGGGCAGTGCCGGTGATGTTGAGGTAGGATTCAAGGCAGGAGAGAAGAATGGTGTGGTTGATGATGTCGAAAGCTGCAGTGAGGTCGAGGAGGATGAGGATGTTGAGGTGACCAGAGTCTGAGGAGAGGAGGAGGTCGTTGGTGACTTTGAGGAGGGCTGTTTCTGCGCTGTGTTGTGAGCGGAAACCGTATTGAAATGGTTCATACAGGTCGTTGGAGATGAGGTGGGTTTTGAGTTGTGAGGCGACAGCACGTTTCAGTATTTTAGACAGAAGGGGGAGATTGGAGATGGGCCAGAAATTAGTCATGACATCAGGGTTGAGTCCAGGTTTTTTGAGGATGGGGATGACCAGTTTGAGTGCTTGGGGGACTGAACCAGAGCTGAAGGAGGAGTTGATGATGTGTGTGATGAATGAGGAGATAGCTGGGAGTCAGTCCTTAACTACGGTTGTTTACAGGTTTTGGCGAAATACTACCGTGTGTAAGTTGTATAAAGCCTTTTGTGGCTCCAAAAGGAGCTGCATGCACTCTGATGAATTGCCTCAAGTGATGTCATTTGAGTCACTGTCGGCTGAGTCTAATGACTACAAGTTTGAAAATAAAAAAAACATGGGGGTGTGGAGTAGAAAAAAGTGAGCCTGCACCCGATTCGACTGTTATCAGCTCATTAAATGTGTGTTATCAGTTATTATAAGCCCCATAGATGTGGGTCAGTAGGGGCCTGCTACAACTACTATGTTGTAAAAGTGAAAGTGAAACTTAAAAGCAGCACGTTCTAACATGTTGTAAAGCTGAATGAAACGTTACGTTTTGAACACAAACAAAACAGCTTGTTAGGTGTCGTATCTTTTCTGCGACAGTGCTGTTGAAGTGATGATGAAGGAAGCTCCGAGGACACTGTTCTTGCTGGTAAATAGAGTTTATTACAAACAAGTCACACATGTCATACGGACGTCTCGAGCAGTCCGGAGGCCTCCAGTCGAATATGAAAGTCCTGCAGCTTGGGGGCCCCCGACCACCTTATATCGGGTTCAGGCCCTCCAATCACCGAGCTAAGATATGAACTCATGTCTTAGGTATTCTCCTACATGTTTATCTTTCAGCCCCTGGCCTTTGCCCTACTTCTTTCACATATGTTTACAATTAGGGGCCTCTCAGTCCGGCATCAGACCTGAAAATATACCACATATTCCCCCCTTCGAGACTTAACAAAGTCTCGAAAAAATAAGAGAAGAAACATACAGGTGTATCAACATGACAAATTTAACAACCTGTCCTTATTACCATTGAAACAACTTTATGGAGTATAAAAGTGAGAGTGAAAAACCTGTCAGGCAGCTAATCTTTCTTGAACAATGTATTAAACAATGTATACAGGAAAATTCTCTCACGGTCCCTCTGCCAAGGCGACCATACGTAATACTCCATAATACTGAAATACAGAATTTTAGCAATTTGTATATGGAACTGATTTAAGCAAATGCATATGGAACTCTCAGTAAATTAAAACAAAACAATGTCCAAAGTCAGGCTGGTCGACCCATCGCACCCTTCTATGAACCTTTTCCTGCCTACCCCACTGTCCCTAAACATCGAGAAAAAGAAAAAGAAAACATCTGAGGTCCCATTGTATTTAGAAACCATCATTTCTCAAGCATGTAATACACAAAAAAGAAAATTCCTTTTCAATAACACTAAGGTAACATCTCAGAGAAGACATAAGACTGTATAACGCTGTAGTTTCTCAGCAGCCTTGACGCCGGTGTAGTATCGATGACGTCTTGACTCTGAATGTTGTATCGACAGTCCACGTTCAGAGTTCTTCAGGCCATTCGTATTTTCATGTTTGAAATGTCTGAATCCATTCAGCCCCTCGGAGTCCCTGACAATCCACCACCCTCACAGTGTTCTTCCCCCAGAATGTTCTAGAATGAAAGAAAAGAAAACCAGTATCTTTTGCATACAGAACAGATACAAATTAAAACATCAAACACAGAATAAGAACACTTTTATAAGTAAAAATGTGAAATTAGAAATCATACATGTGAAATTAATCATATTGTTCATAAATGTCCATTAATCATATTGTTCATATTAGAAATCATAAATGTGAAATTAATCATATTGTTCATTTGTTGCCATACCCCCCCTTCGAGACTAAACAAAGTCTCGAAAGAGCAACACAACAGCAACACTACAAACTACACAAGCAAAAACAGAGGTAAATAATATGATTATGTTTTAAAATGGATATTCCTCCATCACTTCGATCTTCATTGCGTCATCCTCTTCCACGTCCGTGTCAGCTTCGTGTAATAATGGCATCAACGTTTGATCGCCGGGCAGCACAACTCCAACCCATTTAATTATCATGGCCTTTGCAAAGGTCAACAACATCGTGCAAAAACAAAACATCACGCACAACGACAGAACGAGCGCTACCAAAACCTGAACTAACACTGCTCCTAGTGGCCCCAATTTATCCCGCAACCAAGCATTTGCAGACCATCCCGCGTCTTCTGATGGGCCAAACGCATCTCTTATGAGCTTCAATGCCCCTATGACACTAGTCATATTATCAGAACTATCGGGAATCAAAGTGTAGCAAGCATCTCCTGTTAAATTTAAAGCAACACATAAGCCCCCTTGTTTGGCCAAAATATAATCAAGAGCCATGTCATGTTTCAGCAACGTCAGTCTGTGACTTCTCTGGGTGTTTGACAACAATTCGAAACCTCTTATAGTTTCGTTCGCAAAGCCTTGCAAGGTGTAGGTAATGTTGTCGATGTGATCTGCTAAGAATGTCACACCATACCACGGAAAAAATCCTATACCCCACTTCTCTCCTAAACTTATTCTCCAATGGAAGGATTCCAACTTGTGAAACTGTGCCAACTCACGTTTTCTCCTACTACTTGAAGCGACATCAGATTGGACCCCCTCTGTCCCTACTCCCTTCTGGATAGTAAGAACCTCATATGGAAGTTTCAACAGTGACATATAACAGCATCCTGTCCACCCATATGGTAGAAATATGTATGCCTTATTACCACAGACCCACCAAATATCCTTGAAATTCCCTATAGTCACATTCCCTGGCAATATCTGGTTATGTACCCTCAAAATTGTCTTCTTTTTGTGTTGTGGTGCCTGAAAAAACGCTTCATACGAATCATTACTATTCCCACGTTCCATTTTACCCAAGTCCATCATATATTTATCACACTTTGATAACCCCATAAACGTTCCCGGCCCTTCATGAGTTGTATTTGAACAAAAACAGCTGGTAGCTCCCACTGCTGTCACCTCCATTATATCAGGGACCGCTGTTCTGATATCTTCATGCTGATCGCGTATATTTACATATGGTAAACCTGCCACCCAAGAACAAGTCAATCTAGGCTTAAAAAGGTTCATTGCTAAAGCCATCACTTTATCCACTGATGATTGCTGTTGATACAAGAGCCATGATAATGCATAATTTTGACACATAGTGGTTAGTGGTTCTGGTATAGTCTCTAAAATCGAAGGCCATGAGCTTGGCGATCGGATTTTCACCAGATACGGACCATCCGTTTTCACAACCGATCTTACGGAGTGGGTTACTTGCTGAAACCATAAGTTCCTACCTGCCCACGGGTCTGCGATTTGTAACACTGAAGGATCAAACCCAAATGCCTTCCATTTAGTGTCTCTCTTCTGCAATACATGGTTCTGTTCAAACATCTCCTGTGATATCTGATCTGAGTCAACAAACTCCTTTCCCATATCTAAAATATTCCTCTGAACAGTCTCAGATGAATTTCCAACCTTCACTTCCTCAATCTCCTTCCTACTACCCACACTAATCCCCATCTCCAACATAGACTTCCGTCTCTCATTTACCATCTCTTTCATTTTCAAGGATACTTTATCAAGTGTCTGTGTCACATTCTCCAATTTCCTAGGCGTTAATATTACCGCCAAGGTAGTACTCTGATTGGAAGCATTATCATTATTTATTGATTTCAATTTTAAAGTAGCAGCCTCTGAGCTGGACGTAGATGACTCTACATCCTTTTCTTCTATCCTCTGTTCTCTAACTTCAACAATGTCATTGCTTCTGTTCACTCTAGGCTCTATTTTTGACACTTGCTTCTCGACTAAATTAACCACATCCTTAAAGGTCCAAGATGTCATATTAGATGTCTGCGTTGTATTTACAAATGTCGTAGATGCCACGGATGTCGTCACTGTTGTAACATTCATCCCCTTTGAAGTCATAATTAGAGTAGTAGCCAGAGTCGGTGTATGAACATTCTTAGTTGTTTTTGGAACTAATGTAACAAGCTTTATCTGTGTACTAATCACCTTTGGTTACTGTAGTAAATTGTACGCTGTTTAATTCCTAGTTTTTTTTTTTTGAAAAATCAATTTCACCGTCTTATCCACAAACTCTTTCCCATTGTCTGAGGATATTCGATCTGGAAGTCCCCACCTGCTTATGACCTCTCTGCATAAGAACTTGGCAACCGATTGAGCATCCTTTCGTTTTGTTGGACAGGCCTCAGGCCATCGTGAAAATCTGTCCACCACGACTAGCATGTACCTTTTCCCTTCAATCGGTTTTATCATGTCAACATAGTCTATAACTAGTTCCACCTGCCTATGACATAATCAATCTGTTCAAGCAAACATGGTGCCCAAAAACCATACTCTTTGGTAATCTTTCTCTTAACTTCCCCCCTTGCAACGTGAGCTAAGCCATGCGCCTCCTGAATCATCAGACTAGTTGATTTAGTGGAGCCTGATTCTGCATAACCAGAGCCTGCTTCTTCTCCATCCTCTTATTATCCATCAGTTGCATGTGATTAAGTTTCCTGAGGGTCTCTTGGTCCAGGTCTTTTTGATCATGTTCTTTTTTCCTATACAGCTCAACTTGGTGGGCTATATGATCCGTATAACCACTCTTTGCCATGCTTCCAAGACCAACCACCTCTGCCAATTTGTTTCTCACTGGCAGGGGCAACCCCTTCTGTATTCTGGTTCGCAAAATCGACTGCTCCATTTGATTCAAATCCGGGTCATTTCCTGTGATACTTCTCCACACTCGATGAACTCTCGACACATAGGCCCTCGGGTTTTCCTCATGTCCCAGTGGATCAATAAAAATATTGTCAGGATGTACGTTTGTCGGAAATGTGTCTTTCAGCGCCCTGCACACTGGGCCTCTACTTGCAGCAAACAGCTCTGAATCATTCACAGCAGTTCCCACATATCGATTAAGTCCAGCTTTCTGTAGAATATCTTCCATAGCGTGAATTCCAATGAGGCAGGCCAAGAGTCTCTTTATATCTCCCATGGCCAGTTGCTCTCCCACTGTGATTTCTTCCAACTTCGAAATCCAAGGATGTGCTCCATCTTGAAGAGTAGGTAACTTTTCACGTATGTTTGACATATCTGTATTCTGCCAAGGCTTGTACTCCAACTTCCGTCCTCGGATAATGACTGGACAGATTTTTCCAGTCTCCTTCTTGTTTCTTGAGCGCAATGCATATCTCATAGCTGGTTTTGGGGAGCTCTTCTTCTGTAACTCTTTTTTCTGTCTATACAGTTCCTCCAATTGTTCTTCCAACGTTCCTTGGCGATCAGGGCTGGGACTTCTATCCAAGCATGAAAAGCATTCCTCTATGCTTCTTTCGATTTCTCTCATAGTTTTCCGTGCATCCTCTTCATGGCCCTCTTCCTGGCCCTCTTCATCCTCACTGTCATCAGAGTTATCATTTCCTCTTATTTCCGCTCTTGCCAACATCCGCCTGACTTCAGGGTCATATCCTCCTCTACACCCTTCCTGATCGCTTTGGTCACTCTCGTTTCCATGGTCCCGCTTTTGCCTCCTAGACCCAAACTTTGTTTTACTCTTACTTTTGGATCTTGGATACATCGTTATAGTTGTCTCCGCTCGTCCTGTTTCTATTATTCTGTCCTCCTCGTTTCTGATACGGTAGTCACCTTCCTGACTGATCACCGGGATTTGAGGATAGATTTTCTTAGCCATCGTCTTTACCTCATAGGGTGGTGGTCCCATCACAGGGTTCATGTGTGAGAACGATGAATTGGTGTCTTTCCTTAGTTTTTCTGTTTGTTCTGTGTTTTGTTTTATTTCTTCTTCAACTTTATCCCTCTTATCGTTTGCAGCTTTGATCAGTTTCTGTCCCTCATCTTCAAATAACTGGAGAATGCCAAGCTCCACTTGCCTCTTCTCTTTGCGTTTTATCCCCTTTTTTCCCTTCTTTTGCTCAGCTCTGTATGTCGATACAAGTACTAGCATTATTCTAATTACATCTGGGTTAAGCGTCCCCTCTATTGGCCATGGTTGGTCAATTTCAGGCCAGCGTTTGTGCCATTTTTCCGATATTTTTGCAATGTTTGCGATGCCCCTAATTAAAGGATTATTCTTCTGTACTATCTCAACAGGAGTGATTACTTTCGGATTTTTAGTGTTCTTCTTCCCCATTATAACGGCTTCCTTATGTTCCGTTATTGTACTTTAAGAAGTAATTGCTGAAATTAAAAACTACTCAAGGCTTATTTAGATTACTTCCCCCCTTTTTTTTTTTTTTTTTTTTAAATCCAATTACCCAATTAATCAATTAACCAATTATCCAATTAACCAATTAACCAATTAACCAATTAACCAATTCTCCAATTAACCAATTAACCAATTGACCAATTAACCAATTAACCAATTAACCAATTAACCAATTCTCCAATTAACCAATTAACCAATTGACCAATTAACCAATTAACCAATTAACCAATTAACCAATCAATCAATTAACCAATCAACCAATCAACCAATTAACCAATCAATCAATTAACCAATTCTCAAATCAACCAATTAATCCGATTATCCAACCAATCAGTTAACCAATTATCCAATTAACCAATTGATCAACTAGCCAATCAGTCAATCAACAATTTATCCAATTATCCAACTCCTCAATTAATCAACAAATTAACCAGTCATCTAATCAATCAATATTCAGCTCAAATCTTCAAACAGTCACCACCTTGAATGTCCACCACATCACAGATCAGACAAACTACGCACCATAACATACATGAACATCTGTAATTGTCAGTAGAGGTTAGACTCAACAATCATATGCCATTAATTAATCAAATGCATTCACTGATCAATCCGTTGCCAAGTTTTCTATTAATTCATTTATTTATTTCTCCTAACTGAGCAGGTCAGTTTCCTCTTAGGTTTAATAAATGAAAGCAGGTCTATATGTGTACCATCAATATTGCTTATGACTGAGAACACATACACATATGGAAATGCAGGTTTTGTTTTTGTTAAAGAGTTTGTGTATAAGTTGTACCGGCCTTTTTAGTAGATTGACCTGGAAAGCCTTCCAAGTTGACGTCAGCAATCCCCCCTCCGTGATGTGCCGGCCCTCTGCCTTGTCTCCCATCTCAATTCTCACTCACCATAAATGACATAACAGACAAGGAACAGGCAATGATTTAGTCTCTTGTGAACCCATAGGTCCCTTTAACAGCATCATACATTATATTCCTAACTTAAACCCCTTATCTAAACATTAAAGAATCCCACTGGACCAAACAGTTCAAATGGCAAAGGAATTTTCTGTATCTCCCAAGAAAGGGTCATCGAAAGGAATTTTGGGAAGAGAGAGAGAGAGGGAGAGAGAGAGAGAGGGAGAGGGGGGGTTTCAATCACTACCCTTCTTAGAGAAGTTCATTTTGTGCTTTAACAGCTTTAATTATTATATAACGTCCCTTTTAAGAAGAGCTCATGTTTTAGTCTTTTATAAGAAGCTCATGGTTTTACACACTACATTATTCAATTCAACAGTCTTCTTAGAAAAAGGCAAGAAGCTCATTGGTTTACACAATATATCATTAGTCTTCTAACCATTTTATGGCCCACATCTGGACTCCATCAGCAGCCAAATGTCACACACATTTACGCACCCACATTTTTCCCCTCTGCTCCCCTCAAAGTAAACACACTCCCACCTTTTTTTTTTTTTTTTCACTCCAAAACTCCAACGCACATACATCCAGACTCCAACGCACACCCATTTTTCTCAACTGCACCCTTCCATCCCAAAGTAAACACGCACCCACATTTTCTTCACTTGAACTTTTAGATATATTCCTATGCATGCTTTCTGCCGCTATTTCCTTACTTTTTCTCGTAAATTTCTGCTACCCATGAGATGTAAAATTTTCGACGAGAAGTTACTTCTTGAATCACCGTTCGTCAACAGCGTCAGAGTGGTAACTGTCAATCGAATTGTGATTCTACACTCTCCAGTTATTAACTGACCATCAGATGTTGTTTCAGGTTTTAATTTGGCCCATACTACAATGCTCCTCACCTGAGGGCTCTATCCTATCCGATTTGCGGCTTGTCATATGATCATTTCCTTTATTTCCTTTATTTCCTTTAACACTCTTTACATTTATTTATTCAAATTACCTGGATCCAGGTTTCCCAATTTTGTCTTTCTAAGTTAATTCCGGACTATGTCAGAGCCATCGTTACGCAGTGGCTAATATGCATGCGTCTTACCGTTAAGAAGTTTAGGGCCCCTCTTCATTAATCCTGCACGATACTTTTTAACCACCTTATCGTTACCATAAAGCTATTCTAAACTATTCCTTGTATTTCTCATACTTCTTTTCTTCCCTTTATATCTTTTCTCTATTCATTCCCCCTTTTTTCATTAAATTTAGCACGGAGCCTCACTTTAAACATCAAATCAACAGTACATGTCTATAACCAGAAGGTTCTTAATTTACGGTGTGTCCAAACAACTCCACATAACAGCCCCAATTAATGACCAGCATTCAATGAGTGATCTCACCGTTCTGTGAAGTTGTGCTGATGGTCACCTCCGATCCTGTTCGTGACGCCAAATTATGTCGTATCTTTTCTGCGACAGTGCTGTTGAAGTGATGATGAAGGAAGCTCCGAGGACACTGTTCTTGCTGGTAAATAGAGTTTATTACAAACAAGTCACACATGTCATACGGACGTCTCGAGCAGTCCGGAGGCCTCCAGTCGAATATGAAAGTCCTGCAGCTTGGGGGCCCCCGACCACCTTATATCGGGTTCAGGCCCTCCAATCACCGAGCTAAGATATGAACTCATGTCTTAGGTATTCTCCTACATGTTTATCTTTCAGCCCCTGGCCTTTGCCCTACTTCTTTCACATATGTTTACAATTAGGGGCCTCTCAGTCCGGCATCAGACCTGAAAATATACCACATAGGTTTAGGCAACAAAACTTCAACTTCTTTAGGTTAAGGCAACAAAATGCTTATAGTGATCACGTCTGTCCGAGTCAAAATGATCACTAAATGCGGTTATATATAGTGATTATTATAACCACATTTTTGTTGTTTTGCATCATTTCTCATGCAGATTACCATCTAATAGACATTTGTATATTTATTACATGAATACAAAGTAATGAAACAGATCACTTTGCTATTTACTGGCTCACTTCTTCTGCCTTTTCCCTCTTTTCATTGCCGTTTTTTGGCCGGCTCTGCAGGCATGCAGATGAACAGCGCCCCTTTGCCCGGACTCCTCCCTCACCCGTTAGCAGTATGGAGGGAGACAGGCGCCGGTCTGCATGTGTGCCGCAGAGCCGGTTGAGGATTGGTAAAAGTTTCACTTTGAGGGGATTACGTAACCAGGCATTATCAATCCACTTGACAAGGGCGCTTTCCCTGTGCGCATTCATTTTTCATTCAGAAATGACTTCCCTTTTCCCGTCACAATATCAATGTGCACGCAGCGTCAGCCTCAGGTATCCAGCTGGAAAGCAGACGGTCCGTGAGGCAAAGTATCGAAGGAGTAAAGTAAAAAACTAAACAAAAATTAACATTAGTCTAACCTAGTTTTGAAATGTTTTTTCACATGTTGTCATGTATGAAAAGACTCAAAACAAACACTAAAAGCAGACTACTTGATTACTATAGGCAAATTATTTAAACAGCGGTTGTATGGGAATGATTCTGTCCCAAGCTTTTTGATTCATATAAGTGGTTGATCACTGAAACCGTGATCACTAGCGTTTCCCACTGTGCTGTGTTTTGTGTTACATCCATCGCCCCCGACCAACACCCCGTATGGAGTTTTTTTACTACTCTGACTTACGTTTTTGCTCCTGTCATAATTACTACGGTCATTAGAGGTCGCTGTTTCCTTCTTTCAGTGATCGCCCATATGAATCGATGATTAAACCTTCTAGTGGGTGTAAAAGGCCCCTTCTGACCTAAATCTATGAGGCGTATAGCCACTGAAAACGCCCATTTAATGACCTGATAACAGTCTAACCGGCTGGAGCCAGATATCTGTAACCCGCTCCTCATCTCTGCTTGAAGCTAGAGGCTCCATGCTACATTAGCCACTGCTAGCATAACTCTTCAGCCAAACTGTTGTGGCCAAGTTGCATTGTGGTTAATGTAGACACCAAGTTTGACAAGGAAGAAGAAGGAAAAAAAGATGCTTCAGTTGCATCAATTTTGGTCCTGTTTTTTCTGTTATGAGTGTGAAGCTAAATCGGTGGAGTGCTCTTGGAAGCCTGAACAGCCAGACAGACAGACGGCTCTCTCTCTCTCTCTCTCTCTCTCTCTCTCTCTCTCTCTCGCTCTGCCTGCATCGCCGATTTAACATACAGCATCACCTTTGCTGTACAGCCACTGAGTACCGACTAGAGCAAAACGGTGCCTGACACAAAGTAGGGATGATGGTTTCGCCTTAACAACAATGCTCAACAGCAGACCAACGCGGACCAATAGTCAATTGTTTGTCAGGGCCCTAATATGTTTGTTCAGTGGCTTGCCTGATTGAATGTCTGTGATGTGGGTCGCTCCTTAGCCTTGAACACAGAGTGGTCCGTTTGCCTCTCGAGGTTCAAACTGGGACAGTAAAACATCAGATGTTAATGTTTGGCCAGCGGGCATGATTTGATAATGTTACAGGATTAAGCATTGAACCGGAGCCACAGGCATGACTCCGTCAGCTAACAAAGACTACTCAGTCTATCAAGAAAAGTGTTTATGCTGAGCGGGAAATATGGCATTTCAGGAAATATTTTATATGCGATATTTAGGGCTGTCAAAGTTTACGCAATAATACTGCGGAAATTTGTTTTAAGGCCACTAATTTCTTTAATGCATTAACGCAACTTGCAATTTTTTAGGTTGTAGCGGGCTCAGTTTTAAAGCTAGAGTGAAGAATTGGTATCTTATGAAACTAGAAAACCTAAGAAATCCATTGGTACCAACCATGCTATACTAGCCTGTCGCTCCAAACTTGCGCTAAATTTTGGTAAGAAAAAACTGGCATGGCCATTTTCAAAGGGGTCCCTCGACTTCTGACCTCAAGATATGTGAATGAAAATGGGTTCTATGGGTACCCACGAGTCTCCCCTTTACAGACATGCCCACTTTATGATAATCACATGCAGTTTGGGTCAAGTCATAGTCAAGTCAGCACACTGACACACTGACAGCTGTTGTTGCCTGTTGGGCTGCAGTTTGCCATGTTATGATTTGAGCATATTTTCTATGCTAAATGCAGTACCTGTGAGGGTTTCTGAACAACATTTGTCATTATTTTGTGTTAATTGATTTCCAATAATAAATATATACATACATTTGCATAAAGCAGCATATTTGCCCACTCCCATGTTGATAAGAGTATTAAATACTTGACAAATCTCCCTTTAATGTACATTTTGAACAGATTAAAAATGTGTGATTAGTTTGCAATTAATCGCAATTAACTATGGACAATCATGCGATTAATTGCGATTAAGTATTTTGAATCGATTGACAGCCCTAATGATATCATATAAAAGATATACAGTAGGGCTTTGTTACCAGGATCTAGCTGCACGGGTAGCAACAAAAAGGCCATTTTAATGTGCTTACACAGATAATACTCAGTATGGTGACAATAAAGCCGGCAGACTCAGAGAAAGATGGGACTGTGAGATCACTCTGCTCTCGCCCTTGTGATTATCATAGATATTAACTCGGGCGGGAAAGAAGTTGAACTTGCAGTTACACATCGGCCATTTCAAAGACAGCCATGAGCTGTTAACATTCGTCAGGCGTCTCACTTCTCCCCTTCTGGAGCTGATGCTTTGACGTCTGCAGGGCAGGATGGCAAGCCTGATGAGGGTTTTGGCTCAGCAGACCTGTCACTCCAACACGGCTCTCCTCTTCCCCCACGACACGCTCAATGATTAACCCCAGCAAACGTCAACGTCTCTTGTCTCCGCTCACTTTCCCCTTAATCTTTCCTCTTACTCTGCCACCACATATTGGGTCTTTTTGTTTCTCCATTTGTTTCCCATCTTCCATCTTTATCATTTGAAAGCTGCTGTTGACTGTCTGTTAGTTCACATTACTGCCCTCCCAACCCCGCCGCCGGGTCTTTCTGTCACTCTGATCTCGGTCTGTTGTCCCACTTCCTGTTCCTGCTGCTCTTTCTTTTTTGCCCTTCACCCTGACTTTACCTTCATTGGTTTATTTCCTCTTCTTCTTTTCTCCCCTCATCTCCATTGATTCCCCACTATTCTGTCAGCTTTCATTTCTCACCACTGCCCTACTGTGTGGCACCCGCCTCTCACTGCTGACTCATCATTTGCTTTCGGGAGGGGGGAAAGTGAAAAAAGTCAACCGAGATGAGCTTGCTTCCCTTTCTTTTTTGTGATTACCTCTACTGATGGGAAAGGAACGCGTCGCTAACCTCAAAATGAGCTCCGGGGCCTATTTTTCTCTGGCCATTCACTGTATGAGAGTGTGTGGGTGTACGTGTGGGTGTGTGATTGACAAAGATTAGTGTTTTTAGTTTTTTTTTTACGACAATAAAACAACTTTACACAATACGCCGTCACGATGCAACAAAGCATCATCATATTTACACCTCACCTGCGGGATGTACAAGCATTAGCTTCTTTGAACAGACAGCACATTTTCACATCAAGGTGTTCCACTTCCGTTCGCACAACAACAACAGACGACAACAAAAACATGAGTTCTGTGGAGTAGATGAAAACTGGCATCAAATCAAAGACAGAAGGGTGGGTGATTGAAGCGATCCGATTGGCTCTTGAAGGTAACTGACGGCAGATGTTGCTCTCTGAATGCTCCGTGCAGAAGAGAAGTTTCTGGCCAATACGTGCTCGCTAATTAGCTGCAGAGTGGAGATGGATATTTGTTCATAAACATTGGCCTGTGGCAATCAGTTAGCTAGTCGTTGTTACTTTGGGTTTTGGAGAGAGAACATTAGTCATTAGGACAGATATGAGACTGATAACGAGCAGTGCCACACAAAATAGGCTTTTGGTAATTAATTGGACTCGGGTGCCTCATAAGCTTTGTGCTTAGCATTCAGAGCCATTCATGGCGCGCCAGCCTTGATCCATCTTTCTAATGGCCGGCCCAAGGAGGACAACTGTCACTGGATAAGGAGGATACATGCTAAGAGCGGAGAGCTGCGCGGAATGAGAAGTCTACGCCAGTGGTGGACTCAGGTTGTCTGAGGGACAGGGGCGAAAAAAAATACAAAGGACACCAGCTCCACGTGTAGCGGCACCAGCGAGCAGAAAGTGTTCTAGCATGTAGGGCAGCCTGTATGGCACTGCATCATGTTTTGTCAATTTTAAGGCCACCCTAGAAGGCACTTGATCACGCTATATCCACTGAAAGGGCACCCAGGGCACTGCATCACGTTTTCTCTACTGGAAGGGCACCTAGACGGCACTTTATCATGTTTTCTACCAACGTATTTACATACAACAGTTCGTATGATGTCTTACATAAAACTATTGCTCTTTTTTCATTTGTTTTCCTATGAATGTCCAGCAACATGTCAATTTCTGCTCATTACATGCATACAGTCTTTTCAAAATAAACTTACGTCTCCACAGGAAACAACTTCCTTAGGTTTAGACATCGGACAAGATTGACTTGGTTAGGGTTAGGCAACAAAACTACATAGTTAGGTTTAGGAAAAGATTGATTTGGTTAGGATTAGGCAACAAAACTACTTAGTTAGGTTTAGGAAAAGATTGTGGTTTGCTTAAAATAACACCGGAAATGACATTACTTAAGTACGTGAGGTATGGGACAAATAAATCAATATTGACTTCTGGTTTCACACGGGACACGAAAGCTGGTCTACTGGGTGAAAGTCCGGTGATTTTTGATTCACTCATCCACTTTAGTGTGTTTCATCATCTATCATAGGGGCATCCAAGAGGGCACTTTTGCTGCGGTTTGTTCGAACACCCCCACCCCCTTGAGTCTACCAGTGGTCTACGCATTATTGTATTTTTTTTTTTAACTTAAATTATGTTTGGGGTGCATGCAGTTATCTTTTAAAGTTAACATTGATTTTTTTAAAGGTATAATTGATCCAGAAGCCATGTTATATGCAAAAAAACTAATTATCACATATATTTAGTATGCTTTTATTGCACTAATTTGAAGTGCTTCACCTTGAGAAGCAGTTGAGCAGACAAACACTATAATTACAAACAACACGATGTTGAGTCGGAGTGTTTGTTTGGCTGTTATTGTTGACAGTAGTTGTTTTGTAAATCATGTCAAATTGAAACTAATTCATAGTCTGATTATCAGATTGAATTGCCATTTCATTTCCTGTTTGTCACGTTGATCAAAGCAATATGTAACTTATGCTAAACCAAGATATTGTATAAATGAGATATACCAAAACTGAGAATTCTTTTAACACGAAACCCCAAAGATTTTTCTCTGGCATACCTGTAGGCGTTAAGACCATAAACAGCCTCAGGGGGGTTATGTTGCTTCAGGCACCGCTGAAATAATGAAATAAGATCCAGGAAGTCCAGTTTGAGCAACAGATCCCTGAGTTGAAGGTTTATCTGACACCAAAACACTGTAGCCTACAGCAGTTTATAATACTCTGAGACAGGATGTTATAACTCTGGAAAGTTATTATGGCGGCAATAATTGTATCTTTTGTCACAATGATCATGATGTAAACAGCAGAAATACACCGTTAATGTTAAAAAATAAACCGACAGGAATGTGGGCTGGCATGCATTTGATTGTCCGACGCAGCTGGATGAAGTTTTGTTGCAGCAAAAGTTTAGCCTGGTTCAACTGTTTTTTTCTGGACGATCTTGTGTAGTTCTGCCTGAGCCCCATGCGTTGGCACTGACGCTGTGTTGGACTGGCTATATTAAATGAATGGGACTGCGTTTTATTCCTGCTGGGCTACTGACGATCTCCTGTCTCCTATAAATTTTCTCAATTTTTCAATTCTCACCTACGTTTCAAGGGAAACGTATTTTCTCCTGGATTACAGTCGCAGTTTTAAACATCAAAACTACTTAGTTAGGGTTAGGCAACAAATCTACTTGGTTAGGTTTAGTAAAATCATAGTTTGGCTTAAAATGACTACGTTCACACGGGACACAAACAGCCGTCTCCTGGGGGAAAGTCCAGTTTTAGTTTGACACATCCACCGGCCCTCCAGCCCGACCCTAATGGACTTTCTTCCTTGTTATACTCGTTATTATACCACGTAACTTTAATGACGGTTGCGTGATATACCACGTCACCTGTTCTGTGCATCGCTCGATCGTTGTACTATGTCACTCAGTCTAACCCAATCACCATGGCTAAAGTCAAGACAACATTAGAATTAGAGCTTGCCTTAGAACTTCAATTAAATCTCAGTTTGACACAACATGCCTTCTTGCACCGAGTGATGATAATTTTTCACAAAACCGAGTCTCATTGCTTCATTCTGGCAATTTAAAACCTATTCAGAAGCCTGGTGATGAAACGCTTGTTTACTTGTTACTGATTGGCCCAAGGACTGCCTTTGTCATTCCTAAAGAATGACATGTTTACTGTTGTCTTGTATTAATAATGTTCAGAGGAGATAAAGACTGCTGGAACATTGCTGTCAGTATTGTAATCCAATCAGAGGCATTGTTCTCCGCTGTGAGTCTCTTTCTTTCTCTCTCTCAATCCCTCACTGATGACAGTGCACACAGCGCCGGCCCTTTCTCTGATGGAGACCAGTGTTTGTTATGATGATGGCATACCACCGGTGGCAAAGTTCACAGTAAAGGAGATTCTTATAATAGTCAGGCAGAGTCAGAGTCCCCCCCCCCAGGGATGTTTGTGCGTCTAAGAGCATATGTGTATAATTTGAGTGTGTGTTGTAGGTCAGAGGGGCTGACTACCGTGCACACCACTTATTAGAGAAGATTTTCATCTGTGAGAGCACATCTTATCTTTGTCTGTTCTGCCAAGTGCCTATCGCAGAATGGCTCATTACGCCAGTTGCGTTTGTGCGATCGTGCGGTTGTGTGTGTGTGTGTGTGTATGTGTGCATAAGAACTCACTCATATTGATGCACCAACAAGAGCGATCAGCTGGGTTGAAGTGTGAAACCAACCGCACCCTGGGGGGACGGGAGAGAGAAATCGAATTGGAAGACTTTGCTATATCTTCGACACCAGCGGCGCTGTTGTCAAAAAGTCGAGCTCACTTTACATAACAAGGGTTATTCATGTCAGAGGGCCAAGAACTCACTTCTCCAAATAAGAAAAAACGAAATCATGATGCAACATCTCACCTTCACTCCTTTCTCTTCTGCTTGTCCCATGCAGGTTCTCTAGCAGGTTCAGTTTAAGGGCTAGAGTGGAGCTACGTATCATATAAAACTAGAAAAACCTAGTGAATCCATTGGTACCAACCACGTCATACCACCTTGTCGGGAAAGAGGCTAAATAACGCTTTGAAGTTTGGCTACACTTTAGCGAGGAAAAACTGGCATGGCCATTTTCAAAGGGGTCCCTTGACCTCTGACCTCAAGATCTGTGGATGAAAATGGGCTCTATGGGTACCCACGAGTCTCCCCTTTACAGACATGCCCACTTTACGATAATCGCATGCAATTTGGGGCAATAGTATATTTAAATGTTTCTGCATACTGGGATCCCTAAACAGTCTTATTACATAAATTGGGTATCACTGTAAAGCTGAGACTCTTGTGGATCCAACGAGCCCAATTGTATTCATGTGTGATGATGATTAGTCCCCATAGTAGCCATTTCATTGTAGTGAGACCACCAGTGAGACAAATCTCAAAAAATGTCAAAAGCTTTTGATACCAAATTACAGCATGGCTTTTTCTATGATGTTCCTCAAGGTCTTAGTGTCTTAATGTGGTCTTTCTGAGGGATTATTGATCATTTTTTATAATTCTCGAGTGGAAAAAAATGGTTAAATTTAGCACCAAATCTGTGTAACAAATTGTATCAACCCAAAAATTGCTGCAACAAGGCTTGAGACATAAATAAGCATGGGAATGGTCATCATATACTTCAATCATAATGTTCTAAACCCTTTTACACTTTCACAATTTATTTTAAATAATTAAGAGATTAATTAAGTCATGTTTATTTCAGATTTATGACTAGAAGAATTTAACACACAGTGCTCTTCAGGTTCTCAGCTTTCAGATGATGTACACCACTTCTATGTGACATCTACTGTTGACCTGCTATCTCCCCCTAAAGACCCACCTGTACCCCCCTAAAAAAAGACAAAAACAAGTCTATTGTGGGTCTCAGAGGGTTAACTGATTGCCATCTCAGAGTAACTCATTAAGTACAGCAAGATTTACATCTAAAGCACCATTTGGCTTCGGAGGCTTTTCTGCTCCAGTGGCGGATTTACTCCCAACAGTCTTAACTCTTTTACCTTGTTGGGTGTTGAGAATACTGACTTGAGGGATCAATTTACTCCCACTGGATGCGAGCCAGAACGTTTATTTTTTTTTTTTTTTACAGTAGGAGTGCATTTGCTAAGACCAGGCTGAACTCTAAATCATTCTTGTACCATAGTGGTGTTTTAAAGTGTTTTTGAAAACTTGCTTGAAATTGTCTCTGCTGGGAACTCTTTACCAAACTCAGAGGAGATGTTTGTGGGGAGACGAAGTGGAGCTCAGCATGAAGCACTGATGTTGGATCACTTACCAAGTGCCCTTGGACCAAACCAATCGTGAGGATCAGCCTGACAAATAGGATGCTCGACTTGCAGTCCGTCCAGGTTTCAGCAGTTATGCAAGTCATCATTTGGACTGGCGGCAAACAGAAACAGGCACGCGAGATGAATGCTTTCTCCTGGCTTTAAAATAATTACATGGATCATTTATGTTATGCTGCATTCCTCATATTTTCTTTAAAATGTGTCAAATATTTATAGCAAATAGCTTAAATTATAGATTAAGGTCTTCTTTATAACATAAACAAAGAATAATGCACATTAAAGAAATTTTGTTTTAAACTTTACTGAGCTTTTTTTGATACAGGCTCCCTTGTCCCCAGTGCAAAGTAAGTAAGAACTATAAGCCATAACATTATAAATGATGTAAAATAATATTTAATTAATGTATAGACCATGTTAAACTCTCTGATTATAAATATATTAGGGCTGGCTGTCAAAGTTAACGTGAAAATAACATGAGAAAAATAACTAGGAAATTAATCCATTGGTACCAACCATGTCATACCAGCTTGTCGGGAAGGAGGTGAAATAATACTCCAAACTTGCGCTAAATTCTGGCGAGGAAAAACTGGCATGGCCATTTTCAAAGGGATCCCTTGACCTCTGACCTCAAGATGGTAGTTGCCTGTTGGGCTTCAGGTTAAAATGTTATGATTTGAGCATATTTGTTATGCTACATGCAGTAGCTGTGAAGGTTTCTGGACAATATTTGTCATTGTTTTGTGTTAATTGATTTCCAATAATAAATATATACATACATTTGCATAAAGCAAGCATATTGCCCACTCCCATGTTAATAAGCGTATTAAATACCTGACAAATCTCCTTTTAAGGTACATTTTCAACTGATAATAAATGTGATTAATTTGCGATTAATCATGATTACATTTTTTTTTTTAAATGTTTTACAGCTGTATATATAAAAACATAAGGGAGAACAATAGTTGTTGTTTTGTACCATTTTAATCATTTACTGTGTGTCCCTGATGTCAATTTCCACCTTGTTAGTTAGTAATTCCTCGCTCTCTAAAAAAAAAAAAAAAAATACTGCAATTCCATTGAGACCATTTTCAGAAAGTGACATACCGTATTTTTTTTTTGGAGAGAACTCTAAGGAGTACAGTAGGGTGAGCATAAACTTTCACTCATGTGTTAATTTCCATGTTTCATGATGTTAATCTGTTTGTCACTCTCTTAAAGTTCCACCCTGTTCAGCTAAATTGTGAAGAAAGTTGGTCCGATCAAACCATTTTTAAGACATATTTGATAAAGTTATAAAAGTTCTGTTTATGTGTAGAAGGTTAGCTAGCTAAATCTGGACTACTCACAGAGCTATGGCTATATAAAATTAACGTTTGTGACCCGGCTTCTATGTTGAGATGAGTTGAGTAAATACCAAGGGCCGCCCTCCAGCCAGAGCAAACTTTCTCATTTTACAGCTAAACAGTACACTATATGATTTCTGAAAAGCGCTGCCTAGTTAGACTGTTTGATCAGAGTTCATGAGTGATTGACATCTGCCTCTGTTGAATGAGCAGCCAATAGGAACACGCTCTCTCTCTGAAATGACCTGTGTGACCACCCCGTGTGTGCCAAAGTCTCCCGTCACGGGCTAGATTTTCTAAAGCCTGAAAACAGAGCCATGAGGAGGAGCAGAAGTCTAGTTTTCTCGCAGAACACTTGCATTGCAATATGCTGAAAGGTTATTATGGATTTTTTGCCCAATGATGCCAAAAACATCCTGCCTACTGCCGCGTTAAACATGTCATTATTCTTATATAATGCAAAAAAGATGAAAAATCTTTTTTCTTTTTTCAAAAGTCATGAGGCTGAAATGTTGCTGCACAACAGGAATGACCCACATCCCCAAAACTCATTACGAAAGCCCAATTTCTCTCCGTAACTCAACTGTACATAATTAATAAGAAAATGTTCTCATTTTGTTGTTCATAGGTACACACAGGCTAAAAATACCAGCTTCCTGCGGTTATTTTCTCCAGTCAGAGAGAGTGGATTTTGGCGAGAGAGCCCTGTAAATATTGGATTCTCAATTCCTGGGCTTCATCTCTAATAGGCACCACACAGCAGGCGACTTGAACAGCGAAAGGTGTTGTTGTGAAAGCATCATAACTTTAAGTTGCACTCCTGAGACTAGTCTCATATCATCTCTTCTTTTTCCCCCTGTATCCTGTCGCAATCAGTTTACGACTGCAACCGTTCTTCCAAAAAAACAAAATTAAAAAGTCTGTTCTGTATCGTATCTAATCACAAACACTGTTACAGTCACATTAAGCAGCAGCTCAGAGGCTTTGAAAGCCATCATGTGAGTTGTTCTGTTGCAGGAGTGACTCTGACTTGTCAGATTTGCAGCCCCTGCTCTTAAATTAATGATAAGTAGTCTCGGAGCGTTTGCCGGCCAGGCAGACGGAGAAAGAAGAGAGAGAGCGAGAGAGAGAGAGGGGTTCTTCACTGCCGGGTGTCTTCCCCGCTGCTCTGTGTTCACAAGCCTTAAATCAGGATTTAGCACTGCGGCGTTAAGTCCTTCCACGTCCATCTGACAAGACTAATCTCGTGCTAATTACAGTGAAAAGAACTCCAATTAGCACCGACGCGTGGGATTACACGGAAAATGAGGAGAAATGTTTGTCACCTGTGATCCTGTCACTACGTCCCCTGCGGCGGTTGTGAATATGATAGCTCATATGATTAGCTTCCAGTTCGGAGCTCGCCTTACCAATATGTAATACTGTTCTACATATGAGTTTTATTGATGTGAAAGTGGAGCGGTGGGGAGTGTTGAAGTGGAATAAATGGGGGACAAATAGAACTCTAATGAGTCTGTGGTGCGCGCTGAATTTCAGCCTCTCTGTCATCTTTAAGTCTGCTTATGTGCATGTGTGACTGAATGCAGAGTATATGTGCTTCTACAGCTGTGTGCTCTATGAAGTGCTGAAGTGAATTCATTTTTTCTTTTTTTTCATCCACAGCCAAAAAATGGATCTTTCATACCTGTGGGGCTGTAGGCCCTGAAGGGCCAACTCCCACTCAGTGCCTCAACTCCTACAGGATCAGCAACGTCAACGTGACAGTCGGCACCCGAGGGCCCTTCAAAGGCATTCAAATGTGGCGGGTCCCGGAAACTGGCACCTACAGGTAGGTAGAAAGCCTCACAGCACACTTGTTTTCATTGCCAATTTTTATTTTTCTATGCCAAACTTTAGTGTTAACTGTCCTGGCTCCAAGACTCTGTAACAATTTTATATCTTTAATAAAGGTGCTCAATATGAAATCCAGAGCGTGGCTGCGGTCGAAAAGTAAAAAAATGCCATCCTAATGTTTCCTAACCACTTTTCGTTGACCTCGATGGAAAACGTCATGAGATCAAGGAAAGATGAGGAAAATTCCTAAGCACTTAGGAAAAGACAACCGTAGTGTTAAGAGACGTAGTGTCACACTAGGCTGCGTGATTATGATGCGACCGCGGCAGATATTAGTGACGCAGGGCAGGTCTGCCGTGGTGAAACTACAATGCTCTGAAGATGGACTACAAAAGGCGCTTCTTTGTCCTCGTTTGTTATTAAACCGCTCTTTCAGTGTCAGGCTGCTTCACCTGCGGTGTGTGAAAGAGAGATATCACAGGTCCTTTCGCTGCTGGAACACTTCACATCAATTTATAATAAAGGATTATCTGACCTAACGTGGACAACCAGTGAAAAATATCACTTCGTTACCAAGGTTGGAATTGAAATTTTAAAAAAAGGAATAGCCTATAGGCTACCTCAAAAGTTTATATGATAAATATTGAGTTCATATTTGAGTTATGGAGAGGGGCAAGAACCATTAAATGTATACTTCTCCCTACTCCTTTCCAGACCTAATATTTATTTATGTTGATTATTTGTTTATAGACAGTTTGCTATATGTTTATTGTTTACTGTTTTTTTTTTTACTTGAATCCGAATGGCTAGATGAATAATTGTTAAATCTATGCAAGATAAGCATATCGTTTGTTTTCATGAACGGCCGAATGGTGCGTTGCTTTAAATGTCGGCCGCAAGGAATTGTAGGGTGGCATTATCTCCTTTCCTTTGGTAAAGGATGGTGCAGTGTATCCTATGCTAAAGGAGATAAGCATTGAAGCACTTTTCCTCATAGCTCTTATCATGGCTGCCACTTAAAACTTCCTTTTGTTTAGTGTTTCCTGTTTTATTTTTGATATACCCACCCTGTGTGTGTAATGTCACACTGTGTGTTACTTCCTGCCTTTGTATTTTCCCGCCTTTATGATTGTCCACCCCGCCCTGATTGGTTTCACCTGCACCTGATTAGCCCAACTCCCCAGTCTGTTTGTCTCTCTGTCAGTTTGTCATCCCTCCTTGTGAGTTGTGTTTCTCCTATTTTTTTCCCCCCTTGTGAGACGTTTTTCTCCGTGTTGAGAGGTTCTTGTTAACTACTTGTGACTTTATACTTTGTGGATTGGCTTTTTGTTACCCGTCTGCTGGACCAGCTGCGTTTTTTTATTCTGCGTAAGTTTTTCTGTTATTAAATCATTGCCCTCTGCCTGCTTCCTCCTCATCCTTATCTGCGTTTTGTGTTCAAGCCTGTTATCCCTGAAAACCCCTGACAGGACCAATCCTTAGGTACATACACTAAGCCTCATGAGCACAAACACTACACAATACACATTTAACCTCTCATCAGCACTCACATTTTTTTGCAACAATGCAGACTCTTCCTCCCACCCACCTCCACTCCTCTCTGCATCAGCAGCACATCAATCTTCTACAAGCAAACAGAGAAATAATTCCTATCAGATTCTTGCAGGAGGGAGCAGAGGCTGGAGTAATGACAGCTAAATAGCATGATTCACTCCACACCAGGCTCCAAATCCCCAAACCACCCACTTCCACGACTATGGCGGTGCTCTTTAAGGCTTCGAAACACCTGAACAATCAGCCTCAGCACCTTGACCTCAAACTGCGTACCACTCTAGGATTAATGCTGTAATATCCACTACCTTGTCGGAGATCAATATGCCTCCTGTGGGCATTCATGACAATGTGAGGCGTTTAACTTGGATTTGACTTGGATGGTTCAAATAAAAAATGTTTTTGAAAGCCTCCTACGTCAACACAAAAAAACAAACACCGCTACGCTCAGCCAAAACTCTTGGGTCTTAAAATACCCAGCTAACAACAGCGCGGACAGCTCTGTCTTAACACATGTCCCGGAGTTTTAGAAAAAACGCCTTCTGTCTCCGCAGAAGAAAACCCCAGATTTGTGGTTTTGATGCGGCCAGGTTTAGCCGGCGGAGTCTGTAAATGAAGCTGACAGACGGTCACAGAGATGAATATGCGCTCTGCCTCTCCCAAAAGTCATTAGGCAAACAGCTGAGGTAGCAACTGAGCACCGGGCAGCGTCCTCTCTCTCCCCACCAAGCACGACCACCGGGGATGAGAAATGTAGAAGTGCTACCAAAAACCAATCAAGTTGTTTTATTTTCCTGGCAAGAAAACTGGAGCTTTTGAAATTAGTGTCTTCTGCTGTGAAGGTGTGTGTCTGTTTGTATCTATCTCTGTGTGTTTGTGTGTCCATGCACTCTGTAGTCTGTGTGTTGTTTTGTGTAGCCTATATGTACTATGCTAGGTCAAACAGTTTTTATTTAAAACACCCAGCAGGGTTAAAGTGTGTTTTAGTGTTTTCAAAATAATTTAATATGCAAAATAATATTAAAGGTCCCATATCGTGCTCATTTTCAGGTTCATACTTGTATTTTGTGTTTCTACTAGAACATGTTTACATGCTGTAATGTTAAAAAAAACTTTATTTTCCTCATACTGTCTGCCTGAATATGCCTGTATTCACCCTCTGTCTGAAACGCTCCGTTTTAGTGCATTTCAACGGAATTACAACGGAATTGCGTTGCTAGGCAACAGTTTGGTCCATGTTTACTTCCTGTCAGTTGATGTTATTTTCATACACTGCAACAGGATATAAACTGGGACACATTTAGAATGTTTATGTTTAAAACCCTGTAATGATCTAAATATTGTATATTTGTGACATCACAAATGGACAGAAATCCTAACAGCTTGTTGCAAACGCACAATTTCTAAATACGGGCTGTGTGTATTTCTCTGTATATTGAGCGTTTTTATAGTTAAACACTATTTATATTGCACTTAAACCTGCTTTATAATATAAAAGACATGAAAATCTCACATTTTACAATATGGGACCTTTAATACATATACAGTATATATTTATACAAAAAAGACACAAATTAAATACATATTCCTGTATTAATCTTCACCATGTTCTTTTCAAATTTATAAGCAGCCAATTGATTTTCAAGATCTCCCCACATTAACAATGTATTTTTGATTGTTATTTAATGTTGTGCACTCATGAAATCGCAGGTGGAATAGATGAGGACTGTTAATCAGCCTCAGGTTATTTCTGATAAACACCTGCTGTACAGCTTACGATTCACACCTTTCCACATAGAACTCCTCCTTGTTTGATTTTCATGTCGTCTTGTTTCTGTTACCCTTCCCCAGGATCACGGCCTACGGTGCAGCTGGCGGCCGAAGTGTGTTGGCAATGAGCAGGTCACATGGTGTCTACATCACCGGAGACTTCCTGCTGAAGAAGGGCGAGCAGCTTTACGTCTTGGTGGGACAGCAAGGAGAAGACGCATGCCCCAATGTAAGTCATGCAGTAAACACTGTAGATGTTCAGTAGCATATGAGAACCTACAATTTACAGGATGCCATGAAAGCAAGATAAACATAAGGAATGGATTATAATACAGATTAAATTTATGGATCTGCTTTGAAATAGCTGTACAGGCTGCAATAATTCAACTTAACTCAACTCAAACATATTTCTCTTTACTTCTCTTACGTATTTGTTATCTCAAAATGATGCCAAAGTAGGAAGATTAAAGTTGTTGTGAATCGAACTGAGTTATAGCCCTCTCCACACCATGACTAGATAACATTGGAAGGGACATTTATTGTGAAACTCAACATTCTTTAACAATGTGTAAGTTTCAACTTTCAGACCAACTGAAATCACATTTAGTCATCCGTTTTTTAAAAATATATGGTCAATAGTTTTTTTATTATTAAGATTAAGATGTCCCTGTCTGTGTTTGATTGACAGCAGCTGGCAGGCTGCAAACTACATGTCATGGGCAGCCAGACAGTGTGTTGTTAGTGAAGACTACACCAGCATCTAACTGGACAGTGACATCTACATGCTGTTAAAATGTGCACTTTTCACGAGTGAATGTTTGTGTGGTGGCTCATTCAACAAGCTGAGGTGCAGACAAAATGTGTGTTCATGTTTCTAAGCAGAGCTGGCCATGACCAATTTGGTGCCCTAGTCAAGAGTTTAGCTGGTGCTCCTCCGCCTTTTTTTTTTGTGCCTGCCGGGAGGTTCCTGACCTGTTATTTTTGTACATACAGGATTGACATAGTCTCTTAACCTGCTTTGACTTGAATCCGACCAGAATGCACAAGTAACAGTAACATATTGAAAAAAAAGTAAGCTGATATATATCTTTTAAATTAGATTTTCTTGTTTTGTTTGAATAGTCCAAAACTTAAACCTGCAGTAGGCAAAATATTTTTTGGCATCATTGGGCAAAATTTCCATAATAACCTTTCAGCATATTGTAATTCAAGTGCTCTGAGAGATAACTAGACTTCTTCTCAACATGGCTGCCGGGTCACAAACTTTCTCATTTTACAGCTAAACAGTACACTACCAGATGATTCTGAATACATTTGAGGCAAGAAATGGGCAGTACAGTAAACGAATATTGATCAGCGTTGCCTAGTTTGACCGTTTGATCGGAGTTCACGAGTTATTGACAGCTGCTCAGAGACGGCAGCTGGACGGCAGACTCCAGCTCGGCTCTGATTGGTTGTTTTCCTCCGGTCTGTGAAATCTTGCGGATGCCATAAGAAGCACCGGAGGAATCGGAGACACATGATTTTTTTTCAAATGAGACATGCACTACTGTCAGGATATAGCGACTGTTTTATGAAAATAACTTTTTTTAATCATATTTGCTCCAATCTCACCTACTGCTGCTTTAACCTGCTTATAATATAGCTACCATATTGATATTGATTATGAGACAAAAAAAAGTCTTAAATCTGACCAGAATGCACCAGAAAGAGTAACGCATTGAAAAAAACAAAACAAGCTAAGCTGAAATATATCTTTTAAATGAATGGATCTTTTAACCTGTAACCTACTGGTAGGAATATTTCTAACATGATTTAACTCATCAAAGGTGAAAATAGATCTTAAAAGTGAAAAATAGAACCATGGGTTATATTTTAATTAGACTCTGCCTGTCTCATTGATCACCATGACCTTAAAATAGGAATGATTCTCCTCCTCAGTTCTTGGTTTACTTGGCCTACTTTTAACCCTCTGAAAACGATGATGGATCATCTGACTCGCATTAACATTACTGTCTTTTGAAGGCGGTTGCAGGTTTCAGTTTTTAAGAAAGTGGACATACAGTATCATATGAATCTGTTGATACCAAATATGTCATGCTAGCTTACTGGGATAAACGTCGCTCCAGAGTTGAGCTGTCTTTGCCACGAGGTCCGCAACACCTCAGTGGCAAACGGCAGCGTTATGGCCGGCTGTTTGTGCCGCCTCCGGCAATTGGTGCCCTACACACAGCACGTGTTGCACGTGTGCCTAGCGGCGGCGCTGTTTGTGAGTTAAATAACAAGGAGACATTAGCAGGAGAGCTAATGTAGCTACATTAGCTCATCCACAGTCTCCGCATGGGTTGTTGTTCAGAGTCTGTGGCTCTTGTGTTGCGTAGCAGGCTGCTCTCTGGCTCAGTGTGACCTAATGTGCCAATGATGGAACGCTGACTTTTCTGCTTCATGCAAGATTTGATTAGCTGTATTGAAATAAGGTCTCCATACGAAGACGGCTATGGATATGGATATTTCACAAAATTAATGCAAAACTAGGGGGCGCCATTATGAAACCAAAAAAATATAAATTCCTCCCTCGGTTTCAGATGTTTTTTCTCAAAAGAAAACACAGAACAAGTGATTTACAGAGCATATATGCATGCAGCATAGCAAATAAAGCTATTTAATTTCAGTTGGACTTTAATAGGAGAACCTTGAGATTCTAAAATTCACGAAACTGGGGATCCGGTAATTCTCCTCATGGACCCTGACCTCACTTTGGACACCCTTGCTCTAAATCGCAACATTTAATGGCCACCAGCAACTGTTTGGATCTGCATTTGGAGCTCGTAGTGATCTCCCCTTTGTCTCTCTTAAGCTTACTTGTGTTGTTTCGCCAGGGGTGGCTGTCATCCATTATGCTCTGAAGTTTCTTCACTGGCAGCCGCGCAGCATGCTTTCCCTCACAGTTCACAACGCTGAGGCTAAAACCCTCACAATCCCTCTAGTCGCCAATGAAACCATCCATCATCTGCTGTTTAAACCTTTGAAAACTAAGGCCTGTCACGACACTGAAAATAGAACGAAAAGGGCTTAGTTGCAGAAGATTATTTAGAGGAGGAAATTACCAACAGATTCCGAAATTGTTTGAGAAAACACAGTAGTAAAACTCATTCCTTTTTATGGAATTCACACATTGTTAGTTTGTATGTTGTATAGATATTTTTTAGGGCTGTCAATCGATTCAAATATTTAATCGTGAGTAATCGTAAATGAATCGCACATTATTTCTGTTCAAAATGTACCTTAAAGGGAGCTTTTGTCAACTATTTAATACTCAAATATGCTTGCTTTATGCTAATGTATGTATATATTTATTATTGGAAATCAATTAAGAACACAAAACAATGACAAATATTGTCCAGAAACCCTCACAGGTACTGCATTTAGCATTTAATTTATGCTCAAATCATAACATGGCAGACTCAAGCCCAACAGGCAACAACAGCTGTCAGTGTGTTTTAAATACTTGACAAATCTCCCTTTAAGGTACATTTTGAACAGATAAAAAATGTGAATAATTTACGATTAATCATGATTAACTATAGACAATCATGCCATTAATCGCGATTAAACATTTTAATCGACTGACAGTCCTAATTTATACAATTTTTATTATTAGAGCAAGATGGTGAGCATTAATTTATTGTATTTATTATAAGAATACCTTTGTCATCAGTTGTCCATCCATGTCCTTTTGGCTCTGGTTTGTCTGGCTGTCCTTCCTAGCAGTGCCTCCACTGCTGCCTGGTAATTGGCATGCTTTATATGCAGCCGTAAGCAGTCCCTGCAAGGGGCATGTAGGCTGGACTCACCTGCACCCTTTTGGTGCAGAATAGTAGGTAACACCGATCATTGACATCACAAACGCTAGGTGATCGGTGCATACATCCTGCAGACAAATGATTCCATATTGCTGTTTAATTCCCCTGATACATCCCAGGGTGTTCCCAGGGATTTAAAGGACTTTTGGAACGTCTTGTTTCAAGAGTTACAAGTTTGAGAGCGCCGAGTTTTTCCTCGTCAAGCAAAAGCATTTACGCTATCACAACCACTAAAGGCATGTACGCCTACAAGAGGATCACATAGGTCATGTCCAAGGAGCGGAGCAAGGTTGCAGATGTTGACGTACCTTGTACGATTCTGAGTGCCACATTTCTCATACAGGGGGCAGTTTATCGTCTTACAGTGTCCCAGACAAAGGATCATGACATTCTTAGCCTCACTCACAATAACTGTAGTTTTATAGCCATTCTGGCTGGCATGATTTGCATGTAGGAGCATACGGTTATCCACCTCCTCCATGGGAAGATTTCAGCTCTTCAACAACATTCCAGTCGTCTTTGCTCAGACAATAGCATATCTCTCCACGGGTTGCAAATAACTGCTTTGCCCTGAAGCTTTACCTGGTTCTCTGCTATATTCCACTGGTCCACGAGGAATGTTATCGAGGCTGTTTTTCTGTCTATATTGCATAACAGCTTTCTCCACTGTTCAACATCGTGTCCTTGGGCAATGCTCTTTCGTTGAGTGCTAATTGCTGAACCATGACTACATCTCTCAGCATTCTTGATTGATGTTTTCAAGTACACGTCAAACACCACTATCTATTCGCTTACGGTTTCCTCCTTCATGCAACGCTAAGTTCAACCAGGGCCAGCAATCTCTCCTAAAGTCTCGCCATCAACTTTCAATTTCCGAACGAAGTCTGATTCCATCAGCGATGCATGCAGAGTGTTCTCCAACATCTTCAACTGCCGAAGCTGATTCCTCTAACCCTCTTCCAAGAGTAGCCTTGTTAGTTTTCCGCAACGAGCCAACTGGAAGCTGCCCAAGACAATAAACCAAGTGGATGAGCCAGGACATCTTTAACGTGAAGATCTCTACTTTGCAAAGCAATGACCATATGCCCAAAGAGATCTCTGTCTGCTTTCAAAACCACCTTCTTGTTTTGTGCTTGGTTTACTCTATATCACTTTTCGTGATACTTGAGAATGTCTTCAGATTCTGTTTTCTCATTTTGTCGTGTTTTCATTACCTTCAAAAGAGCCCTTTATATCTACATATGGAGCGGGTCCTCTTCCGCCGAGCGCGCCATTTTGCATCGCCATGTTTCTACAGTAGCCCAGAACGGACAAACTCATAGAACCTATATGCTTTGTATATACAGTATGTTATGTATAGCGTCTTTGCATGTGTAATTCTATGTGTGGCTCAAACTTAATAAATGCATATACTGGTACGTAAGATCTTACGATAAACAGAAACCTACAGTGTGGATACTATAGGGCAATAATGGCAAAATCAATTTGTCCCAAAAAATGAGTACTCTTTGGAAACGGTTATCATGTCTCAAAGTAGACTCCTTATTTGGACCCTACAAACAAACTGGTACCAAAGAGATGTTGCCCTCTTAGGGCGTTTTCATATTATGTACGATTGATTTGCCACCGTCCAATAGTAGTAGCAGTCCCCTTCCGTGTTTTGGTACAGTTGCCATTCAAACCTGATGCGAACCGTACTTGAGTACACATGAACGGACCGACAAACTGTGCCCGAGTAAGGCATGGATCATAATCAAACGAACTGGACTTTGGGACAAGTGTACTCCGATACGGGCCTCCTTAGATGGTACCAAAAACTCTGGCCTGGCCTTACTTGACATAATCCTTTCAGGTGAAGTGTAATAAGATGATGCTGATTTAGCAGCCCTTCCTGCACGGTTATAGTGGTTATAGCGGGACATGAGGCAGCTCAAGTGCCTGTTGTTTTTATTTGTGTCTTTGTTTTCAAGAGGCAGAATGTGTAGCTTAGCAGGCAGGGGTCCTCGCCACTGTCACCCAGTTATTAGTTTTTAACACAGTGTGTCTCGAAGTGCTCAGTGCAGACAGCGGAGAGGAACTGGGCTGTTCCAAAGTGAGTCTGAAGTTGTTTAAGGTTCCTCTTATTTCCCCCCAGTTCTGACAGAGAGAGACAGAGACTCTCTCCAAAGGGTCGCTCTGAAAGTGATTTGTGCTGTAGAACAGTGTTTCCTCACACACCTAGCATTTCCTCTGGTGAGGGAAATGATACCCCCCTTGTCCTTACAAATACTCTCTCTATCCGGGTGTGTCTCTTCTCCTTCTCCCGTGCACATACACAGATTCTCAAGCACACACACACACCTTTGTGTCGTTTTTTTTCTCTCTCTCTCAGACACAAACTCAGCCTTAAAGTGAGAAGCTGCAACGACAGAACAGGCTGTGAGAGAGAAAGAGTGAGGAAGACTCTCAGAACATTTGAATGCACTGCCTTTTTACCCCCTCTACCTGTCAATCACAGTCACTAAAGCCCCGCCCCGCCCTCCCCCCACCTCCCTCCCAGCACCTCAGAGCGTCGGTTCAGACAGATGACGGAGTCGAGGGAGAGATGAGCGACTGTGAGTGTGTGTGTGTTTGTGTGTCAGAGTAAGGTTCAGACAGAGTGGAGGGAGGAAACTCGCGCCCCTCTCACTCTCAGAGTAGGACTGGCTCCAGGCAGTTCAGCATGACGGCACACACAAGGCAGACACATCAATTCAAAAAACCTCAGCAATGGCAAAGTCCCTGCATCTACCATCCCTCTCCAACAAAACATCCAGTTTCATTTATATAAAGAGGCTCTATTTCTGGAACAATGACATGCTGACCATCTTTATTGGCTAACATGATTAATCAACTTAAAACACATTGACAGTATAATAATCTTTGACTGTTTCAACATACAGTTTGACTTTTCTTATTGGTGTACGGTAAATGAACATAAATATATTATCAAGTATAGTAATAAAGATAGGCATGTCTGAATGAACCTGAACCGCTCAATAGCAAACTATTGAGTGTTTCCAGTGATGGGGGATTCATTGGAGTTTTGTAAACAACCTTTTAACTGTTAAAAAAAAACACTCCAGCTCTATTTACAGATTTGCAACATAATTAACTATACAGTATATAGTATATTGAATTAGTTGTTGTTGAACCTATCAGCCTCATTTACTCCAATTTGGTTTCCATCAGCTTAGAAATCAGCACCAGAAATGTCTTATTCAGTCAGAAACATTAATCCATCACTGTGAGCAGGAAGCTGTTCTACAATAGTCAGACAGATTTACCGTCACGTGAACAGGAAATCAGTAAATACTCAAATCTCACTGGAATTGTCTTCTAAAGGGAACATCGGTCCTTGCCTCTTAGTTCCTGCGTGCATCTGGATATTTCTGCTTGGTATTTGCTCACCATTGTAATGCTAAAGCCTTAGACTCACAGCAGCTGGGATTTGGCAAGTGCTCAGCCTTCTCATACAGACAACTGACATCCATGAAAGCAATTCTTTGGTGAACTGACATCTCTCTCTCTCTCTCTCTCTCTCTCTCTCTCTCTCTCTCTCTCTCTCTCTCTCTCTCTCTCTCCTGCAGTCCAACGGCATGCTGAATAAGATCTGCCTGGAACAGAGCGGCCCGATGGTGAACAAAACACAAGTGAAAGGCGGCGGAGGAGGAGGTGGCGGGGCTACGTATGTGTTTAAGGTAAGAAGGTGCTGAGGGAATGAAGCACTCAGGAGCAAAAGGAGATATTTTTACATTTGATATTTAGGAACTGAACATTTTTGTAGAGATTTTGTATGATATGATGACATGATATAAATTATTCTCATATATAGAATCAGCCCGGTGTCTCTGTTGCTACAAGTACTTTAGATTACAATGCAGGTTTTGGGGATATTGACATGACATGGGCTCACTGTACCATTAAATCAATTCATATCAAGGAGATCATTTTATCAGATTTCATGATAACGATATTATATCTAAAGAAAATTTGACAAACAATAATGCTATCAGTCAAATTCATCTTTAATTTTGCTTATTTTGCGTTTTGTTTCTTTTTGGCAAATTAATTACACTAAAAATATGAGTGTAGGGAGGTGGAGAGAGAGTCTGTAATAATTTAAGAGGTGCTGAACAATGTTATCATATTTGTATTATTAATGATACCAATATTAAATTGTTTTGAATATCACGCTGATCGCCAATACTGGTATATCATGACACCCCTAGTCATACTATAGTATGTCATAAATAATCACAGTATAGTAAGTTATAAAGTCATTGTATATTACGTCAGAAAAAGTAATAGTATAGTATGTCGAAAAAATAAGTCATAGTATAGTATGTCGAAAAAACGTCATAGTATAGTATGTCAACATTTTTTTTAAAAAGTCATAGTATACTATGTCGAAAAAAAGTCATAAAAGTCATAGTATAGTATGTCGAAAAAAGTATTTTTTTTATGTCGAAAAGAGTCATAGTATAGTATGTTGGAAAAAAAAAAAAAAAACATAGTATGTCGAAAAAAGTCATAGTATAGTATGTAAAGAAATAGTCATAGTATACTATATCGAAAAATAAGTCATAGTATAGTATGTCGAAAAAATAAAGATAAACTCATATAGCATGTTGAAAAAAAAGTCATAGTATAGTATGTTTAAAATATAAGTCATAGTATAGTATGTCGAAAAAATAAAAAAAAGTCATAGTTTTGTATGTCGAAAAAAAATATAAGTCATAGTATAGTATGTCAAAAAAAAAGTCATGGTATAGTATGTTGAAAAATAAAAAAAAAAATCATAATATAGTCTGTAGAAAAAAGTTAAGAAAAAAAAGTCAGTATGACGTAAGAAGCCATAATCAATCAGAATAAGGTTTATTTTGCATAGATAAATACATTTTACTTCATACAACTATTTTAGTAGATACATACATGGAAGTTGACTGATGTACTAACACAGAATAGAAATAACAGCTAAGAACAATAATGACCAACAATCAAACAAGATTATATCAATAAAACAAAACAAAAAAATGTCTATACACAAGTCAAGTGTTCTAGTGTTGTAATCAATACAAATAGTGCAAATAAATAAATACTGGATGTATATAAACTCGGAAAAAAAAGTTTGGAAACTTGTGTTTGGTGGATTATTTCTCTGTTGTTACAATGCTAATGGTCATTGTATTTTACATTGTTGGAAAGCCTGTTTATTTACCTTCACAATGATGTCCACCTTGTAAGGATCAAGCATTTGTGGGATGAGCAGCAAAGCTGATTATGTGGGTAGCGCCCAAGAAAGATTGGCCAAAATGCTCTGCCAATGGTAAACAGTGTATTCTCCTGTTGGTATTGACTCTTGTTTTGAGTTGTTTGGTGGATTGGATGATTGAACTCTCTATCAGTAACAAGGAACAAACATGACATATTGGCTATTTTACACTTTATTCATTTAATACACCGTCAGGAGCCTCAGTAGCGGGTGGAAGATCCATCAAAGCCACAACAGTCTTGCACCTCCTCCTCATGCTGGTCACCAACCTGGTCACACGTTGCTGTGGGATGGCGTTCCATTCCTCAACCAGGATTCATTGCAGGTCAGCCAGCGTGGTTGTTTGTTCCCTCAATGATGTCACTGAAGGCCATCTCAATGCAGTGAGATATCGGGATGAGATTCTGCAGCCAGTGGCGATCCCATATCTCCACAATCTGGGACCTAACTTCATCCTCCAAGATGACAACGCTCGCCCCCACAGAGCCAGGGTTATCACAGACTACCTCCACAGTGTGGGAGTAGAGAGAATGGAACGGCTTGCCAAGAGTCCAGACCTCAACCCAATTCAACACTTGTGGGATCAGCTTGGGCGTGCTGTACATGTTAGAGTGACCAACACAACCACGCTGGCTGACCTGCAACGAATCCTGGTTGAGGAATGGAATGCCATCCCACAGCAACGTGTGACCAGGTTGGTGACCAGCATGAGGAGGAGGTGCCAGGCTGTTCTCCAACAGGAGAATACACTGTTTACCATTGGCAGAGCTTTTTGGCAAATTTTTCTTGGGCGCTACCCACATAATCAGCTGTGCTGCTCATCCCACAAATGCATGATCCTTACAAGTTGGACATCATTGTGAAGGTAAATAAACAGGCTTTCCAACAATGTAAAATACAATGCCAATTAGCATTGTAACAACAGAGAAATAATTCACCAAACACAAGTTTCCAAACTTTATTTTCCGAGTTTACATGGACTTGGATGAAAACATGTGAAAACGTCTACATACTCTAGAGAGTACAGTGAGTAAGATTTATATGGCAGTGACTGATGATATGTACATATTACAAAAACATGTGCATCAAAGACTGTTAACTATAATCTGTAATTGCAGCAGCAGATATTTTGGTGTTAGTGTTATGGCACCAATGATTTTCTCTGCAGTCCTGACCGTCCGTTGTAGTCAGTTCCTGTCCTGTTTGGTGGGCGACCCAAACCACACAGTGATATATGTGTAGAGAATAGACTGGACTATTGCAGTGTAGCAGTGTATCAGCAGCTCCTGAGGCAGGTTGAACGACCTGATCTGGCACAGGAAGTAGATCCTCTGCTGGGCCTTTTTCCTGATGGTGTCTATGTTGGCAGTCACCTTGAGGTCCTGGGAGATGGTGGATCCCAGGAACTTGAATGCTTCTACAGTAGATACAGTGTTGTAGTGTTGTTCAGAATAGTGATGTGTGTAGGGGGGCTTCTTCTGAAGTCCAAGTTCATCTCCACAGTTTTAAGAGCGTTCAGCTCCAGGTTGTTCTGACCGCTCCAGAGGGCGAGCTGCTCAACCTCCCATCTGTCAAAGTATAGCATAAAAAGTAATAAAACCTCATAGTATAGTATGACGACAAAAGAAATAATAAAGTCATAGTATAGTATGGCAAAAAAAAATCATAACATAGTTTGTCAAAAAAAAAAGATAAAAAGTCATAGTATAGTATGGTGGAAAGTCTAGTGTTGCGAAAAAAGTAATAAAAGTCATAGCATAGTATGTCAAAAAAAGGGATAAAATAGTCGTGGTATAGTATGCCTCAAAAAACAAACATAGTATAGTATGTGGGAAAAAGTCAAAGTATAGTTTTTTTCTTAAAAAAAGTCATAGTATAGTATGTCGAAAGAAAGTCATAGTTTAGTATGTCGAAGAGTCATATTAGTATGTCGAAAAAATCAAAAAAGTCATAGCTCAGTAGGTAAAAAAAAGTCCTAGTATTTTAGGTCGAAAAAAAAGTCATAGTATGTCGAAAAAAGTGATAAAAAAGTCAAAGTATAGTTTATCAAAATAAGCCATAAAAAAGTCACAGTATAGCATGTCAAAAAAGGCCATGAAAAAGTCAGTGTGTCGAAAAAAGTCATTGTGTACTTTGTCGTAAAAAAGTCATAGCATAGTAAGTCATATAAGAAGGTATAGTATGTCATGTAAGAAGTCATATAGTATGTCATAATAAAGTCAGAGTTAGGGCTGTCACGATATCAGATTTTCACTTCACAATCATCGTGACCACAAGATATATATTTAAAAAACTTTAGAAAAAAAAGAATGCTTTAAGTCAAATTCATCTTTAAGTTTGTTAATTGTGCGCTTTGTCTCTGTTTTGGCAAATGAATTATACTCAAAATACAATAGTTTACATTATAGTATCACTTGTGTGATATTATCAATATTTAATTTTTTTAATATCCCAGTTATTGTCAATACCGGTTTATCGCGACACCCCTATGGCCTGCTGTCACTTATTATATAAATGATCATGTAGCAGTGGAGTTATTTCAGTGTCTCTACTCTCATCACTGAACAGATAAGCTGATCAACATATTCCTTTAAAGAAATAGTTTCACATTTTGGGAAATGTGTGTGTTTGCTTTCTTGCAGAGAGTTAAATGAGAAGAATGATACTACTTTCATTAAATACGAAACTACAACAAGCACGTGGTTAGCTTAGATTATTGTTGTATTTACTCTTAACGGCCTGTCCAGACTGCCCACGTGAGCAGCGCGAGGCGGCTGCATCGCTGAACTGATGCGTGTCCCACGCCTGGGTTGTCCACATCGGCCGCGGCATCGCTGCTGCTGCCAGCGCTTTCTTTCTACATAGTTTGCCTTTCATAATGGCCATTTCATTTCATTATAAATGTCATTTATATTTATTTTAGACAGACAAAGGTTAAGAACCTTGTGGTAATTTGTAAAAAATGAAGGAATTCTGTCAACAGAAAAAAAAACGCTCGAGGGCTTTTATTTTGAAATGAAAGCAGGAAGTCCTTTTTTCATGTCCGTGACATATTCTATAGATGTCTATACATAAAAACTGTAATAATGTTGCTGTTATGATGTCAATATACTGTCAAACGATCACTTTCACTGTCTGTTGTTGCTGTGAACCGCGCGGCTTGCGGAAAAAATAGGCGAGACCTTGAATCTCTAGAAGAGCCGAGTGGCGTGGCAGTGCGGCTCACGCGGGCTGTGTGGCTTCTCTAACCTGTTAACATTGACGCCAAAATTTTAAAAAAACACAGGTTCCACAGCCGCCACGCGCTCCTGACGTTTCCTGTGTGAACTAGCCAGTTGTTGTAATGATTAATAAAAGGAGATAAGCTCTAGAGCTGCTGGTAAGCATATTTTGTGACTTTTGGACAAAGCCATGCTAGCTGTTTCTCTCCGTTTCAAGACTTTCTGTTATGCTAAGCTAACCAAGTGATGGCTCCAGCGACATAATTACCACACTAACATGAGCTGGTGTTAATCTTCTTATCTAACTCTATGAAAGAAAGCAAATAAGCATATTTCCCAAACTGTTGAACTATTCCTTTTGAAGAGCAGATCCCGCCACATAAATCTAACTGTAAACAATAATTACTCAGGTGGACAAAGGAGTGTATATCCCCCTCATCATCGCTGCTGGGGGTGGTGGCCGGGGTTACAGCAGCCTATCAGAGACCCAGCTGGAGCAGATGGACTATGACCCCAGCCAACCGGGACGCAGCGGGAAGTCAAACGCTGCAGGTACACTAAACACAGCTTTGATATATGTGTGTGTGTGTGCAGCTGATTGTGTGTTGTGCATGTGAAGGGAAAAGTAATATACTGGGTGCATGTTTGAGACTACAGTTGTGTGAGTGGAGGTGAGAGTTTGGTCCAGGGAGTCAGTGTGGTGTGTATGAGATGAGCAGATGACTAATACCCCATTACAGTACTGTCGTGTGTACGGCTTATCTTTCCCCACTTTATGATTAGAAAGGCGCTGTGTATTGTGTTCCCCTCTGCATGCACACAAACTAATAAGCTGAGTTTACAGATAGCCTGATGTGGAAGTGTTTATTTGCATGCCTACCTGTACTTGTAAACGCATCCATTTATCCTGAAGGTGTTTACTCCTGTCTTAATGCCTACGTTTCATAGACATTCCACCTCGGTGTGCCAGTGTTTGTATTTTGGGCGGAAAACAAAACACAGCGTGGCCCTTCTCATGATTATTCAAACGGAGCACCTTGTCCCCCGTCATTGCTGGGCAGAGCTACGTGCTCCATTCTACCAGCGGAAGGTTACAGCCATGCACGCTGCGGGTTGCATTATTCATGTGCTCAGAGTTGACGAACAGCCCGGAAAACACAAGATATTGATTTTTACATCTTCACAAAGCCCAAGGTTTACTTTTGAGGAAACTCTGTGAATGAAAAATGAAATATTTAGCATGTCTGGCAGGTTTTGTTGCCAGTGTGGTGAGACGTGTTTTTTCATTTGTTTCTATCTCTCAGGTGCCAGAGAAGGAGGGAAATGAAAGGGCGAAAATGAAATTGGCTACTGTTGGGGAATGTGGGAAGGAATAGTTTTAACTTTATTAGCTATAACTTTAATCTTGTGTTACCAGGTCTCTTTTAGGGGATTTTGTGGTCTCTGCTCTAACCAATTTTGTTATTAATAAGAGGGGATTTTCTGTATGTGTGTGTGTGAATATACTTGATACTTAGTGTGTTTGTGCTTATATACATGCCGCATGCATTTCTGCAATTTAGCATATTTTTTCCTATAACATTGGCCCATTTAAGAGCTCACTTTCTATGTATCTCTCTCTTTCTCCCTTTCACACTGATTCACTACACAGCGTATTACTCCTCATCATATCAAAGGTGTGTTGTCTGTTTTATGACAGGTGGAGGGGGAGGTTGGAATGACAGTATTCCTGTCAGTCACGGTGGCAGACCGCTGGTGCTCGGAGGCCAGGGAGGACAGGCCTGTCAAAAGTTCTGGCAGACCCGCGGGGGCTTCGGGGGCGGCGGGGGCGGCTGTATGTCCGGGGGCGCCGGCGGAGGCTACAGAGGTTAGTGAGCAAGAGATATTTCGAGTTATTTCTGGAATGTCCAGAATATAATGTAAAAAAATAGTGTTGAGCTGTTAGATATGAGCCAAATGTGCATCTTGCATTGCCATATGTGTTTTATACTGAATGTGACAGGGTTTACACAGATCAGGGTTCACAACATAGACTGTATATAAAGAAGGACGACATGACATCTCCCCAAAAGTGAAGCCAAAACATCTGGGTCGCACCCTGGTGTCTGGCTGCAGTATAGGTCATAAAGTGATAGTGGATGGGACACGGGCCAAACTCAAAAAGTCAACGTACACGTCAAATACATTTTTCCTAAAGATGGTTTCTGTCATTCTAGGTAGTTCTTATCATGCCGATGTATGTTCAAGTGTTCATTTTTCTGATAAGTTTGGTTTTCATTAGTTATTTGATGCTATAAGGTAGAAGATAGAAGAAAGTTACCGCTTTTATTGTTGTAGTCTGAGTAACGTGACGTCATATCTATTCCGTAAACTAAACTAAAACAAACCGCAGCCGGCCGAAACGACAAAGCAAAAAACGGCGGCTGCACCCTCACATTTTAAATCCAAAGTGGTAAACACTACACATTCAGTAAAGTATGGAAACACTTTGGGTTTCACACATTGCAGGAGAAGCAGAGCTAGACATCACGGCTATAGCTGCATGCTAACTCTGTCATGGACAAGAAATATTATCGTATTGCGGTAACGTGCGGTCAAGCCAGCCGTCACTCTCATCTCCGTGGTCAAATCGGCCGACGCTACAACTGTAGAGCACCCATATACTGACATTTATGTTAAATGTATTCAAAAGGCCCCGATGGACCATGGATGTATAAAAAGAACAGAGCTGACGCGAGAGCTAGAGACGGAAGTTAGCGGAAGTTTACGTCTGGTTTTCAAAATAAGGTGTTAACAAAAACTGTATATACAAAATACATATATGGAAATCAGATTGATTGGATTATATTCACGAGAAATATGAAACATCACATGTCCCCTATAAATTGAAAAGAAAATACCACTAATTTTTGAGGGAAATGTCTTTTTTTTAATTAATTTTTTTTATAAATAATTCCTGACAATGACTGATATATTTCACTTCAGGACATCTCTGACTACATACATGCTGAAAATCAAATATTTTTACTATATCAATTTAGAGATTTTGGAAAGTAAAAGTACCTAGAAGTGTATGATTCAACTTTTTCCCATGGTCTAGTGTTAAAAAAGTTAATAATCGCAATAAATCGTAATATTGAATCGCAATACAGCTGTGAGTCTCTCTCGCTGACAAGCTGCGGCCGTGCTCAGCTCACGATTGGTTCGGGCAGGTGACCTCTATCCCATGGCTCCAGCCCCCCGATCATTACAGCTTAGACTCTGGCTCCAAATGACGTCAAAATCTCAAGATGGCAGTCCCCGTATTTGGGATATTTTGGAAGTGGAGACGTGTCATCCAATCATAGAGTGAGTCTATGGGTCAAACACAGTATCAAAGTATGATGAAGTGAAGTAAAGTATGACGCCTTGTATCTCTTGTACGGAGTGTATATCATTAAGCAGTGTGTTTAATGATCCTCAGTCGATAACTGGGTCATAAAAACGGTTAAGTACACAGCATAAGGCATTCAAAGAAAACAATTATAAATAATAAGAAATATACATAATAAAGCAAGCAAAATGCAAATAGCTGTTCCATTAGAATGCAGTGGGACACACAAGGATGAAATATGTGAATGCAAACATGTATATGGGTAGAAAGGGAGGACAATTAGAGTAAATCCTATGTGGACAAGCATTCCTTGTGCTTGTGTCTGTGAAATGTGCTTTTAAATGTTTCTGTTCAATTCCCATAGATAAACTGTATAGCATGTGTTATTTAGTATAAGGAGGTCATTGAGGTTCCGTCACTGTTTGTCCTCCTGGTTTCTAGGTGGTAACACCTCCTTAGATAACAACCCCAAACACGACGGCGACGACGGCACGTCCTTCCTCGGTCCAGAGGGAGACCCCTTCCTCTACCCTCTGAAAGGTAATGTGAAAGGATAGATGTTTGTCTGTCTGTTACAAATTTGTGTTCAGCATTTGATACCTTTGTAGTGTTTTGTAGGTGAGACTTTAATGTGTTTGTACTTCACAGAAATGATGAGGGAAAACAATTTTTTGCTATTGACATTTTAAATGAGTTCTTGTTGTGATACAGCTGGTTTGCTTTCGAAAGTACAAGCTTTCACGGCACAAAACTAATATAGATTTGTACAGCAAGATGAGAATGAGTTGCTTCACTCAGTCAAATAAAAAAAAGGATATTGTCGAAATGTGCAGCAGCAGATATGGGCAGCCGCTAAGGGATGAGAGTCTGGAGTTTTCCATTCTGGCAGAAGACATCCAGATTATTTGATTAAAACGCCTCCAGATAGAGAGGAGGAACTGCTCGATAAATCCATCTAGTGCAGACCTGTTACATATAGCTACATTTGAAAAGTGAGAGGTACTACAAACAGAGTCTGACTGAAAATTTCTGCTGTAGCAATGGCCGTCCATACATCATGTACGATTCCCCCTTCACTCAGCTATATAGAGAAAAGGGGAAAATGGGAAAATGAAATTGGAGTGCTTTTTAAAATTGTCTATCATCCATTGGGCTGTAGCAAAGTACGCACTGATATCTCTCTCCCATTGAGCTTTAATAGGGGTGATGCTGTCTAGTGAGGCAGTGCTCCTTCCAACAGCCACTCTCCTCAATTCGTCATCGACATCGCTTCATTTCCTCCGGAGTAAAAAGACTTCAGAGTGAATTTCAGCTGTAAATAAAACTGAAATTGTTTGTTTCAAAATACACTGAATTTTTCATTTATTGAAAACATCATTCTCATTTCTCTCTATTTTGGTCCCAGCTGGTTAACATGCAGAGATATTCTACCTTCACTGATCTACGTTGTTAATTAAAGCTGCAGTCGGCAAATCCGAGCAAATGTGATTTAAAAAAGGTGTTTTTATAAAACTGTCACTATATCCTGACAGTAGTGCATGAGACAGATAATCTTTCAAAACAAACATGCTCCTCTGCCTCCTCCTGTGCTCTAATGGCATTTGAATAAAAAAATTTAAAAAAGTTAACACGATAATGTGTTAACGCCAATTTGTTTTAACACCACTAATTTCTTTAACGCATTAATGCAACTTGCGATTTTTAGATTGTAGCGGGCTCAGTTGTAATGCTAGAGTGAAGATACTGACATCATATGAAACTAGAAAAAACTGGCATGGCCAATTTCAAATTGGGTCCCTTGACATCACACCTCAAGATATGTGAATGAAAATGGGTTCTATGGGTACCCACTAGTGTCCCCTTTACAGACATGCTCACTTTATGATAATCACATGCAGTTTGGGGCAAGTCATAGTCAAGTCAGCACACTGACACACTGACAGCTGTTGTTGCCTGTTGGGCTGCAGTTTGCCATGTTATGATTTGAATATGCTTATGATTTGTTATGCTAAATGCAGTACCTGTGAGGATTTTTGGACAATATTTGTCATTGTTTTGTGTTGTTAATTGATTTCCAATAATAAAATACATACATACATTTGCATAAAGCAGCATATTTGCCCACTCCCATGTTGATGAGAATTAAATACCTGACAAATCTCCCTTTAAGGTACATTTTGAACAGATAAGAAATGTGCAATTAATTTGCGATTAATCAAGATAAATATTTTAATAGATTGACAGCCCTAAAAATAACCAATCAGAGCTGAGCAGTCTCTAACGCAGCTGTCAATGAACTCGTGAAACTGATCAAACGGTCAAACTAGGCAGCGCTGATCAAATACGAATCATGATTCTGTTACTGTAATGCCTATTTCTTGCTTCAAATGTTTTCAGAAACATCTTGTATTGTACTGTTTAGCTGTAAAATGAGAAAGTTTGGCTCGACTGTTTTTAACATAGCGGCCAGGTCACAAAATTTCTGTCTCATGCACTACTGTGAGGATATAGTGACAGTTTTATAAAAATATCCTTTTATCATATTTGCTTAGTGTTACCGACTGCAGCTTTAAAGAAAGAAATTCCATCCACTATTTTAGCTATTTTCGCAGTAAAAGTTAATAAGAATATCACAAATCTTAAGCTTTTGTCTAAAGATACAACTGTAGTGCTGGCCAAGCAATAAACTTATGTTCTTAGTCCAGCAACAGCTCCCAAATACCTATAGCGTCACCTATTTTTGTAGCCTAATGACAAAGAAAATGACACATTACATGACAGATAATAAAGATTAGCTACCAAAATGTATAGTCCACATCTGTCTATACATCTGTTTAAGGTTTTATGATTAAAGGTTTTATAATCCTGCAAAAGAACCTGTTCACTTCCTGAAACTAGTGTGGATTTAGTTAGAGTGTATACATGAAAAGAGAGAGAGAGAGTGTGACATGATTTATAACCAGTGAATTACCAGAAGGCCAGAATTAATTATCATAACACGCAGAGCGAAATATCAGGTAGTAATATCTGTAATTGGATAACTTAAAAGAATATCATCTGTGTAAAGGTCAGGGTTAAGGGCATTTTGTGGTTTGAAGTTGTAGTCGCAAATGGCTACGGCGGTAATTTCCTCCTCAGCTTGAAATACGCAGGCAGGTTCTCGAGCTCAAATAAAAACAGCAGGTGAAGCCGGACAGCCCTGCTGTGTGCATTCAAAGACCTAAAAGAGGATCAAAAATCATAGCATTAAGGTTGACGGAGGCAACCCCATTGCAATGCAGTGCTCTAATCCACTGAATACAGGCTGCTTGAAAAGAACATAGATAGAACTACACAGTCATCCGATCGTATTGCTGCCCTATGCAGGGAAACGCAGACCTTGACTCGGCATTGATCTACTCTTCGTACAAACTCCTTCTCCTCAAGTTTATCTTGAATTAGTTAATAGGCACAATTTCTGTGGATATAATTTAGCATATTCTGTATGTTCTCTTCAGCCCAGATGTCAAGCAAACTTCGGACTTCCAGAGAAGTCCAAGTCGATGAGTCAACGAGCTTAAAGGAACAGTGTGTAGCATTTAGGGGGATCTATTGGCAGAAATTGAATATAATATTAATAAGTATGTCTTCTTTAGTGTATAATCACCTGAATCGTTGTTTTCGTGACCTTAGAATGAGACGCTTATATGTGCAAAGGGAGCGGGTCCTCTTCACTGAGCCGGCCGCCATGTTTCTACAGTAGCCCAGAACGGACAAACCAAACTCTGGCTATAGATAGGGGCCATTCGCATTTTCATTCGGCCGGCTTAGGAAAAGATCAACTTGGTTAGGATTAGACAACAAAACTACTTGATTAATTTTAGAAAAAGATTGACTTTGTTTGGTTTAGGCAACAAAACTACTTAGTTGGATTTAGGAAAAGATCAACTTGGTTAGGATTAGGCAACAAAACTACTTAGTTAGGTTTAGGAAAAGACCGTGGTTTGGGTTAAAATAACTTCGGAAGTGGCGTAAGTTAGGTACAGAATATACGATACAAATCAACGTTGACGTCCGATTTCACACGGGATACGAACCCAGGTCTCCTGAGTGAAAGTCCGGGGTTTTTCTGATCCACTGCGACCTCCCTACACGGCATTTGTCACTATATATACTTGGTTCACGATTATGTGGATTACATACAAATTAATTTTGTGGGATATGTACAAATGACAGTGTATGACTTTTTGTAAGTGTAGCTACGAATCGTGTATGGTCTGATCTGTATAGGAATACTTTGATAGTGGAGAAACTGTTTTGCTGTTACAATTATATCATTAAGAAATATTTTATAAGATTCAGTAGAGAAGACATCGTCACCTTCCTCACTCTAGTAACTTGAAGGAATATTCAAGATCCACAAAACAGAGAATTCAATCCATACATTAGTATGCAGTCAACATCTGTACTCGAGACATTTGTATTCCTCCTTCGAAACCTTTCAACTGTTTCTAGGCTAGATTTATGTATTTGCACTTATAAAACTGATAACAGAATGATGAGAGAAAACAGATTCTGCAGATGAGTGCATTTGCTTTGCTTACTAAACAGTACAAGCTTTCGCAGACAGCCCATAACTAATTCATGTTAGATTGATTTTTTCCTGCGCTTGCTGTTGTTTACAATTAAGAGAATTGGTTATTTTTTAGTCTAAATTAATTAATGGATGTTGTTAAAAAAAAAAAAAAAATGTATGGTGGTATGAGCAGTTGGGTCGTGGACGGCAGAGAGTCTGTTGGTTTTGTTCCAGCCAAGACCACAGAAGATCGTTCACAGATTAACACACCTTCAGTTTGAATCGGTAAATTCATTTAGTCTAAGGTAAGAGAAGGCTGGAATGAAAATGTGCAAGCCCTCAGCACAACACGATGACGTACCCTGGCTCGATTCATCTGGCTGGGTAGCGCTGTTCATGAAATGAAATCACGCTGGTGATGAAACAGAAAGCACAGTCGAAGACGAGTGTAATGTGAGCTGTGAAGCTGTGAAGCTGTGGCAGCAGACCTGTTGATCATGAATAGAATTCTGATGCAATGCGGATCCATGTTCTCTCAGGTTTAACCCAGTGTTAGTTTACAGGTTTACGGCTTTGGATTATCATAGTCACAAATACTGGGTGACTCCACCAGACAACTGCAGTAACGCATAGATAGATGGATAAATAGACAGTAATCACCTCATTTTCCATTTATATAGAGCTCAGTATTTTCTTGACTGTGCTGTAAACCAGGTTTTCTTTAAAAAAAAAAAACACCCACTTGCCAACAAAACCTGTATTAATACGATTTATTCAAGACACACAGCTGATAATCAGACTGACTCGCCATTTTGTTTTCCCTAGGGCTGTCAAAGTTAACACGGTAATAACGCGTGAAGGCAAATCAATTTTAACACCACTAACTTCTTTAACACATGAACGCAACTTGCGATTTTTAGGTTGTAGAGGGCTGGTACTGGTGATACTGGTATCATATGAAACTAAAAAAACAAAGGAATCCATTGGTACCAACCATGTCATACTAGCTTGTCGGGAAGGAAGCTAAATAACGTTCTAAACTTACACTAAATTTTGTAGAAGAAAAACTGGCATGACCATTTTTAAAGGTGTCCCTTGACCTCTGACCTCAAGATGTGTGAATGAAAATGGGTTCTATGGGTACCCACGAGTCTCCCCTTTACAGACATGCCCACTTTATGATAATCACATGCAGTTTGGAGCAAGTCATAGTCAAGTCAGCACACTGACACACTGACAGCTGTTGATGTCTGTTGGGCTGCAGTTTGCCATGTTATGATTTGAGCATATTTTTTTATGTTAAATGCAGTACCTGTGAGGGTTTCTGGACAAAATATGTCATTGTTTTGAGTTTTTAATTGATTTCCAATAATACATTTATACATACATTTGCAAAGCAAGCATATTTTCCCACTCCCATGTTGATAAGACTATTAAATACTTGACAAATCTCCCTTTAACGTACATTTTTTACAGATAAGAAATGTGCGATCAGTTTGCGATAAATCTGGATTAACTATAGACAATCATGAGATTAATTGCAATTCAATATTTTCATCGATTGACAGCCCTAGTTTTCACTTTTTGAATCATTGAAAAATATCAGAGAAGTGGGAGGTTGTGTGGTCTTGGATGGATTTTTGTTGTTGATTTAATTGTTATTATTTATACTGGGATCTGTTTTATGTAACTGGGTGATGATGGTGGTTAGAATAAAACCTAGAAAAGCCATCCTCATACATTATTTAATAATTAGGATCATTTCTAGTAAATCACATTGTGATATTGAACTTTTGCTCATTTTACCGGGAGACATGCTAGATATGTCTAATCAAACCCTGTTCATTTTGCTCTGCACCCTGTGTGTGTGTATGTGTGTGTGTCTGCAGCTATGGAGGGGGATGGTGAGGTGATAATCAGTCCGGTGCAGAACTGCAGCCACTGTGAGAGCGGCGAATGCCACGAGACCAAGGACGGTATCGTCTGCTACTGTGATGATGACCTGATCCATGCACCAGACGGGGTGTCCTGCATCAACGTTACAGGTCTGACATACAGTACTGCACATACACAATGAATAAGCCCAGTCTGTTTCTCTCTCTTCCACACAAGTATATGAAGTTAATCCAAACGCAGAAATGACTTCAGCTGAATTGAATTGTACCTGTAATAGACTGTGACTGTGAACAGATGATGAATTAATCTGCAGAAGTAATTAAGCCTGGGAGGCTCTGTACTTTATTGAATCTTTATCTGAGGAAACGTTTTTGTAATAGTGCCTTAATCATTCATAATAATAATAATCAATCCGTAGGATAAGCTAACCCGTTAATGAAAATGGATACACCTATAGCAGTATTAGCCTGTTGAGTCCTGCTCTGTGATTTATCTTTGTGCTACAGTCAAATAAAAGCTGAGGATTTAGGCGAAAAGTCCTCATACTCATGTAGTGATATTGTACATGGATTTTGTACGCATATTTCATGATGGCTTAATGCTGCAGTAGGCAGAATATTTTTGGCATCATCGGGCAAAAATTCCACAATAACCTTTCAGCATATTGTAATTCAAGGCTCAATGGCTCTGTTATCAGGCTTTAAAAAAAACTAGCCCGTGATGGGAGACTTTGGCCAATCACAGGTCATTTCAGAGAGAGAGCGTTCCTATTGGCTGTTAGTTCAACAGAGGCAGCTGTCAATCACTCGCAAACTCCAATCAAACGGTCAAACTAGGCAGCGCTAATCAAATATTAATTAATATTCTGTTACTGTAATGCCTATTTCTCACCTCAAATGTTCATCTTGTAGTGTGTTAAGCTGTAAAATGAGAAAGTTTGTTCCGGCTGGTGGGCGGTGCTTGGTATTTCCTCAACTGATCTCAACATGGCTGCCGGGTCACAAACGTTCTCATTTTACAGCTAAACAGTACACTACAAGATGTTTCTGAGAACATTTGAGGCAAGAAATAGGCATTAAAGTAACAGAATATTGAAATGAATTAATATGGCAGCATGTCCCTTTATAGATTGAAGCAAAATAACTATTACCATTTCAATGATATCTTAATGACCTAGAGTGTCTCCTTGCCCTATGATTTGCAAATCTGTTCTCAGTAATGACAAGCAGTAGATAGTTCTATGATGCTAGGTCATTAAAGGTCACAATCTCAATATGGTCTCTCTCGGTGTGCAGATTTGTTCCTTAGCTTAGACAAGTGAAATGAAATCTCCCCTATCACTGAAAAGGGAATTGACATGCGCCGTCCGTCGCTGCTCCTAAGCTCTGTTGTGTCATCGCTTTCACATCATTAATTAAGTGGGGGGATCAAAGTGGCGAAGTGAATGTTAATACTCCTCTGGGGAAGATAACAACTGTGGAACGCTGTTGTTTCCCCTTGTCATGCAGAGGTGACCGTGCTGACTCCCCAGCCGTCTCTCTCCCACCTGGCGCTGGGTCTGTCTGTGGGCACCTCGGCCCTCATCGCCGCCCTGCTGCTGGCTGTGTCCGGAGTCATGATAAGTAAGTCAGTAAGGATAGTAAAAAAACGATATGTGGTATAGGGTTAATTTTGTAAGCTATTGTGTTATTTAGTCTTAGTCTTAGTCCCGTGTCAGATGTCCTTGTTATTTTTTATCATATTTAGTCAACCTCATCCTGTTTTTTTTTTTAGTCAAGTTTTAGTTGACCAAAGGACGTTTTAGTCTATCTTAGTCAAAGAAAACTAACTATTTAAGTATAGTTTTAGTCAATAAAAATTTATGACATTTTATTGTTTATAGTCATCAGATTATATTGAACATTTCAATCTAGTCTAGCCAAAATATCACCTTGTTTCTTTCTCCCAAGCCCTGTTGTTGTCATTGTATACTCTTAAGTAAGTAAGTTCTCCTGACTGTGTTCATTAGAGGGGGTAATATCCCATGGTTAAAGTTGTAAAATTACGAGACAAAACTCACAAATATACGAGAAAAAAACTTGAACATTCTCTGTCATAAATTTGCAAAAAAAGATCTCAGAGATTAAAAGTGCTAAATGCGAGATTGGGAGCATTTCTATTGCCTCTGCACGGCTCTCAACATGGCGACGGCTGAGCCGGCGACTCGCAGCTAACGGTGCTAACACAGGCAAAAGTGCTGACAGAGCTAACACTGTTAACCTGGGGGAGAACCGGAGGATGGGCGCTACTCTTCCACAACGACGTTATCAGCTGTAACCGCCGTATGAGAGCAGTGCAGAGCGGCGGCCGTGAGCTAGCCAGTGGGAGACGCTCACATGTGTGAATGTCCATTGTAGGGGCCATTGTATATATGTATATGTGTATTGTATGGCCCTAATACACCGTCATACTTTTTCTTGTGAAACAAAAACAATGAAGTTGACAACTACCAAAATGAACATGGAGAATGGAAAAGTTGAAGTAGTTGTTACTGACCCTTAAGAGCCAGACTGTGCTGCTAAATGCCTGAGAGGTTCACATTACATGAGTATTTGTATTTTCTGCTCTAGCTTCTGTTTGAACAATAGACACACATTCTCTCTCTCTCTCACACACACACACACACACACACACACACACACACACACACACACACACACACACACACACACACACACACATGCAAAGTTTTCCAGTGTCTGTCCTGGTCTCTCTCAGACGGCCTCAGCAGGTTGTTGAAGTGAACCTCGTGGTCAGCGCAGACATCGGTCTGCTCGACTGCTTTCAGGCTATTACAGCCAGACATATGCACTCATTGAGCCATCATCTCCTCAACACACACACACGCAACACACACACACGCACACTCGCTCACATCCAGACTCCCGCCTCCACTCATGCACACACATCAGTAGACGAGGCGGGAGCTCAGGAGGTGTGGGACTACCTCCGTGATGAATGAAATGCGCTAATGATGGATGGCTGCTTAGCCGGCGGCTGACAGCACTCGTACATTAGAAAGCACTTGGTAAATAAATAACTCCTCTACACACACATAAGCATACATACATAAACAATTCTCCCTTCGACTAATGTGTTTCCCAGCTCAGGTCGAGGCTTCTAGCGCTATAAAGTGTTCGGTTTTGTGTGTGTGTGTGTGTGTGAGAGAGAAAGAGTGTGTCTTCATACAGTGGGATGTTCTACATAAATTGTCTTGGTTTTGTGCATACTGTTGCCATTCACATTTGATTGTCTCTTTTACATGTGCACATCTACAAGACATATTTATACGTAGAGGGTTTAATTCTGAAACATTGTGTATCTGAACATTTTAGAAAGACAAATCTGGCATCAGATAAAGAGGAATCAATATTTCACAGACACAAAGGAATTATATTTCATAAAAATTGCTGTTGTACAAGCAAAAGGTCTTTAGAGAAATAATACCTGTAAAAGCTTTGTGTGCTGTGGCTGCCAGCAATAATTTTCGACAAGATGTGTTCAAGGTTATGTTTGCTTTTCAAATTGCGGATATCTCAGTCGTGGAATGAAACTCTTTTCATTTTCATCTCGCCAGTGTACAGACGCAAACACACAGAGCTGCAGTCTATTCAGCTGGAGCTGCAGAGTCCAGACTGCAAGCTCAGTAAGCTGCGGGCATCCACCATCATGACCGACTACAACCCGAACTACTGCTTCGCCGGCAAGACGGCATCGGTCAATGACCTGAAGGAAGTACCGAGGCGTAATATCTCCCTCACCAGGTAAAAGAGCAGAGGCTAAAGGTCCACAGCCAGCATTGTTGTTACTTCAGCAAGCACTGTTTCTTGGGAAATTATGATCTCCTCTAGGGCAGGGGGGCCTTGGCCAAAATCTTCTATCACGATATAGGTCATTTCATATCTCAATAACGATACATATAACGATGTAGCGTGTTTTCTGGTAATTAAAAAAATAAATAGTCTATAGGAAATAACCATGTGGTAAAGTTTTTTTTTGTATACTCTTTAGGGGTGGGAAAAAAATGGATTCACCTATGATTTTTTTTTTTTTTTACAATTTTGAAATAGATTTTTTGAATGCCAGAATCGATATAATTGCTTCATTTGAGTCTATGCGGAGGTAAAACGATAAGTTGTAGTCTGAGTAACGTGACGTCATATCTGTTCCGTATCCGTCAATCAGAACAAATAGTAGCCGGCTGTAGCAAGCAAAAACCGGCAGATACGACAGAGCAGAAAATGGCGGAGGGTCTGCGTGGATACAACCTGCACCCTCATAATTAAATGTAAAGTGGTAAACACTACACATCCAGTAAAGTATGGAAACACTTTGGGTTTCACACATTGCCAGGAAAAGCAGAGCTAGACATCACGGCTAAAGCTGCATGCTAACTCATTATCGTACTGCGGTAACTGCGATCAAGCCAGCCGTCGCTACAACTGTAGAGCGCCCATATACTGGCATTTATGTTAAATTCATTCAATCGGCCCAGATGGAGCTGACCATGGCTGTATAAAAAGAACGGAGCTGACGGAAGAGCTAGCAATGGACTTAGCAAAGTTAGCGGAAGTATAAACACGTGACTACGTCCGGTTTTCAAAATAAGGTGTTAACAAAGGGAACTGTATATACAAAATACATATATGGAGATAAGATTGTTGGATTATATTAACCAGCAGTATAAAACATTATGTGTCCCTTATAAATTAGAAAGAAAATACCTCTAATTTGTGAGGAAAATGTCTTAATTCTTTGATTTTTGGGATGCTGGAAATTTTTTTTATAAATAATGCCGGACAATGACCTCAGGTCATCTCTGACAACATACATGCTGAAAATCAAACATTTTTACTCTATTAATTTAGATATTTTCCAAAGTAAGTGTGTGATTCAACTTTTTTCCCATGGTCTAGTGTTAAAAAAGTTAACAAAAATCGTAATATCGAATTGCAATACTTAAAAGTCGCAATGCATATTGAATCGCCACCCAAGTATCGTGATAGTATCAAATCAGGAGATAGGTGTATGGTCCCGGCCCTTTTACTCATGTGAATTAAATACTAGACAATAAAGTACTGACTATTTTCTCGTTTTAAGTTTTAAGTGAAAATTATAGAGAAAAAATAAATATAGACCTGGCCTATATCTGGATAGAAAAATCTAAACAATAGACATTTTTATATTGTTTTGACCATATGAAATCGTCATGTTGCCCAGCACTCATCTCATCATAAAAAAGACAATATGAACAAATTCAGTATGAGTTGAACACATTAAATACAATCTGTGGTGAAATGTGAAATGTCTGACTCTAGGATAACAGTATCCAAATATGACAAATTGAGCAGTTATTCTACTCGTACAAACTATTTGAATAGGGTGGACTCATAAATACAGCATGGTGTGAGACGTAGCAGTTTAAATAAAGCCTGAAATATTAAAGTCTACTAAAGTATGGGTCTACTGCAGTGATCCGAGCGGCTGGGAAATGATTTTTGCAGGGCTCTTTTCAATTTTTTATGAATCTTTCATGTGTTTATAGTTCACCAGTTTATCATTGTGGTTCTAAATCTCTGTGATTAACTCTTTCTTGTGGACCTATGAATATTTTCCAATATCTAGATTTATTTAAGACATGAATCAAGTGCAATGGCTCCAAAGGGGGGAGTTAAAACCGTAATTTGGTGTCAAAGTTCACCATTCTCTGCAGAAGGATGTCACAAGGAGACATTTTATTTTATAAATTTAATTTTATACATAGTTATTTGCCTTTTCGGGCTGAAATGCTGGTGAATTACTTATTCAGACAACTGACTAGCATCTCTGCTGAGCTGTCATTACCTAGTACTAAACTCAATAGGTGATCATTCTTTGGGCACAGGTATATTTAGGACATGTCTTAATGCTGGCTGCTTCCAATGTCTTCAATTGAGAAATCCCCCCGTGTGAAAGTTTCAGCTCAATGTCTAAAATATGAATGAAACTAAATAATAAATGTGTTTGTGTGTCTCCAGGGGCCTGGGTCACGGTGCTTTCGGTGAAGTCTATGAAGGGCTGGCAGTGGGAATACCAGGTGAACCGAGTCCACTGCAGGTGGCAGTCAAGGTGAGTTCCCTCTGGAACTATAAATATTTTTTTTTTCTGTTTTTCAAAGGTCAAACTTTGATTGCTGTATTGGAGTTAAAGGCTTTACAGCACAAATACTGTCACCTTTCTTTCACTGCCTTATGTTCAGTGTCATGGAGAAACACTAATAACTAGGGCTCACGATTAATTGCATGATTGTCCATAGTTAATTGCGATTAATTGCAAATTAATCACATATTTTCTATCTGTTCAAAAATGTACCTTAAAGGGAGACTTGTCAAGTATTTAATACTCTTATCAACATGGGAGTGGGCAAATATGCTGCTTAAAGCCAGGGCCACACCAGGAACGACAGGTGCGTCTCTGGCCGCGTGTCAGCTGCGTCTCTTCTAGAGATTCGAGGTCTCGCCTATTTTTTACACGAGCAGCGCACGATTCACAGCAACAACAGACAGTGAAAGTGATCTATTGACTGTATATTGACATCATATCAGCAACATTACTACAGTTTTGATGTCTGTTTCTGTAGAAAATGTTACGGAGATGACTTGTTATTATTATTAAATCAACACTTTCAAAATAAAAGCCTACAAGTGTTTTTTTCTGTGTTAACACAAGGCTTTTAGTCTGAAATACGTAAAGGACAGTGCTGTGGAACATGCAGTGACCTGCAGAGCTCCATGAATAAATATAGCAAGGGGTTTTAAATGTGGATGAATACTATTATTTACAGATTACCACACGCTTCTTAACCTTTTTCTGTCTAAAATAAAAACAAATTACATTTATAATGAAATAAAATGGCCATTATGAAAGGCAAACTCTATTTATAAAGTAAGGGCTGGCAGCAGCAGAAACGCAGCTGGTCTGAACACCCGACGCCTGAATCACACAAGGCAGCCAACGTCTGGAATACCCTGCTTAGTCTGCTGCCCCCGCGACCCAGCCGCAGATAAAAAAAAGATGGATAGTGTATATCAAACTGATAAGGTTCATTTTACTGAAAAAAATTTTTTATTCACAATAGACCCTTCCTGAGGTTTGCTCTGAGCAAGACGAACTGGACTTCCTCATGGAGGCTCTAATCATCAGGTAAGAGCCACTCACAGACAATTAACAGAATTTTGTCTCTCGAACAGTGTCAACAGATCCATTTCTGATGCACGTTTCCCCTGCTGTGTTTCTGTCCCTGCAGTAAGTTCAGCCACCAGAACATTGTGCGTTGTATAGGAGTCAGTCTGCAGGCCATGCCCAGGTTCATCCTGCTGGAGCTGATGGCTGGAGGAGACCTCAAGTCTTTCCTGAGAGAAACCAGACCCCGGCTGGTGAGACACGCTGCTGTATCATGCCCAAGTGCACATCGTCATTGAATAGTGCTAGGGCTGTCAATCGATTAAAATTATTAATCTCAATTAATCGCATGATTGTCCATAGTTAATCGTGATTTATCGCACATTAATCACACATTTTTTATGTGTTCAAAATGTACCTAAAAGGTTAGATTTGTCAAGTATTAAATACACTTATCATCATTGGGAGTGGGCAAATATGCTTGCTTTATGCAAATATATGTACATATTTATTATTGGAAATCAATTACCAACACAAAACAATGACAAATATTGTCCAGAAACCCTCACAGGTACTGCATTTAGCATAAAAAATATGCTCAAATCATAACATGGCAAACTGCAGCCCAACAGGCAACAACAGCTGTCAGTGTGTCAGTGTGCTGACTTGACTATGACTTGCCCCAAACTGCATGTGATTATCATAAAGTGGGCATGTCTGTAAAGGGGAGACTTGTGGGTACCCATAGAACCCATTTTCATTCACATATCTTGAGGTCAGAGGTCAAAGGAGCCCTTTGAAAATGGCCATGCCAGTTTTTCCTCGCCAAAATTCAGCTCAAGTTTGGAGCCTTAGTTAGCCTCATTTGCGACAAACTGGTATGACCAGTATGACTGGTACCAATGGATTCCTTAGGTTTTTTCTAGTTTCATATGATGCCAGTTGCTTTTCTTTAACTTTAAAACTGATCCCACTACAACCTAAAAATCGCAAGTTGCGTTGATGCATTAAAGAAATGAGTGGCATTAAAACGAATTTGCGGTAACACGTTATCACGTTTACTTTGACTTTCCTAAATAGGACATTTAATTTTTGAAGCTACTACATCTGTTCTTCTCATTGAGCCCCAGAATTGGAACACACTACAATCCAAGTTATATCAGTCAGATTTTAAAACACATATTCACACTACAATGTCTACTACCTCTGTTTTTTTTTTTAAAATCTGCCTCTGATGTATTCACTAATATTGCATTCTGGGGATTTCTCTGTCTCTTCTCTGTTTGATCAGGAGCACCCGTCCAGCCTGAGCATGGTGGACCTTCTCAATGTGGCCAGAGACATCGCTAAGGGCTGCCAGTATCTGGAGGAAAACCAATTTATACACAGGTACGCCACCAGATGACCTCACATTTTGCATATGAATGTGCTAAACCAACAGTGTGTTGGCATTAACAAATACAGCCCATGATTACGAAAGGATGTATTGTATTCTGCTGCCTTATATACTTCCTACCTTAACAGATTAGCAAGACAGAGAGAAAAACAAACAATATACGGCACATATGGGTAAGCGTATACATATGGAATGCAAATGTGCAAGGGAAAACAAACACAGTCCACATTCATTTGCTGACTTCTACTCAGAATTATGAGCTGACTGCATCCGTCCAAGCGTAACATATGGACTCTGCATGCCTTTTGCCTTTCGTATTATAGCAGAAAGGACAAGTGATGAGTTTAGCATCAGAGCAGCCAGATGGGGTAGCCGGCTTGCCTTTTTACGGTCTGTATCCAAGGCACAAGCCCCCTTCTATATCCATATTCACAGCTGTTAGTGAACCGCAGGATGTGACTAAAGAATTTTAAAAACCCTTCTCTTGAATCTGTCTTCCTTCATGGATGTCTGGGAGGAAAGTCAAGTACATGTCAAAAAGGGAAGAGGTCAGAATTGCTCCCAAAATCACATTGAGACAGTTAAATAGCATCCCTCTTCCTTCATGTCTCTGTTTGACTTCCTAGGAATTGGCCAATGACAAACGAGGTCTATTAAACCTTGTTTGCCCCAATGTGGCACAGTAAAGCCCCATCAATCGATCTAATGGCCGACTCTTCTCCGGCGGCTCTTGGGCTTCTATACAGCCCGCTTTTCTGCCTTCAAACCTGTATTAAAATTCATCCTAACACTGTCCTTGAGGCTAATTTCAATTTTTATGGAGGTGTGTTTACTCGGGGTTGAGTAAAGGGCAGGTGAATGAGGTATGGTGGAGGAGTAGCCGCTCCTCAGAAAAAGCTGCTTTTACTTGGGGACTACAGGGTTGGATGATTCGATCTGTGGCGTGCTCCAACAGGTTAAATGACAGGTTTAATGCTGTCTGAGAATAACTTGCTCTGGCGTTTGTGTGTTTCTATGCTCTTTCTTGTGGTGGTATTTATCCAACACGTTCTCACTCCCAACTTGTCAAATACGGCAGCTTGGTCAGGACCCCTTGGCGTCGCTTTTTAACGCAATGGGCACCCCTTTAGCGTTATATTTCAACGTGCCTAGTAGTCTAATAGACTTGAACACGTGGTTTACATTATGTATGAGGAGGTACGTTATTGTTACTACTTGGTTAGGTTTAGGCAACAAAACTATTGTGTTAGGTTTAGACAACAAAACTATTGGGTTAGGTTAAGGTAACAAAACTATTGGGTTAGGTTAAGGTAACAAAACTATTCGGTTAGGTTTAGGCATCAAAACTATTGGGTTAGGTTTAGGCAACACAACTATTAGGTTAGGTTAAGGCAACAAAACTATTGGGTTAGGTTTAGACAACAAAACTATTGGGTTAGGTTTAGGCATCAAAACTATTGGGTTAGGTTTAGGCATCAAAACTATTGGGTTAGGTTTAGGCATCAAAACTATTGGGTTAGGTTTAGGCATCAAAACTATTGGGTTAGGTTTAGGCAACAAAACTATTAGGTTAGGTTAAGGCAACAAAACTATTGGGTTAGGTTAAGGCAACAAAACTACATGGTTAGGTTTAGGAAAAGATCATGGTTTGGGTTGAAATAAGTATGTTTGTTACATAACCTAAGTTACGTACGTAAGTTAAGTAGGCCTATGTTACATACGTGATGTAATTTAAGTACGTTACGAAAGTTAACTTTTGTAAGCAAGTTAAAATAAGTCAAAATGTACTTTTCGACTCCGCTCATAACTGCTACAGCCACTCGAGGCAGCCCTGAAAGTGTAAAACTAACGCTAGAGGGGTACGTGGAACGTCATAGTTTGACGCGCAGGGCCACATATTTGACACGTTGGAAGTGAGGAACGCCCTGCTTTTTGTGTGGATGATGCAATGTTACTCTTACATTACTTTATTTTACAACAGGCTTGGTACTCTCTTTGGAAGTTGTAGCCACCTGAATAGAAGCACTGTGCTGAGCAGAGACGGGTAGTTTAATGCAACCTCGGGTGTTACAATAGACTAATAACGGAGATTGGTCTTTAAGCGCTGCAGTGAAATGGGTCTTTAAGCTGCAGTTAAAATTTGCTGTAAATAAGGTCTGCGTGCCAGCTAACATTGTTTTAATAGCAGCCTGCTCTCACATCACTGTGCCGCATGTACAAAAGCACTGTGTCCTTCCCTTGAGCTCTCAGCTAGCAGTCTATGATAGCTACTGCTGTATTTCAAGGCTCGTCCTTGCCTACAAGCAAAAAGCGAATCATTTGCATGAATTCTTCCGAGCCATTAAACAAGGACCACTTAGATTTAGCTACAGCACCTCGTGAGAAAGGAATGTGTTAAAGTCTTTGTGTGTGTAAACTCCCATATGCTGATTGTATGCTATGATAGAAATGATTCTGTTTTCTGAGATGCCCCTAAATGGATTGATTCATTCACTACTTTCTCTTGAATAGGAAATGTTCTCTGTAGCTGGTTTGATAACTCAGTTTACTGACACTCATTTAACTGCTTCAGTCGAAAGGATGCCCTTGAAACTATGTTCTTTATTCTATACTAAATAATTTCATATCAAACTTGAGGTATTGCTATAATATCATAAATTGAATAGTTCCAATCACTTCTGGCACATTGAAGTGGGGCAATCAAGCATAGTGTAGTCCCGTCTTAAAAAGCCCTCAGTTTAAATCAGTCCGAACTATTATTTTATCCTCATTGTGTCATTTCACATCCAAGTTCATCAGAGTGTGGAGGCTAAACAACTAAACAAAGTGTTGCTGTTAACACACTCACTTGTATCTCTGCTAGTTCTTCGTTTCCAGCCCTGCCCTGTCTCATGATCTAGTTTGAGCAGTGTCACCTGATGTTATTCTGATGTTAAATTCTGGGTATTTATTGTCCCTAGTGCACACTTGTCTTTAGTGTGATGAGGAGCAGTGCGCTCACAACGTCACTTCTTAAGATGTTAAGAAAGTTAGACGCCTTGGGAGCAGAATACAGTGTGTGGGCTCTATTTTCTTTTTCCCCAGACAGGAGCAGAGCGTGCTGTGTGAACTACTGTATTTTCTCAAAGACTAACCATACCAAGACAGTGCAAATATGAATTTTATGAATTTTCCCGTCTTACCCGCTCTGCCTTGCAAATACTGCGGAACATTTCAATCTGCTCCCTGGATGCACCATGTGGGCAGAGCTATAAAGGCACCGTAGGAAACTATACACTTTACTAGCTCGCCCAGGGCAACTGGGTAGTTACACTGAACTCTGGATCCCACTGGGGAGCGTCTGTAGGAGTTTCATACATGGAGCTCTCTTATAGATGCAAATATAAGAAACTAGTGAGGAGACAAAGCAAGAGCAAAGCTGTGGGAATGTGCAGTATATTTAAAGCTCATATACACTGATCAGCCATAACATTAAGACCAATGAGAGGTGAAGTGAATAACATTGACTTGATCTCGTTACAATGGCACCTGGCAGTGGGTGGGATATATTAGACAGCAAGTGAACATTTTGAACTTTGAATTTTGTGTTGGAAGCAGAAAAAATGGGCAAGCGTAAGGATGTGAGCGACTTTGACAAGGGCCAGATTGTGATGGCTAAACGACTGGGTCAGAGCATCTCCAGAACTGCAGCTCTTGTGGGATGTTCCCGGTCTGCAATGGTCAGGACCTGGCAAAAGTCGTCCAAGGAAGGTAAACCGGTGACAGGGTCAGACCCGAGGCTCATTGATGCACGTGGGGAGCAAAGGCTCGCCCGTGTTGTCCGATCCAATAGAAGAGCTACTGGAGCTCAAATTGCTGAAAAAGTTAATGCTGGTTCCGATAGAAAGGTGTCAGAACACACAGTGCATCGCAGTTTGTTGCGTATGGGGCTGCGTAGCCGCAGACCGGTCAGGGTGCCTGTGCTGACCCGTGTCCACCGCCAAAAGCGCCTACAATGGGCACGTCGTGAGCATCAGAACTGGACCACGGAGCAATGGAAGAAGGTGGTCTGGTTTGATGAATCACATTTTCTATTACATCATGTGGATGGCAACGAGTTTGAGGTGTTGACTCGGCCTCCAAGTTCTCCAGATCTCAATCCAATCGAGCATCTGTGGGATGGGCTGGACAAACAAGTCCAATCCATGGAGGTCCCAACTCGCATTTTACAGGACTTAAAGGATCTGCTACTGACGGCTTGATGCCAGATACCACAGCAGACCTTCAAAAGTCTAGTGGAGTCCATGCCTCGATGGATCAGGGCTGTTTTGGCAGCAAAAGGGTGACCTACTCAATATTAGGCAGGTGGTCATAATGTTATGGCTGATCGGTGTATATGGGGACATTATTGTAGCAAAACTATTTTTGTGGAGAGTTGTGTAACTGCATCTCAATCCGTGTGTTCGTAATTATAATAAAGTGACCAATCTCCATCAATCCAAACAGTAAGTACTCGCCTGACAGTCTGTATGTGTTGTTTTTTCTCATCTTTCAGGGATATTGCAGCTCGGAATTGCCTACTGACCTGCAAAGGGCCGGGCCGCGTGGCCAAGATTGGGGATTTTGGGATGGCTCGAGACATTTACAGGTACAATTGAATGACTGATGTAAGACAGCAGGCAATAGATGCCAGTTGAATTTGAGTCTAGATAAGGTTTAAAGGGGGTTGAGACCAAGTAAGCGCACACCAAACAGAAATAAAAAAAGAAAATGTATCTTTGAAAAACAAATGTGCGGGGGAACATCTAGTGGGCATGCACTAGATGCCAATTCAAGGGAGTAATACCAAGGCTGGGCTGAAGGATGGCAGTTGTATTCAAACATAATCTTAGGTATTTATCTGAATCAAATCACTTTTATTCAACAGTTACACTGAATAAATAACCAGAATTTATTATCTTGATTGTGTTGTGGAAATGTATCAACACCTAATGACCCTTACCGCTGCACTAAGGAAAATTTCATTTCCATTATAATATTTGGCCGTATCCCAGCCCTCCTAACCAGCAATTATTAATCACTGCATACAAAAAGCACCCATATGAATATTTAAAATACAACACCTAGGAGTATTATCGATTGTGGCAAACTAATGGTTAAAGAGTAACTTAATCGCAGGCTCTCACTGCCCTCTATGGGTAAGTTTCAAGTCTGTTGTACCTCTGAGAACACACAACATCACTGCTGGATGTGGTCTGGGAGAGGTTGGAAGTGTGTTGTTTAAAGGGGAGCACCACTCAAATTCAGAATTCCAATATGTTATTTCCATGGCCTGGGAAAGTTCAAACTAAATGTGTGAACATGAGCTACTCTCTGAAAGCCTCTCACAAACCAGGGGCCTCATTACAGAAACTTCCCAAGTCTGAAATCCTATCTTATCTCAGTTTAGGATGACATTTAGGATTTTTGGTATTATAGAAACATCTGTCCTATCTAATTTTAGGATAGGAATTTGGCTATTACAGCACCATCCTAATGTAGGGATACCCCAAGTTAGAAATCCTAAATTAGGATGGCATATACCCTGTCCTAAATTTAAAAGAACCGAGATATCCGATATGCCGATATTTAGGCCGATACCAATATATGCACATCTATTTTTCCACCTAACTGCAGAGCACATCAGGTCTCTCCTGTAGTGGAATTAACATTACTATGCCTTGACTGTTATCATGATGCAGACATAAAATGCAATGCTTTTCAAAATGCACACATTCACTGGGCAAAATAAGAAAACTATTCAACTTAGGTTACATGTAAAACAGGGCTCCAGACTAACCTTGTACATTGGTTCCACTGGTGTGCCTAACTTTTATATTTAGTTGCACCGGCACATAATTTAGGTGCACCCAAACTTTTCAATCAAGAGTTTTCTTCATTTTTAATAACCTGTATGTTTTAAGGTTGTGATGTTGTTCGAGAAGGAGTAGGCTACAGGGCACGGTTACATGCATGCCTTTTTTCTTTTTTTGGGTGCAGGTGGGGGGGGGGGAAATAACGCTACACACATACGCACACGGAGACAGACCAGTTAAATGTCAGGCACACCGGTGCGACCAATGAAAATGTTTTTGGTCGCATCTCTGAAGCACTGTAAAACATGGCATATTTATTTTTGTGTAATATATATCGTAGGAAATGTTGATTTCTGGCCGATGGCGATGTTTCATTTTAAAGCCTGTCGATACCTGTGGCGTGCCGATATCATCATGCATCCCTATGTCTGACCATAAGAGTAACATGTATGATTGTTTTTAAATGGGTCCTAATTCCCCTTTATAGTTATGAGAAGATCTCCTTATTGGTCACAAGAAACGAACCAGCTTTGGCACTGAACATCAACATAGGTTGTCTCCAGTAGTTTTGAGTGTGAACTCCTGGGTATGGACAATTCTTCAACTGCAACTGACAAATCAAAATGCAAGCACAAAACCCCAAACCCGTTTCCCTAAACGGCCGTGAGTGAACACAGTCCAGAGAAAGCTGGACTCGGTGACAGAGACGATGTTGGATCTTTCTCTTCGTTACTCCCTTTAATTATTCCCTTCAGTATCATTTGGTATAAAGACAACTGGCTAGCCTGATAAACATGAGCCTGCTGTGTCTTGGGCAAGTTATTTTTAACTGCGAGGATATACTGTATAAATAATACCTAAATATACCTATATACAATATATAAGAAAGAAAACTATTTCAGGAGCTCTGTACTTAGGAAGCGTTTTTTCTTGGCATGCGATTGTAAAGGCCGTGGCACTGAGCTGGTAAATGTCGAATCACAGCTGTGAAAGTGTTTCTATTCTCCATCACACCGTCATGCTGATGCTGTCTTTTAATCTACATCAGCTCATCTGTAGCCCCGACGGCGTCTCATTATTCTTAGCTCAAACTTTTTAACACAGCTACAACAATTTTTCACGTGACACCATTTAAAATGAATGCACCAATCCAGCAGGGAAATCTCCAAAGCCTTTCATCTGGTAAGAAATTAGAGCAGGGGAAATATGTCACAACACTCAGCTATATTAACGCAGCACATTCGAATCATCCGACGGAAAGTCACACGAGAGCAAAGTCACTCTCGGAGCATCCGGGAAAGGCTGTTGCACAATCCCCCCCTTGGGGAGCCACATTAGGAGCGCTTGATTTAATTGCTGATGACAGTTTTTCAGGTGCCTCGATTCTTTTCATCTCTCAGCCTGGAGCCGTGGTGCCGGGGCTTCTTTTTTTTTTTTTTATTATCACTTATTATTTTGAGAGTGAGGGATGGTGGTTATGTGCGCTACGCCGTAAGTGTTTTATTTTTTGCTGTTTCATGATGTGGCCCTCCTGCTATGTGACGAGGGACATGGGAGTCCTTTTGAGGCTGTCGCGGGGGTACGGACGTCACAGTGAGGCACCAGGACACGGCTTAATGTCAGCTTTTTATATTCTGGGAGCAGAGCCACAGGCTTGCTCGCACGTGGTATTCCATGGACTCCCTCTCTCACGCACATATTTCAGCACGAATGCTTGCACACACCGGTGATGCTGCGGTAAATAAAAAGCTGGGTAAACAAAAGGCGCCAGTCAGTAATCATCCTGAGGTAAACAGCTGCCACTATGAAAAGAAATCAACAGTGCTTTCAGAAAATAATTGGTATTTTGCCTTAAATGACCACAGTATTCTCAAAGGAACTATTAACAACAAAGCATGACTTTAGGTTGTATTTAATAACCCTCTGAGAGCTACAATAGACTCGTTTTTTAGTCTTTAGATAGCAGGTCAACAGTAGATGTCACATAGAAGTGGTGTACATCATCTGAAAGCTGGGAACCTGGAGATTAATTTGAGATGCAGCTCAGCACTGAGTGTCAAGTTGTTCTAGTTATAAATGAGAAATAAACATGAATAAATGAATTGTTTAAAATAAATTGTAAAAGTACAAGGGCTTAAAACATAATGATGGAAGTACATAATGGTCATCCCCATGCTCTATTATGACTCATAAGTTGTTGCAGCAATTTTGGGCTTGATACCATTTGTTACACAGATTTGGTGCTAAATTTAACCATTTTTTTACCTCTCGAGAGGTGATACAAATGATCAAAAATCCCTCCACAATACCACATTAAAACACCGAGACCATAGAAAAAGCCATGCTGTGATTTGGTATTAAAATCTTTGACATTTTGAGATTTCTGCAAGAATAGCATTTTTGGCGATTGGATAGAGAGCTCTTCTGTTCTGGAAACTGCTCAGAAACCCCTTTATTGTTAATCTAGCTAGGAAAGCTGTCCATCCTCTGAATGCCCTAGGTCTCTAGTTTGTGGCTAGTTCATGAGGCTGTGATTCTCCTAGTCACCACAGGTCAGTTTATACAGTGAGGTCAAGTTTAAAAAAAATAATTCTCAATACTGTACAATAAAATGGCTACTATGGGGATTAACATCATCACATATGAATACAATTGGGCTCATTGGTTTCACAACAGTCTCAGCTTTACAGTGATACCCAATTTATACAATTCCAAGACTGTTTAGGGACCCCAGTATGCAGAAATATTGAAACACACCATTTTTAGAATAGGCGAAAATAACACATTTATACTGCAATCAAAGAATTACATGGTTTTTGCCCCAAACTGCATGTGATTATCATAAAGTGGGCATGTCTGTAAATGGGAGACTCGTGGGTACCCATAGAACCCATTTTCATTCACATATCTTGAGGTCAGAGGTCAAGGGACCCCTTTGAAAATGGCCATGCCAGTTTTTCCTCGCCTAAATTTAGCCTATTTTTGGAGCGTTATTTGGCCTCCTTGCCTAAATGACACTAACACTAACGCTAATAAAGCTAGCATGGTAGGATTGTTACAAATGGATTCCTTGGGTTTTTTAGTTTCATATGATATCTGGACCTTCGCTCTAGCTCTAAAAACTGAACCTGCTGCAGCCTCTGAAAGACGGTAAAGTCTGTGGCGAGTCTCAGGGAGTTAATGTCAGCCTGGTGCACACACACACACACACACACAGTGTAAAGGTAGAACAAAGACATTCCATTCAATGAACAGACACAAGTACTAGGCTCCATATTGTGTCCTCACAGGTGCATGTTCTTCTAGCTCACTCTCCATTCAACACAGTCTGTTCTGTCTCTTACTGTTTGTTTTTGCCTTTAATGCTTCTCTATCTTCTAGCTCCCCTTTAGCACACTGATTTGCTCGCACAAGAAAAAGCACACACATATAAAACACCTCTATTTGTGCTATAGATTTCCTGGGACTGTATGTTAAGCCTTCCTAATCTGCAGCTGAGCTTTCAGTCTGTGTTTGTGGTGTTGGCAGTAGTCGTAAATATGTCCATAAACCCCACGGTTAAAAAAAATAAAAAAGAGGTCGATCCACTGATAGGGGGATTATCAGTCTAATCCTCTACATTTTACCATCCCTCAATCTTTTCAAAATATTCCAGCATTTTCTAATGGGCAGATAACGGACTGAATAGCAATGTACAAAAGTTTTATGTGATGTTTTTTTTTTTAAAGATGTGTTTCACTTGCACAGGTCAGAAAAGGTATTCTGACTCACCGGATGTAGACTGTGGGTATGAGTCAGCCATTGGCAGCGTATCTCACGCTGCATTCTTCTCCCCTTCCACTATCTATTTTGCAAGGCCAACGTCGCTACATCCTGGGCTTAGCGCCGCCCAAGACGATTGTGATTGGTTTAAAACTGAAGTCAGTAACTTTGAGCAAATGTGATAAAAAGTTATTTTTATGAAACGGTCACTATATCCTGACAGTAGTGCCTGAGACAGATAACGCTTGGTTTTGGCTCGACTGTTTTCAACACGGCTGCCGGGTCACAAACTTTCTCATTTTACAGCTAAACAGTACACTACACGATGTTTCTGAAAACATCTGCGGAGAGGAATAGGCATTACAGTAACAGAATATTGATTCATATTTGATCAGCGCTGCCTAGTTTGACCATTTGATCGGAGTTTGCGAGTTTCGTGAGCAGTGATTGACAGCTGCTGTAGAGACTCCTCGGCTCTTGATGTTTTTGTTTGGGCGCGATGAAATCTTCCAAATTTATTATTACCTTTATATACTTTACATATTGTTTTACAAACTGTTACACCTCTGTGTTATATACATATTTATTATTTCTCTATACATACTACATTCCTGTCTACACCTCTGTATATATATTTTTAGCACTGCTTATATTCAGATTTCCCATCTGACATACTGTCTTCAACAAAACAATTACATTTACATTACTATTTTATATTTACTTATGTTTTTATTTATTTTAACTGTCCTATTTTATACCTTCGATTATCATTCTGCTTTTGCATTTACTTGTGTGATTTCTCCTTTATATATAAATATTTTATTAGCATGGTTGAAGGAACCTGAGGCCAAAGGTTTTTATTACCAATGACCGCTTTGCTGGAATTGATATAATTTATGACAATAAAGAACCTTGAACCAAATGGCATTAGGAGCATTAAGAGGAGGCAGAGGGATATGATTTTTTTCTGTCAGGATATAGTAACCATTTTATAAAAATAACTTTTTTTAATCATATTTGCTACATTTCTACCAACTGCTGCTTCAATTGTGGGAAGCCAAAATCGCGATTAATATTCAATTAATTGTGCAGCCCTACTGGAAGGGTTGCCAGTTCAAATCCCTTTGGGCTTTTTGAGAGCGTAAAGGAGAATAGCATTAACAGTCTCTTCATATCATATTTGCTCAAAGTTACCAACTGCAGCTTTAAAGAAACACAAACAACCCAGAACGTTTTTTTCCCCCTTGTACTAGAGTGATGATGTGTGGAGCCAGACCTTTCTTTAGCGCTGACACTGCGCTGTGGAGATACGTCTGGCTATGCAAGTCTAAATTTAGGAGATTGTGGCAGTCTGGCTTTTGTAAACTCCTCATCACTGAATTCAGCCTTTTCACAGCAACAAAAGCAAGATCCACTAAGAGCCACAGCTGTTTGATCTAATCGCAGCTTTTGAGGACAGTCCACTTCCACTCACTATTTTCATTATTGGGATAGACGGGAACATTAGAAGGATAATGGTAATGGCGCAACAAGATGGTGGCAGGATACAATCCTGTTATTGTAGGCCTGAAAAAGGAGGAGAATACTGATTCCCCATCACTGAAATGATCGTGTTATTCTAAGTGATAGGTTAAGGCGGAAACTGTGCAACTGCCCTGCGGCGGTTCAGAGCTAATCTGTCAAGCAAACGCTCAACTAGTGATTGTTTTCTCTGCTTCATTGAATATGTGTAATTTTCTTTGAGGCTAACTTCTTATGCCAATACTTTGCTAAATATATATTTCCCTTTTAGCCATACTATCTTGACAGCATATCATCTATATTCATCTCTGCTTACTGCTCCCCTGAAGCCACACAGCTGTAGCTACGAGTTAAACCAAATGATGATTAGTGCTGGCTCTTGATATTTGCCTCGAGTCGATACTGTGCAAAATGCAGTTGTTTCTTATCCTCTTAATTTCCATTATAGTAAATATCGCACAAAAAAGATGGTTTAAGCAAGTAGCAAACAGTAAAATTAAGCTTTTTTTTGGTCTTCGAATGAGGCTTGGCTACATCTGTTTTAGCTTCTTGGCACTAGTTGCTTTTTGGATTCAATTTTACAGCTTACTTTTACGGCTCTGGCTTTTAACGGTAGTTCATACATTAGTGCCCCAGGTGAGCAGCTTGAAATCAGCTTGAAATCCTCCTAAACTAAAGACAAAATGTGATGGGTCATGCAGCCCAAGCCCATAGGCTTTGGATGCCGTATCTGAGGAGCTCAGGCTTCTAAAACCACAATCTTTTTCTTTTTTTTTTTTTGCTTGTTGTCCCATTTTTTTATCCAGGCTGTTTTATTCTTTGCCACCCTGCTTTTGATGTGTTTTCCGTTCTTTTCTTTTTCGTATTTTTTTTGTTTTTGGTTTTAGCTTGTACTCGTCCAGGGAAAGCCAACTGAGCATAATGCTCTTTTCTCATCCTGCTTCACGTTCACACCTGGGAGCTGCCCACTGTAATTACAGTCCTTATTCCTGTGCAGCCATGTGCAGCTCCAGCAGAGCGGTTGGGTGTTTCACTTACTTCCAGTCGAGTTTTTGAAGGCGAAGAGAAAGAGACTGTTACTGCTACTTCTTTACTTTCCCAAAAGGCCCAAAGGGATTTGAACTGGCAACCATTCCAGTAGGGCTGCGCAATTAATCGAATATTAATTAATTAATACATGGACATGATCAACTGCGATATTTACTTTTAAAATGTGTGCTCCGCTCATAGAAAACTCTGCTGCATAAACTAACAGCTAGAGATGCACTGACAATCAGCAGCCGATAGAAGGCGGACGGTTTTCAGCAGTCTCATATATCCGAGTATTTGCCGGTCACACAGCGGCACAGTCAGTAACATCTCACATACACAACATGTCGTCGGCAAGGGAAGTTCTTTAGCGTGAGTGAAGAAGACATAAAGCTAGCAATTTGTCAAAACGGTAAGTTAAAATTGAGCAGTGGAGGAACAACCTTAAAAACATTTGGAACTAGAATTGCACTCGGAGAGCGCAGACCTCCGTCAACGCGTGACTTTAAAAACAGATCACAGCTCACAGCTGGCGGTTACGTGAGGAGGTCGGCTTATTATTAACACGGTGTGTTTCCGTGTAACGTATCGGCGGATGCCTCTCTCATTCAGCAGCCTTGTTATGTCTGTATAGCGTTACACTACGTTGTCTCTCATCTCGTCATATACCGCTTTTTTCTTTCTCACCGCAGACGGCCAGCAGCTTCCACACACACATCCACACACGTATTGCTCTGCTCTCAGAAGGAAGAAGGCGGGGTCACGCGTCTTCAACGCGTCATCAGTTTACACTGCGCATGTGTTATACCCTGTGGTCTTAATGCTCAGGCTGATCGGAATCCTTAAAAATATTCCTGAATCCGGATCATGATCCGGATCGCCACCGAAATCGAATGGATTGTTCATTGTGCTACACCCCACCCGTCCAAAAAGATTTCATTTAAATCCAACATGGTCTTTTGGAGTAATCTTGCTAACGGACAAACAAACAAACCAACAAACAAACACCCATACTTACTTAAGCAATCAATAATTTGACACAAAAACGGTCCGCCAGAGTCCGACATCAGAACTGCGCCCATAGCAACGTTATATTACAACAATGACCAGCTAGCTGTGCATTATCCTGCTTATTACACGGCTACTTACTTAAAAAATCTCTAATTTGACACAAAAACGGTCCACCAGAGGCCAACATCAGAACTGCACCCATAGCAACCGTCTGCTATAAAGAAATAACACACCGTAGAACGCCGTGATTGACCAATCAGAATTGAGTATGCAACAAAGCCGTGCAATTATGTATTGTAATTCATTCCCATGATGCTGCGAGTAATCACAGTTATAACGCTATCATGATACGTTCAAATGTAATCTTGTATAATGTAGTTTTTGGCTAGAAACTTGAATAAATCCAGTTGTTTGAAGGAGATGTTTTCACAGCAATAAAATAATAGATATTAGAGAGAGAAACATGTTTAACTTTCTAATTTATTTCCTAATCATTTGAATTAAGTGGTTTTATGCAAATAACCACTATAGATCACAATAACAAAGTGAAAGAAAAACATTTAGAATGTTTGACGGTTGGAATGTAGCAGTGCTGTTAAATTAAATGTGAAATTGCAATAAAAATATTTTGTCCCTAATCTATAAATAATCGTGATATCAATATTGATCAAAATAATCTGCAGCCCTATTTTCCAGTCACAAACTGCGTCTATATGTTATTATATAGTCCAATTCATTATGAAGCACTTGCCATGTTTACAAACAACTGCTTAGGTGGACTAGTGTCATTTCAATGATAAAATCACTCCGGGCGAAAAGATTTACTCTGCAACAGCAAACAATGCCAAATGATGCTGTTTTTCCCAGCCAAACACAGCTGACACCGCTTAACTCGGATCTTGACGTGTGTCCATTTTTTTCAGCCGAGCAGTTCATGTCTGTCCGTGTGCCTTGAGCAGTGCGAGATGACCTCCATCAGCACAAACAATCAGATAGAGCACACATCAGATAATTTCTCGACCAACGCCAAGCGCAAAACGGCATTAAAAATGGCTCAGGCGAGGCTCGGCCTGGCCAAAAATCTCCCTCTTCTCTCTCTGCGCAGATAAAGGAGTTCTCAGAGGGTCTCTCACACCAACGTGTTGGGAGGCTGAAAAAGCGATCCGATCAGAGTGCCGATACAGCCACTGACAAACCGTGAATTAATTGCTGGATGTTAGATTTTTTTTTCTTCTTTTTTTTTTTTCACCCTCTGCTTTTGAGGGCAGTGGTGTTGCCATGGTGACGGTGCTGCAAACTGCAAATGCTGGTTTTCATTTCACAATTGTTCCCTTTTTTAATTATTACTGTGCAAACAAATATTAATATTATTAGTAAGGCTGTCAATCGCATGAGTGTCCATAGTTTATTGAGATTGATCGCAAATTAATCACACATTTTGTATCTGTTCAAAATGTATCTTAAAGGGAGATTTGTCAAGTATTTAATACTCTTATTAGTGGGCAAACATGCTTGCTTTATGCAAATGTATGTACAGTATATATTATACTTATATGACTAGAAATCAATTAACAACGCAACAGAGTAATGCAGAGTGCATGAGACAGATAATGCTTGGTTTTGGCTCGACAGTTTTCAACATGGCGGTCGGGTCACAAACTTTCTCATTTTACAGCTGAACAGTAAACTACACGATGTTTCTGAAAAAAGTTGTGGTTGGAAATAGGCATTACAGTAACAGAATACTGAATCATATTTGATCAGAGTTTGCAAGTTTCGCGAGCAGTGATTGACAGCTGCCCAGAGACAGCTCGGCTTTGACTGGTTGTTTGTTCGGGTACGTCGAAATCTTGCAAATACCATTAGGAGCAAAATATTGAATTGTGATTAATTGCATGATTGTCCATAGTTAATCATGATTAAATTACAAATTAATCACACATTTTTAACTGTTCAAAATGTACCTTAAAGGGAGATCTGTCAAGTATTTAATACTCTTTTTAACATGAGTGGACAGATATGCTGCTTTATGCACGTTTATATTTATTATTGGAAATCAATTATCAACACAAAACAATGACAGATATTGTCCAGAAACCCAAGTTGAGTTAATGCGTTAAAGAAATTTGTGGTGTTAAAACGAATTTGCTTTATTATCGCGTTAACTTTAATCATTAGCCATCAAGCATTTTACTATTCAAAATCTGTGTTTGTGTTTGCATGTATAGGGCGAGTTATTACAGGAAGGGAGGGCGTGCCATGCTGCCAGTGAAGTGGATGCCACCTGAAGCCTTCATGGAGGGCATCTTCACATCTAAAACAGACACGTGGTGAGAATCCCTGTTTAACATCCCTCACTGTGATTTCACCTGCTATATTTTACACTCAGACGTCTGCCGTCCCAACCTTCCCATCCTTTGTTTTTTTCCCTTCCTCCGTCCTTCAACGCCTTTGATCCTGAGCCATATGTTGTTTTTTTTAATTCCTTGTCTCGTCTCCATCTCGTTCTTGTCCTCTGCTCTCATCCTTTACAGCTTCGGCTCTGAAGATGCTTACGATTTATGACTTGATTGTCCTTAGTCTCACCCTCCCGTCTTCCTCTCCCCTCTAACTAATCCGTCCTCACATCATCTCGCAGGTCCTTTGGGGTTCTGCTGTGGGAGATCTTCTCGTTGGGCTACATGCCATATCCGAGTCGCAGTAACCAGGAAGTGTTGGAGTTTGTAACCAACGGTGGCAGAATGGACCCGCCTAAAAACTGCCCCGGGCCAGTGTAAGTGCAGATCCAAACGAGGAATGCATTCATATGCTTCACACACAACCACGAGAAAAATGTGATCCCATGGGGCCTAATTAAGCTTCTCCATAACTTAAACAAGACAGAAGGATGCTCAGTTGCACATGATGCACACACACACACACACACACACACACACACACACACACACACATAGAGGCAGACATGAAAGGCTCTGGTGATTGGCTGATATTGACACGTAAACGGGTTGTGACCTAGAAGGCGTCAGAAAATGTTATGGGAGATGGTTCTCATTGCTCTCAATATGGAAACCACATTAACAGTTTTCTTTCATGTTTGCCGCCCAATTTGGAAGAAGTCATGGGAAGCTGATAGAGAGCTTAAAAACTATTTCCATATCACACTGTATTTTTCTCTCACTTTTCAGATGCCGCCTCTCATGCCAACTCTATTACAAAACATATATGCGCAGATGCACACGCACGCGTTTTCACAGCTTCACACCTGTTACTGCAGCTTTGCAGATTAGTCCTCATATGATCTCGCAACCTGCCTTGCATGTTCCTTGTAAATGTGTCTTTGAAAAAAATAAAAATAAGCATGGCCCTGTGGTGTTTCTATTATTTTGAAGTTGTGAAACAGTCTCACAACAGGACACACCGATTACTGAAAAGCGGCAGCTACAGTTGGAATCATCTCATCAATTAAAGCCGTATCTCAGGATTTAACTTCTGTTCGTTTCTCCTCTTCTCTGCGTCGCCCGTTTAACACAATCGCACAAACCGGTGGGAGACAACTATTAGGAATATTTTGTCAAAATAGATCAATGCGGCATTTGTTATATCAGCGGGTGAGATGGTGCTGGTCAGCCTCTGTTTTCTTTTTTGTACTCTCTACATCTGCATGGAGTGGCAGAAAATGTGTTCATTGAGTATTTACTCAGCTTGTGTGTGTCTACCCGTTTCATGTGTATGTTTAGGTACCGTATAATGACTCAGAGTTGGCAGCACCAGCCTGAAGACAGGCCCAACTTCTCAACTATCCTGGAGAGGATTGACTACTGCTTACAGGTAACTAAACAGCACACTGTGGGATTCTGCTGCAACGCTAACATGAATTAGGGCTGGAGTGATTTGAGGAAAATACCTAAATGCACCATATTGCTCGATTTCAATCGTGATTATGTTCTATAACTTAAACTCCAAGCCTCTATTGGTTGTTTATAAAGGATAGCACATGATGAGTTTGTAGTAAGTATAATCAAAACTTATTTCTGCATGAAAAGAATCAGATAAAATGATGGCTTGTTGTTTTGTTGCAGTTGTTTTTGTCATGAATACTTTCACACAGAACATGAATATTGTGCAGCAACATACTTTTTTCGGGAAGGATTTTCTGAGCTTTCGCACCGAAAATAAAGGCATCAACCAATCACGTTGTGCGGAACGGGTTGAGTTGTATCTATATTTATGAAACAACAGCACGGAGGCTCAGTATTCCAAACCAGGACGGCAAATTGTATTACTCCTTGAAAAACCTTGAAAAAGGCAGCGCAGACCAGTTCCACTCCTTCCGTTCTTACCTTTTACAAAAAAAGCCCCCGGTGTGTAAACGCCTTAAGTCAAACACTTTTAAGTACTAAATTTTGTTTTCTGAAAAAAAAAAAAAAAAATTCCTCAAATTGTGTAATATATTACATAAATGGTATATTTGACCTTTTATTACACTATATTTTTCTATATAATAATGACTTCCACAGTGAGATTAAATTTGTCAATATTAATACATTTTCTTTTCAATCATTAAAATTATACAGAGTGGTGGTTCTTACTCGAGGAAACCATCTTTCATCAAGCGTAAATACAACAGATATAGGCATAAAGAAGAATATTATTCAGACAAGTATAGTATACTACACCACTATAACTCACAGAATTTATTTAATTAGCTACAGCTGACTAAGTTTCTCACCCCATACTTGCAGCTTTAATTATAAATGATTTTTAATGTGTGGCTCTTGCAATTTTAAAGACGCATTTTCAAATCGCAAATTTGATCTAATCACTTACATGAATGACTGTTAACAGTGAAAAATCCAACTGTGATCTTTTCTACCCCATGTTAGGACCCTGATGTGGTGACCATGCCCCTGCCTGTAGAGTACGGACCCATCCCCGAAGAGGAGGAGCGTGTACCTGTGCACCCTGACGACCCCTCAGCTCCAACCGTGCTGGTGAATGCCCAGGTGCCTGATGGGGAGGTGCCGCAGCCGCCCCCGTCCTATCCTACAGAGGACAGCCGGAGAGGTGTGGAGCACACCGGGGAGACGAGCACAGCGTCGGAGGCCAAAGCACAGACGGCGGCCCAGCCCCAGCCGTACCTCCACCAGCACCAGCAGCCTCACACGCAGACCTCCATTGCCATGACGACCACTAACACAGTCACCTCCACAGCCGCCTCTACGCTCACTGCCAAGGGACCTCACGTCGCCACCCAGCCCGGCCCCGACGGGGGCCACATCAACCTGGCGTTCACCCAGGGCCACGCGCCAGAGAAGGAGGGCCACAACGGGAGGAGCACCAGTCTCTGGAACCCGACGTACGGCTCGTGGTTCCTGCAGCAGAGGAAGCAGCAGCAGCAGCAGCAGCAGCAACAACAACAGCAGCAGCAGCAGCAGCAGAGGCAGGTAGGGGTGGGGGGAGCAGGAGGGAACGGCGGCAGGGTGCCTGGCGAGGGGCAGGAGCACGTGGGCCGGACTGTGGCTGAGGTGGCGGGGGCGCTGGGTCTCCAGCACCAGCACAAGCAGTTCCAGCATCAGCTCCAGCAGCAGCATCAGCTCCAACAGCAGCATCAGCTCCAACAGCAGCACCAACTCCAGCTGCTGCACCATCAGCAGCAGCAGCAGGGTCTCTGCAGACCTCTGCTACCCCCACCACCACCTCCTGCTGTTCAGTCGCCTCTGCTTTTAGATTCAGCCGCCTTGCCCCCAGTTCCCCTCTACAGACTGAGACGATTCCCCTGCGGGAACATCGGCTACGGCTACCAGGACCAGGGCCTGCCGCTGGAGGTCGCCCACGGTAACCCCAACCCAGCTCCTCCACCCCCTCAACCACAGCAGGGCATCTCCATGCCCCCCTCAGCAGCCCACCAGAGGGGGGCCTCCATTCCCACCTCGGTGTCCCTGGGTCGGTCGGGTATGCCCGAGGACAGCCGTCCACTGCTAGTCACCATGGGGACAGTACAGGACCCGAGGCTGCCCAGGATGGAGGGCCACAACGCCACTGTGCTTTAGCCCCAAATGCCTGTTAACGCTGGTCTTTTTTTTGTCAGGCCCCCATCTTTGGAGACTGTGTGTTCAGGACACATAGCAGGAAACACTGTGTCAGGACAGAGACCGTTTTACAGCGCCCCTACCGTCCCACCATTTTGGTTTTCTTCCTCCAGTTCTCGCTGGATGAGTCCATCAGGCTTTTCCCATGAGAACCCTGGTGGTGTGTTAAAATCCCCCAATGGATGCTAAAGCACATCAGAGAACTAAAAAAAAGCTTTGGAGTACTGTAAGAGTTTAAAAATAATGTATTTTTTCAATGCTGGAGGGATCGTAAGTGAGTGAGTGAGAGTACTGAGAAAGAATCAAACGGAGAGTTTACGGCACATGAGGACAACTTTCCATCTGGTAGCGACCAGGAGCGAGGACGTTTGCAAATCTCTATATTTTGCCAAACTTAAAAGACGTTCAGGCACAAACTTTGGTGACCAGTTTTGACTGTAGCAACTGCGAAGTTGACTACAGCCGCAAGCCACACGTGTCCGTTCTACTGCAGAGCCCTGACACTGTTCCTTATCCACATCCTTTTGGAAAACAACAGCGTGGTGAATAACTTGTATCAGACTATTTTTCAAGAATATCACAGAATTGGACACTGGATTACCAGAGACATTTATACTGGGGGAAAAAAATACTGGGGAAAAATGTGTTTGTTGATGTTTGCTTGCCTGCTTGTTAATTTATTCATTTGTTTATTTATTATTTGGAAGTGGCTCTATAAATTATTCATGAACATGCTTCTTCAGATCCAAACATTTTTACATCAACTGGTTTTCACTTTAGTTTTTTTTACGCTGCAGCAATTTGTTTTTAGTAATATGGTTATAAGAAAAAAGGAGAGAGAGGTGAGATTGAACAACCCCAAAAAATGATTAACCCTAAAAATCATGAATGGTTTGTCATTATACTGATACAGGAAATGAGTCGTGGCCTTTAAAGTGGAGTAGATGGATAAATAGAGCAGCGACGCAGGTCGGGGAGATTATTTGACAGAAGAATAAAACGGATTACAGACGAGCCACCATCAGCAACATTTAAGAGTTTGACTTTTTACTCTCGCTGAAGATTTGTAAGAAGCCGCCGCCCCTGGTACTATTGAAATCACTGCTCTGCGGACTCCCTTTTGTTCGCAGCTCCATTCTGTTGAAAGAGTGCTTTGTGACAGTGAAGTTGAGGCTTTTCTTTTCTTATGGCTTTTTCAGTAACCTTTTATCAATTCATTTCTTGTTTAAAAAAAAAAAAAAAATCAGTTTCTTTCCCCTCCTTTTTGTCTGGATATAGAAACACAGTGGATATTGCTGAATCAATCTTAACCTTCAAATTGTCATCTCACAGAACTCCACATTCTTAAATTTGCATATTTTATCTTTTCTATTGTAGGATGACTGTTGTGGAATACAAATGAGTCTGAGTGTGAAGTTTGAATACAAACTGCTTTTTGCTCCACGTGTGAATGAAAGCCGAGACCGGTTTGAGTCTCATTACGTACATTTTCACACACATGGTGTTGCCACTTGTCTGTGTTTAAAGTCTGCTTTTTTCAGTTTAAAAGGACAGTTACGTGCGGTGTATCTATCGGACAGCACCACAAGCGTGGCAGTGTTGATATTTCGGAGAATGACGACGACGTGTGTCCATTTTTTTATGCTTTTGCTTGACTGTGAAGCGACGGCGAGCTGTCGTGTGCGTGTCATGGCGCTCGGTGACTGATTAAGACAAATGCATTCCTGTAGGCCAAAATCAATTAGCAAGTTAAATATTGGAAAGTATTTTTGCTTTGTCGCCGGTACTTGTGTTAAATGCATACATTCTGTGTCACCCCCTCAGAGCTCATCTCCACTGCTTGATGTAAAAAGACAAACTGAACTGCACCTGTAAATGTTGTAATTATAATGTATTGTACTATGGCTCTGGTAAAAGCTGTAAATTGCCCTGCAGAAGACATTCGCCAAAATTAATAAATTACTATATAATAACTGTTTTGCATTTGTCTTAACTCTTTTGGATTGGGGCCAAGTTAATTAGATTAATTGAAAAAGGACATTATGATTCGGTGATTACATTTTTAAAAACACAATCTACCACAGACAGAGCAGCTTGTTTAATGTTACATCCTAACTGCAACATTAGTAATGTTCTTCATCTTAAAACTGAAATGTAATAGCTGTGCTGTAAATTCTAGGGCTGTAAAATGCCAGATCAAATCTTTATTTGCCATGTCTCCATTACTTTAGATGTTCCTGTTTGACGGCAGCAGCTTTAAAAGTTATTGGCAGCACAAACGATTGTTGACACAAAGTGGTATTGGTAAAAGCTGGCAGTAATGGATTCCAGAGGTGGGGCTCATTAAAACAATGAGTCTTCTGTGCACCAGCTATTTAAACTACTGGTATTATGAGCCCTTTGTTATAGTAAACCTCACAGTTTAGCAGAGTGTCATTTAAGATCAATAAAGTTTCAGTTTATTGTTGAGATCCATCAGTCTCCACACAAAACTCTTTTAAAGGTGCTAAATTTGATATTCACAGTATTAACATAGCACGCCTGCTACGTTGTAAAAGTGAAAGCAAAACTTAAAAGCAACACGTTCTAACATGTAAAACTGAATGAAATGTTACATTTTCAACACAAACAAAAAGGCTTCTTTAGGTTTAGACAACAAAACCACTTGGTTAAGTTTAGGGAAAAAGATAAAATAACTACGTTTCAAAAGTTAAAGTGAAACACAAGTGAGGTTTGTGAACATAAAGACAACTACACTTTCTTGGTTTCACACAGGATGCGAACCCTGGTCTCCTGTACTCCTATACTACAGCGCCTGACTTCCGCTTCTCCTCCTGTCATAATTACTATGATCTATATTACTTCAGGTTGCTGTCGTGCTCTTTTATACCTCCCTCACCTCCCCTCCCTCTACCATGTGAATAGATGATAAAAACATACTATTGGGTGTAGTAGGCCCCTACTGATCCACATCTATGGTGCTTATAGCAACTGATAACACCTATTTAATAGTCTGACAAGAGTCTACTCGTCTAGCTTCTCCGTGCTTTGTTTACATAGCCGGGCCGGCCACGAGTGCCTGTTGGTGCATGTCAGCATCCCCCACTGGCTAGCTCATGGCTAGCTCTTCGGTATCAAGTCAATGCCAAAATTCTATCAATATCACGCTACTCGTTTTTCTACCGTACCATAGGTATCGTCAGGGCTTGAGACTAACGGTATCCTGCCATCCCAAGGATGATAAAAAATGTGTTTGGGACGCAGTAAATTCACTATCGATGGCTTCGTCCGAAATTGCATACTATGCACTAAAATATGTGTACTATCATTAAACAGACTTTCAAGTGAATAAACAGTAGTATGTATCTTTTCGGAAGCATTGCGCAGTAATTTAGCTACGTTGTCACTTCCTGAGAGCCTCCTTGCCGGTTGGAGGCGCGTAACCATGGTAATCCGTGCCAACCCATCACAGTGAAATAGTCACAAAATGTAATCTATTTGATTCATGTACACAATTTCCCTTTTTTTTCATGACGCTCAGCACGACTTTCAACAACATATTTTTTGTGCTTTTTCCTACTAACTCCAGAAATGCCGTAATTAAGTACAGAAGTTATGACAACTAAATCAACTTTGACTTCTGGTTTCACAGGGGACATAAACACCGGCCTCCTGGACATACTTAAAAGTCTCACATACTGTTTTAGCGTACGAATTAGAATGTTAGTAAGGAATTTCGGACGCAATCTAAATTTCTGGTATCGTGACATCCCTATTCCAACCGACAGCATCGTCGTGGAAGCATAGCGCCCAACCTCCGGTTCACACTGTTTACACTGTTGTGTCAGCACTGTTGCCGCTGTTTGCTGTTCATGCTGTTAGCACCGTTAGCCGCCAGCTCAGCCATCACCATGTTGAGAGCCGTGTGGAGGCAATAGATATGCTCTGAATTCTATAGAGAACCTTTAAGAGGAAACAATAGTCTGAGTCTCCCTGACATCCTCACATTGCCTCATTTACACTATGACGTTTCCAAAGTGTATTATTTGACAACTTCCATCCCCTTGTGCCAAAAAATTATAATTAAGAGCAAACTTCTTATAGACTGTATTTTGTGTGGACGGAGGAAATGTGAGTTGACTCTAATCAGAATAATTGTAGTCCTCCTGATTTTACATACTACCATTAACCTCAGCTATTGACCTCATGCCCTCAGCCTAGTGCAGAAGCAAAGCAGCCTGCTGCGTTTGATAATTTAGAGACAACCATCACGGCAACACCGTTCATTCACTGAAGCCTTTGTTATTTCTTCTGGCCCTCCTGCCCCCTGGTGTTACAGCGTTGAAGTCAGAGTCTGAATATCAGACTCTCACTCAGAAGGTGTTTTTAAATGTAATATCAATCTTCATGTTTTTAGCTAGCTGTATGTGGTAGATTAAAAGGTTATGAGAATGTTAGCTACCCTGCAGATGTGATTTATTACTGTGAGGCTTTAGTTTTCCTTTTTAATAGTATGTGTTTTACTACCTTTGTCTCTTTCCCTTACAGGAATAAGGTAAGAAAAAACATTCAGTATTAGAAAAGACATATATCCAACTAAACAGACAGAACAAACATGATAAAAGAAAATATATTAAATGAATAGTGCCGTGATGGATTCACTTTACAAATACAAACGCAGTAGCATGGATCGATGAGAACACTGGCTTCTTTAAGAGATTATTTGGACATTCATGAGAAAAACAATGCTTATAAATATGCCAGACTGGTGTTCACTGACATTCAGTCTGACTAGAGACGGGCAAATTATACCGAAGCTCCGAAAGCCCGTCTCACTACTGCAAAGCACAATGTTTTGATAATGTTTGCGAGAAACTACACAGAGAAGCTAAACTCAAGTTTACAACAAGTCCTGAATACCAACTCTCCAGATGACAGCAGGAAGACGGATACAGTTTCTATCTACTTCCTTACTTTATGTATCCAACACTCACTACACTTGCATCATAGATGTGAAAACAACAACAAGTTTGGTTGATGAACGTATAACATGCATCAAATTAATTGGCAAAAAGATGATATTCCTTGGTTCTGAAAACACGAGACTACAGACAATACAAATATTATCAATCAGCCTACTGTTAATGTATTCTTTAAGTTCAAATTTGTGATTATTAGATAAGAGCAGCAGGGGTCTCATACTAAGATCAGGCCCTCAAGAACAATTAGGCTCCCCACAACTTTAGAATGTATTGTTACATCCTACACACAATTACATTGTTTGATTTTTTATTTCAGACTAATCATTCCATTTTCTAGCAAGATTGCAAAATCAGAGCATAAAAACTGGCGAGGGGCGACCTGATAGCCAAGAGGTTAGGGCGTATACCACATGGGCGCAAATGACCAGTGTTGGGCAGTAACGCATGTCTCAATAACGCATTACTTTCCTCAGTAACGAGTACTGTAAGGGATTACAATTTCCCAAATATTATTATATTAATATTAGTAATTATATTACAGTTATTAAACCAAGTAACTCTGTGTTACCAGAACGCGGTTTGCTTTTTGTGGTAGGCTTATGTTACCATGACATAAACGCGGCAGGTCAGTAAGCATCTTCGCATCGCGTCGAGTTGAACTTTGGTGAACTTCCAGGCGAATGTTTGGGATGGGCAGATCAATACTGTGGTATCGATACATCAATACATCGATACTCACTAGCAACTCATTTGGTATCGATTCCTTAAAAATTTCTATTATAAATGGATATAAACAAAACGTGGCTGCATCACTTCTACTTCTTTTAAATGAAAGCAAAATGAGAATCTAAGTCATAAAAATACAGGGCTAAAATATAAACAAATAAAATGTAAAATAAAGTTATATAAAATTGTTTTTGTTTTTTCAATAAATTATCATTATTTAAAAAAAAATTAAAAATCACATACCACTTTAAGAAATGATCAATATCGGTATCGGTAAAATTATTTCAAATAAATTAAATTAAAATTAAATTAAAGTATTTGTAACCAGAAGTTACACGAGAGAGTGGAGCTACAACCGAGCAACCAAACCAAAGTACAACCAAATGTTGAGTAAGATGTTTTTAGGCGACCAAAACGGATATAACTAACTTTCATGAACTGAAAACACACCGTGAAAGGGTTAAAGTTCAAAGACGAAAACACAAACAACACCCAGACCGGACAACGCAACCTGTCAATCACAAGGTAGCCACGCCCTAAAGCATACCCTGCTTTATGGTCTATTTGACTCTAAATGGGACCATAATTTACTAAATGAACATCATGCTGTATTGATGAAGACTTGAAACTAGCGATTGAGACCATAAACTCATGTTTACAATGTTTACTGAGGTAATAAGTCAAGTGAGAAGTAGGATCATTTTCACATAGACTTCTATACAATCAGACTTTTTTTGCAACCAGAGGAGTCGCCCCCTGCTGGCTAATAGAGAGAATGCAAGTTTAAGGCACTTCTGCATTGGCTTCACTTTTCAGACCCGGAGTTGCCCACTGGTGTGAAATGATTTTCAGGGAAACATAACCTTGTTTTGCCAAGGTTGCGTTTCCCTCAATCTCTACAATGGGGCTGGTGAGTGCGTAGGTACTATGACCCATGGTCTCCATGGCCACAGTTATGAGAATACAACCTCAATGCCTTTCTACACCTAAGAAAAAGGCTGACCTGTAAGACAGACGGTTTCTGTCAATCGTTTTTATTATTTAATTATTTGACAGGAAATGACAGGAAACATGGGCAGAGGGAAGGAAATGAACAAAGGTCCCCGCCTGGGATGGAACCAGGGTTACATGGTGCATTAACCATCAGGCTGCCGGGGGCCCCAGAGAGGCCGTTTTAAAATAGGTGGACGATGATTTTTTGCTGCTTCCGTTCTAATATGCAAGACGAAAGCTGCTGATCTCCGGAAACAAAGTCTCAAGCTGCATTACTATGCTAAACATGCAGATCAGTATGCTGGGGATGAGGAAGACGAGAGGGAAAGATGAAACACGGGAGTTAATTTTTTTTCTCCGTAGGCCAGTGGCCCCCTGGTAATTTGAGGTCGAGACCCCGGGATTAGAGGCTGCGAGCATCTCAACATACAGTGTTTGTTTAGATTTTAGTGATTCTGTTAGAGGCACTACATTCATGTTTAGTGGTCTTGCTAATAAGCGGAAGAAGCTTTGAAGTGTGCTCGTAATAAAATAATTTTAAATCAATATTTTGTGTCAAACCGTCACAGCTCACTTTGCTAAAGTATTGTGTAATAGGGAGGATTATGTACAGTGAGCTGGTCATTATTGCACATAAGCCCTGACAGGGTGAACAGAGACCCCAGCAGGATTATCCCTGTATTGTAAACATGTCTGCATGTCGAGGCTTGTGCAGCTGCCAGGGTGTATTTTGCTAGCGATAGCAAACTGTATTCCTTGGGTGCCGGCTGTGCCAGCGCTGCTCTCCATCATGTTAAAAAGCAGACTTCATGGTCTTGCTAAGATCATCTGTCTCCCACCAGGGAGCAGCTCCACACTCACTACAAAGTGCTGATGGTGCAACATGGCACTTACCACACTGTGATACAGTATGTCTGAGCTTTTGCCTTCAGCTCATTATTCCAAAAACTATATCCAAGTTTTAAAAAAAAAAGCAGACAACAAAGACGTCACCATGCAGAGAGGCTGAATTCAGAAGCATCCCTGTGTTTACACCGGAGCTCTGTGTAGGCTGCTTTCCGTGTCCCCATTAACATATACAAGTCATTTACATAAGCCATCACACTATTAGCAACAATAATGTAACACAGTATGTGATTTTTTTCCCCTCCCTTTTTAGAATTGCTTTCTCAAATAATCAAATAAAAGCGCCGTTCAGTGAGTAATGAGTCACTATAATAACCAATAAGGTAGCCATAAATATGAGTAACTTCAGTATTTTTCAACCTGGACCCTATTTTTTCATGTTTTTGTGACTGATGGGGACAATATGTTTTTTAAATTGGTCCAGTATTAAGGGATAACGCTGTAACTGAATAACTGTGAATGGTTGACCAGATAAATATCTCAAATATAAAGTATTATAATTAGGGATGTCAAAGTTAATGCGATAACGCGTTAACGCAGTTTGTTTCAATGCCACTAATTTCTTTAACACATTTTTTGGTTGTAGCTGACTTAGTTTTAAAGCAAGAGTGAAGATCCTGGTATCATCCATCAGCACCAACCTTGACATACTAGCTTGTTGCAAAGGAGGCTAAATAATAATCCAAACTTGCAAACATTTTTCAAAAGGGGTTCCTTGACCTCTGACCTCAAGATATGTGAATGAAAATGGGTTCTATGGGTACCCACGAGTCTCCCCTTTACAGACATGCCCACTTTATGATAATCACAGTTTGGGGCAAGTCATAGTCAAGTCAGCACACTGACACACTGACAGCTGTTGTTGCCTGTTGGGCTGCAGTTTGCCATGTTATGATTTGAGCATATTTTTTATGTTAAATGCAGTACTTATGAGGGTTTCTGGACAATATCTGTCATTGTTTTGTGTTGTTAATTGATTTCCAATAATAAATATATTCAGACATTTGCATAAAGCAGCATATTTGCCCACTCCCATGTTGATAAGAGTATTATTGATCGATTGACAGCCCTAATTATAATACAATAAATAAAGGATTTATTTAATGGTTAAAGTAGGGTTTCTATTCAGACTTATATGTAAATATATTATCTCAGTATCATTAACAGTGTTCCTTTTGGTGTCACTGTCAAATAAAAACACATTTTCTACTCTGATATGAAAATGTATTCATTTGATTTTGCACAGGGCTATAACAGGGAGATGGAGAACACGAGACAGATGGAGGCTGAGAGGAAAGATATGGAAGAAAAGTTGAGGACCGCTTCAAAGATTTTAGTCCTGAAGGAGAGGGAGTTCTGGAAAAGTGACAGACGGACCATGCAGACAGACCAGAGAGTTAAAGTTTGCCCTCCAGAGGGTAAAATAGCAGACTGGACAGAGAGAAGAAGGCATCGGCTCTCTTCACCTCCATCTCTCTGCTCTGGTGGAATACTATGATACAGCCATAGTCGCCTGATGGATGGAGCTCAATACAGAGCGTGCAAAGGCAGAGGAGGAAATAAAAAAAAGAGAGATGAGCAGATCATCTCTCTTCAACAGAGCCTCCACGCTCAGATAGAGGAAAGTGGGAGGGTGAGAGCCTCTCCCGATGAAGGGTGAAGAGCATGGAAGAGATGTGGCAGAGAAAAGCCAGCCAGCTTGAAGAGCTCCTCACTCTGAAGGAGACAAGCTGGTCGTCAGGGCCAATGGAAAAAGACGAGCTCGTATCAACGCTCACGTGGACACCTTGGCCCACAGTCAGCTCTGAGACAAAGAGAACTGAGACGTGACGCTCTTGAGGAGAAACTCCAAAAGCAGCTGGTTGAAAAAGATGAGAGCCAGCGGAAAGAGCTCACAGAGAAAGAAGAGAGCTTCAAGAAGGAGCTCTCTGATAAACAACAGTCCAAAAAGGAGCTGTTTATACTCTGTGAGAGTTTGGGAGAGGAGAGCACCAGAAGTGGGGAAAAAGAAGAGAGCTGGAGGAGATGCTGTTGGTCAAAGAAAAGATCTGGAAGTATGAAGAGGCAGAGAGGAAGGAGGACATCAAACGCCTCATGGAGGAAAACAATACAGCTTCATGTATGCTGCCTCAGCTCATCGTTTTGATTCAAACAACAGATGACTTCTGGAAGTAAGATGAAATATGCTGCATTTCTCTTTTCAGGAGCTCACAATAGAAAAAAATAAGTCAAAGAAGAGCTTCTGGAGCTGGAGGACAGACAACTCACCCCTACAAACCCACCCACTCATCCTTTACCCTAACCCCATCTTCCCTCTTACCCCTAATCCAACTCCCTCCACCCATCCCTCCCTACAATTCCTCCTACCTTCATGTATGGTTTGGTTTGTGGACTACGGATTTGAGGCTTCGATTTCTGCTTTTTGTTTGTCGCCATCCTGTTTTTTTGCAACCAGAAGCGACACGAGAGGGTGGAGCTAAGTACAACCAACCGCTGAATAAGACATTTTTAGGCCAAAATGTTACAATTAACTTGAACGAACTGAAAACATACTGTGAAAGGGTTAAAGTTGTAAGTCGAAAACACGGACCACTCCCAGACCGGACAACGCTGGTAATGACCTGTCAATCACAAGGTAGCCACGCCCTAAAGCATCCCCTGCTTTATGGTCTATTTGACTCTAAATGGGACCATAATCTACTAAATGAACATCATGCTGTATTGAAGAAGACTTGAAACTAGCGATTGAGACCATAAATAACCAGAGGAGTCGCCCCCTGATGGCCATTTGAAAGAATGCAATTTAAAGCACTTCCGCATTGGCTTCACTTTTCAGACCCAGAGGTTGCCCACTGGTTTTTCCTCATCCGCTGTGAGGGTCGTACTCTAAAGGACAGAGGGTGCTGTATACTGTACAGATTGTAAAAGCCCCCTGAAGCCTTTCTGAATAGATATATAATATAAATACAATATAACATTATATGGCAGCAGATGTAGTTTTCAATTTCTCATCATCAATCATAACACTGTCAGGGTTGAAAATTACGCATCACTTACTGTCTATTAATTTGATTCCAACTTATTTTGATCATTATTCAGTGTCTGTATGGAACTACACTGCAGACTGAAGACTCTGCCAACAATGACATCGATCCAGAGATTAACCTCTGACACATTAAGACATGGATTTTTTTCTTTTGCTAAAGGGAGGGTAATTTGATTTGTTTGGGAGATCAGGCTTGGATCTTTAAAAATGTTCTCACCGCAGATTTATTGTCTTTTCATTAAATTCGCTAGATTAATTAGCCAATTGTTGTTTTTTGGGGGGGTTTTATTAAACGTACATGTACACATGCATAACATGACAAGACCAAGAAGGAAAGGAAAAATAATTAATAACTAATTGCTGTTTAAAGTTCCACAGTAGTGTTTTGGGTCTGCTTTTCTTTTTACTGTATATTAATGATTTAAAGTCAGCCTGCTCTAGTGAGGGTTTTTTTATAGTGCAGATGATTATGCTTTATTAGTGTTTGATTAAGATATTGAAGATACAGAAGCTATACTTTTTAGATCAAAAGGGCCCCTCAAATGGACCTCAAAGTTTACAGATAAAGCTGAGGAAACTTTAATTGCCCCTAAAAATAGTGTTATGTATAGGATGTAAATTGCATCAATATCTATCTGGGAAGTTCTTTTTAAAATGATCAATCAAAGGATAACATCTTTAGCAAGGGAAACCACACTATTAGATCAGATTAAATCCTAAGGTTATGGTATCTTATAGTCTTTAGGTTTTGTCTCTTTTAGTTCATTAAAATAATTTCTTAAAATTGCAATTTAAGTAGGACAGTTTCCTGTTTTGTTGTTTTAATTTCAATTAAACATTTTTAGCCATGCTAATGGCATGGCTCTAGGGTTGGCACAGTTGAATGGTTGGTCAGGTTGCCATGACTTGGTCCCCATAGGGTTAATCCTGCTGACTTTTCCTCTCCTGCCACCATGAGGTTTATTTTTTACTCCACAGCTATTATTACCATGTCATTTGGTAAAGACATTCATCACGGTCCCCAGACAATTAATCTTATTGGCTGACCTATGAAGCACAACCATCTGGTCAAACTTCTTACATATCCAGTGAAATATCCTGACATGTATACCAGATGGACTGGCACATGGATTAGCGTGCTAACATGCTAAACTAAGCCATCAATCATATGTGTTAACTGCTAAACATCAGTAATATTAACATGGGCTGTGTTTGAAATTACATACTAACATACCATTCAGACTGTCCAATGGAGGACTGTGAGGCAGACGGTTTGAATGATTACAGTAACCGCTGGATAAAATAATTCCGAATGACGCTGAGTGACATTAAGGAAAAACGCGGGAGCTGCTCGCACATATAATCATGTACTGTAGAAAACTTATTTAACACTAAAATATTTTATCATTTTAATTTGCCTTAAAATAAAATTGGAAAATATCAAATTGAGTGGAAGAGGTAAGGTTGATTTACATTTGTGATTAACATTGTTCATGCAAAGTTATGAGTCAAAAACCTTCACATTTTCTTGTGGGAGGAACCCATTATCTAGTATCTTTTATTCACTGTAGAAATTCAGAATGTGTCTTATAAGCTACCATCTTTAACTCAGCTAAAGGTAATCTAATACACAGGAGAGAACTGATGATACCAAAACTCAACAGAACAATCTCACTCTCACTGATAACTCATGAACAGGAGCTCTAGATATTAGAACATTTTTCTCTTTTGGCAACAACTGGCTCCCTGAACCACATGGGGCAATCCATCACTTTCCCTAGACTACAATGGCCTCCGACTATGATCTGTCCACGAAAATGACAGAATCAGTGACAAGGCACAGCTTTGGTGGAGCGCTACACAGACTGAGAAAACACTCGACTTAGTGCCGAGTATGCAGACACCGCTCTCGTTCCAGGACCTTATAGCACCCAAAGCAACAACACACCACAAACTGAGGACTTCTCCAACTCCACAAAGAACACGTACTGTAGACTGTGTAGTGTGCCAACCAGACTCAAGATTCATGTTATTGTCCCACATTTTAGGACATTTGGATTGGGCTTCCACACATGCCGCAACCATAAAACACATTCCACATATAGGACAAGGGTAAGACCGCAACAGGAAACATATCCAAGAATTAGGGCTGTCAAAGTTAACGTGATAACGCGTTAACACCAATTCATCAGTATAAGAATAGAGTGGGCTTAGGTAAAAATGTATGTAATCTTATTAATTATTTTTAATGATGGGGTGTACAATACAAATTCCTTGTGCATTCAAACACCAATCATTATTTGTGTTTTTAAAGAATGAAAGTTTTCTTTCCTAAAGGAAGCTCCTGGTGCTCAGTGTGTGCTCATCGTTATGTTATTTAGATTAGTGATGATATGAATGGTGCAGCTCCGACTTGGTTACTTTTTTATGCCTGATATTACTGCTAGAGATTTGATTATTTATTTGAAAGTTTTTGGTTCTCCATTGTCTCTGTTTCATTTAATTCTCACCTTTGAATCCATTTCTTGTTTGGACAAATGCTGCTTCCCTGGATCCTTTCCCGTGGTTCTGTTTCTCCTGTTTGGACTACAAAAATAAGTAGCAATAAGCATAGAAAACAATTTAAAAGCAACCATTCAAACATTTATTTATTCCACAATCATGGCATAATAGAGGATGTAGCCCACAGTAAAACTAATTTGTGTGCCCAGGCTGGCGGTAGGCAAACAAAGCCGCTCCAGCAGCGGGCTTTTTTCAGCTTTGGCTCAGATGAGACCCAGTGGAATCAGATGGTAAGTGAACAGACGTGTAACCATTTCAAAGTGCTTGTGCTATTTCATTTTCATTCCCTGAAGGCAACACTCCTCTGCACTTTATGAACAGTCCAAGGAAGTCAAGAAAACCTCTTTTTCATTAGTGCAAACCACACTCGATCAGGGCACAGAGCTAAAAGAAGGAAGAGAGTCATGGAGATAAAGAAGTCAAATTAGAATAGAATCTTTTATTTGCTTTTTGTTTTTTACAAATGCTGTTATTTTCCACAACATGTAAATGCATCAGACCAAATCCCTTTCTCACACACTCACACTTCAAATATACATATCAGGAATTTTATGAAAAAACAAATCCATTACCCACAACAACACGGCGCCAAAAAGACTTTCATACCCATCAGTGGAATTTGAAATCACTCATGCTGTAATACAATTGGGTTTGCAGATACACCAAAATATGTGAAGTTTATTGAAAGATTTGTAATGTAGAACACTAACAAATGCCATAGAAATGATCACGGAGACGGCCTTAATGCAAATGAGAAGCTATTTTTTAAAGAAGGACCTGTTGATCAAAATGTTTCAACAGGAATTCGGGAAAACATTTCATCTGTTGGTTCTGTGGCAGATATTTCAGACAGTCTTGGGCTCTGACTACCGCTGCTTTTCAATCACGGGGGGTCTGACCAGACAGATCAATGAGAGAAGGCCATTGGAGATTCTACGGCTCTTGTTGTGTCCTACACACCTTAATTGGATGGTACATGAGTGTTTTGCTGAATAGCGGGCCTGTTTTCCACATGCACGATCGATGGCCTGTTCCCTGCCGAGTTGCCCAGACGGCTCTAATCAAACAGCAAACTCTATCCTTGAAACTTCTTGATGATTGCATATTTACTGTGTCAAGCTGCTTTAATTAAGCATCAAATGCAATTATACCGCTGCTGTGAAATGTGGTAAACATTTCAACAAATGTAATGACACCGCACTGTACTGAAAAGCTGTCAGGTAAAAATTTGAAATGTGACGTTATTGTGATAGCTATGACAGGTCTGACACAAGTCAGGTAATCGGGCTTTCATTCGTCAAATGTATTCCCAGCTGAATATAACCGTCAATGGGCTATTTAATAGACTGTGTCACACATCACTGTCAACTATGTTAACAGTTTATTAACATGGGCATAGTGTTATTTCGGAAAAAATATGAACGGTAGTCAAGGGCGGGAGACAAATATTTTTTTATCCCGTTTGAATTGCGCCATGAATCACACATATGATGTTTGTCAATTTTAAAAGACAATTTTGCAAGTCAATAAAGTTTCAGTTTGCAATTTTGTATTTTCACAGTCTTATACTTCTACAGTTTTACAACAAACTAGTTTTCTTGACTTGAAAAATTATGTTTTAAAATTGACAAACATCATATGTGTGATTCATGGCGCAATTCAAACGGGATCAAATAATTATTTGTCTCTCTCCTTTGACTACCGTACATATTGTTTTCGAAACAAGGTCCCATGTGGTCCAAAGGAAGGGGAGGGACTTCGCCTCTCTATAGATAGCAAAAGGGGAGGAGAATGCCGGCTGCAATAGGCGGTCAATGGCAGGCTTATACCCACAGTCTACATCTGGTGAGTAAGATCAGTGTAGGGTTAAAGGACAGTCTATGTCAGAGGGGACTCCATAAAAACCTGGTATTTCACCCGGATGGGCGTAGTTTTGCAGGACATAGCAGTGCAATAGCCCGTGCTTCGAGTGCACGTTCAGGAGTTGCGTTAGGTCTGTACAAATAATGTAATTACTTCTTTTAATTTGCACTATCCAGTCATACTGACATTAAAATGTCATAACATGTGCCCCATATCATGTGTCAGGAAAATATTGGATGAAATTTACTTGCTAGTTAACGATAGCTAACTGTTAACCCTCCGAGATCCGCAATATCACGGGCGATCCCGACCGACTTTATTGTAATTCAGAGGCTCTAGCAGGTTCAGTTTAAGAGCTAGAGTGATGGGTACATATATCATATGAAACTAGAAAACCTAAGGCATGACATGGTAACCATGTCAGCAAGGAGGCTAAAAATGGGTTCTATGGGTACCCACGAGTCTCCCCTTTACAGACATGCCCGCTTTATGATAATTGCATGCAGTTCAGGGCAAAAAACAATGGCGTATAAATGTGTCATTTTCGCCTATTCCAAAAATGATGTGTTTGAATACTTCTGCATACTGGGGTCCCTAAACAGTCTTGGAATTACATAAATTGGATATCACTGTAAAGCTGAGACTCTTGTGGATCCAATGAGTCCAATTTATACATGTGTGATGATGTTAGTCCCCATAGTAGTCATTTCATTGTAGTGAGACCATTTTTTTAAATTTGACATCACAGTATAAAATGACCTGTTGTGACCTCTAGGATAATCACAGCCTCATGAAACTTTACAGCCTCAAACTAGAGACCAAGAGCATTCAGAGGATGGATGGCTTTCCTAGCTAGATTGATAATAAGGGGGTTTCTGAGCAGTTTCCAGAACAGAAGTGCTCGCCATCCATTCGCAGAAAAATGCAATTCTTGCAGAAATCTCCAAATGTCGAACATTTTTGGTACCAAATCACAGCATGGCTTTTTCTGTGGTGTTCCTCAAGGTCTTGGTGTATTAATGTGGTGTTTTGGAGGGATTATTGATCATTTATATAAATTCTCGATTGGTAAAAAATGGTTAAACTCAGCATTAGTGAGCGTGGCCATCATATACTTCTATAATAATGTTCTAAGCCCTTATACACCTTTTACAGTTTTAAAATCATTCATTCACGTTTAATTCCGATTCATGACGAGAGGCAACAATTTCACACTCTCCCAGCTTTCAGGTGATATACACTTCTATGAGACATTTACTGTTGACCTGCCATCTCCCCCTAAATACCCTTTGACTCTCCCGAAAAATGACAAAAACGGGTCTATTGTGGGTCTCAGACGGTTAACAAGCTAACATACGGTAAAAGTCATTTGAAAATCTGCAGGGAAGTCTAGTTGCGGTTGCAGCCGTGCCAGCAGTAACATCACTAGGAGCAAAAATCTCTAAGTGTATCTTCGTAAATCATACGAGCATAAAAAAAATTCAAAAATAATTTCGGTTTGAACATACAATTTGGCCCGAGGTCGCCTGTAGGTTTAATCTTGGGGTTAAGGCAAGGTTTTTCAGGTTACAGTTTTGCCATCTTATCCATAAACTGACAAGACGACCCAATGCGAGACGAGAATGCGCATCATGCACACAACACTCTGTTTGACCCAGGACAAAATACCAAGTTTTCAGGGAGTCCCTATGGCAGAGACTGATGTACTCAGGAGGAAACGACTTCTGTTGATGCCCAGGTCTTCTGATGGAGGTTGATCGAGGTCTCGGCTTAATTAAATCCTGTTAAATTTGCATCGATTCATAAAGTGAAGATCCCATTTTGACTCAATTTCAATTATCTGTAAGCCATATGATGAGCCGGGAAAAATCAATCCATCTCTCTTGTTTCAAAGTGCTCTTAATTAATACACACATGCACACGCAGACACACACCATCGCAAACACATGCACGCTTTTGGTTTGAGAGTCAGCTACATTACCACCTAAATTATCTGATAAAAATCTCTTCTGGATGTGATCAAAAATTAGCTTTATTAGAAACACTTTTTCATGTGTGCACATCCATACCATCCACTTTATCTTGGTCTGATCTATCATATCGATTGATATCATTTCTCAGTGCAATCTGATTAAAAGTAGTGCAGTTTTTTATGTCTTATTAAGACTTTTTTCCCCCTTAAGACAAGTTCTAATAGGAATTTAAAGTTCATTTTATAAAGTGCTTTCATCGCCTCCTACATTTTTCTAAAAACTAAATCTTGCAGTTTAAATTTGAACTATTAATAAGCGTTTTTTTTACTGTAACTTACCCTTGGAAGAGGACTTACTATATGAATGAGAAATAATGCGCAATGCAAAAAAGTTTAAACCTAAAACTTTTGCTTTGAATAGATCATAAACAGAAAGTCAAAACATCACAGAGTTTCCTCTGGTTCCTACAGTCCTTAGCCGTTTTCATTCACCAAATGTGAACCGTTGATGCCCCGGTAGGTGACGCGGCTGGGCCGGACCAGTACGCCGTGGCCCGGTCGGCAGGTGAAGTAACGTCGGCCGCCCACGGAGCCGTCGTTCTTGCCCTTGGGGCTTCGGAGCTCCAGACCCAGCCAAAGGCCCGGGGCAAAGTCCGCTGTGCCCAGGTAACGGATGAATGCCATGTCATTAGCGCTGCTGAGCAGGACCTGCATGCCCACGTGGAGGCAGACCTGTCCGTCAGAGCCGGGCGTGGGGCTGGACCCTGCTGTGCTCCCAGTAACACCGCTGAGGGTGCTCCACCGCCGACGGTGAGGGTTGGAACGACTCCTTTTTTTTTTGTTTTTAGATGAATTGTGGCAGCACAGGGAAAAATACAGCAAGAAAGATTTATGAGAAAAGGTATGCAGTGTGAGAGGATATCTCAAAAGTAAGTGGGAGATTGATGGCAGCTTGATGTTTGAGAGATTGATCTTCACTTCCCTGTTCTCTCTCATTCTAACCACAATCATGCATTGGCCATTTAAAAAAAGGGAACCTTGCTGACTAATACCACTGCTTCTTATCAGTATTGATTCTGCCTCTGCTTAGGATGGAGCTGAAAAGCTCAGGGAGGGTGAAATGTGAGGGCTGTGCGGAAAAGAGAAAAGAGAGCCACACCTGGTAACGGGACTTCTTCTGCTCGTCTCCTTCGGCGTGGCGATGGCCGTTGATGTGCTGAAGCTGCGACGGATCGTCCCTGCACGGCAATCACAAGGGTCAAGTACTCCCGCACAGATTTTTGCATAAGAATGACTTCACAAGCACTTGAGGCATTATAAATGCAATGGCACATTTCAAATAAATCTCAGTCAAAGCTTGTAATGAGGGTGGAACTCTCACCGCTGAAAGGATGACTGAGGCGTGAGGAGGAGAGCTCCGAAAGGCAATCGACAGATCCATGGATCCTGTGAGTATAAAGGAAGAAAAACACATACGTGACATAGAGTGATATCTCTCTGTGAACATTTAGTAAAGTGTGAGTAGACAACCTACTGTGCAAAACCTACACTGAATGTATTGAAGTATTGATGCATATCAATGCTGAATATTTGAAACAGTTTCAATACTCATTTTCCACAGTATCGATAACACGGGTACCAGCTGCGCTTTCTGCTCTCTCCTCTCTGACAACGAGTTGATACACACCGCTATTTATCTTTTAATAAAAATCAAAAATTGTATTCCCTCAATGTGTCGATATTTCCACGTGGAATCAACAATTGGCAGCTGGATTCTCGCAATGTCACAAGATCACGCGAGAATCGCGGGATCACATCTATCCATTATCTGTAACCGCTTATCCTATTCAGGGTCGCGGGGCGGCTGGAGCCGATCCCAGCTGACATTGGGTGAAGGCAGGGTACACCCAGGTCACCAGACTATCACAGGGCTGACGCATAGAGATGAACAATCATTCACGCTCACATTCACACCTGCGGGCAATTTAGAGTCAACAATGAACCTAACCTGCATGTCTTTGGACTTTGGGTGGAAACCAGAGAACCCGGAGAAAACCCGCGCTAACACGGGGAGAACATGCAAACCCCACACAGAAGGGCCCCTAGCTGGGTTTGAACCTGCGACCCTCTTGTGGGATCACTTATCACACAAACATCCATCTCGTCAGACGCTGCAATAGCATCAGTTATATCAGAACTGGGGAGTATTTCTTCATTGAAAGAAGAGCAAAGAACGTTACTGAAGGCTTTTCTCAATGGAAAAGATGTTTTCGCTCTTCTCCCGACTGGCTTAGGCAAGAGTTTGATTGACAGATGGTTCATCCAATCACCTGCCAAGTGCCTGCCCTTTTCCAAACAGTTTCCAATGAGTGCTTCTCAGATGGTTCTGTGTAACAAACCATCTGGCGGGTCAGGTTAATCGAAAATGGTATTGAATATCGATATTTTTCAAGGTATTGTATCAAAGTAAAAAATTCCAATAGGGTGACAACACTAATCTCAATCCCACTTCACATCACATAGTCAACAGAATTAATGTGGAGCAAAATATATTGGAAAGTCCATTTGAAAATTCATTAAATACCAGCACATAGTATTTTAGAGTTAAAAAATGAATGAGTTGATTGGGAAACAACATCAAGGAAAAAAACACCTTTCTGCAACTTGCAGAGGAGTGCCTGTGCCGCTTATTGATGTTTTCTTAAGCCGCTGTTTGACTATAATAACGTTAGAGTTCTGAAAGCCATTAAGAGGTAGACTGCCAATGTCGAGGAATGAGCAAAAGAGGAAAAAAGGTGTTTCCTTGTTTTCTAAGGAAGGAATAGAGAGACAAAGATAAGTGGGGGGGGGAGTATAAGAAAAGCTGTTTGTTTTCATAATGGCTTGTGATAGCTGCTGACAGGAGAAGAAAAGAGAAGGAGAAATGGGTTGCTGGATGGAGATGTGAGATTGTCCATTAGACGGAGGGAAACCATGTACTCAGTTGAGCACACTATGTGCCCCGGGGTTAATTAGGAAAAAACAGAAAAGATGAAAAGGACATGGATAGGGGATGGCGAGAAAAAACAAGGGCTGACTTTTCAAAAAGCAGCTTTTATCTCGTGGAAGACGTAAACGGTGGGTTAAAAAAAATAGGGAGAGCAATAAAGAGACAAGGAAATATCCCCACTGAATGGTGTGTCTGCATTGAGATGAAGCACATGCAAAAAAGAAAGGTGAAGAGTCTAATTATAGGTAGGTATAAAAGGTGGAATGTGTCAATTTAACCAACAAACCCGTCAAATCTGAAGAACCTCCCTCTCCTTTAAAATAAACACAATCAGTATTTTAGATGTCAACTGCTTTTTGAACTGTTTCATTCAGTTATGACGCACTTGAGGCATTGTGTTGTTCATGTGCCTTCAATAAAAAAAAAGGTCAATGGTTTTTATCCACTTGCAGAGAATGTGAAGCAAAGCCAAAACAATGCCTGGCAGTGAATAACTTAATGGCTTGTGAATATGTATGTCAGACAACGGTTTCTATATCCCCAGGATTAAATGGTGTCCATATATAGCCACCTTGGCACTTGATACATCTGTTGAGTCAACACGTTGTCTGTGTAGTATGCAAACCCAATCTGATGTGCAGAAGAGTAAAGCCTCAAGTGCTCCTAATGGCATCTGCAAGATTTCACAGACCAGAGGAAAACAACCTATCAGAGCTGAGCTGGAGCCTTGCCGTTTCTGAGCAAACTTTCTCATTTTACAGCTAAACAGGACACTACAAGATGTTTCTGAAATCATTTGAGGCGAGAAATAGACATTACAGTAACAGAATATTAATTAATATTTGTTCAGCGCTCCCTAGTTTGACCGCAGTTTGCGAGTGATTGACAGCTGCTTCCAGTGAATGAACAGCCAATAGGAACGCTCTCTCTGAAATGACCTGTGATTGGCCAAATATTTTTTTTAAAGTCTTAAAACAGAGCCATGAGGAGGTGCAGAAGTCTAGCTTTCTCTCAGAACATTTGAATTACAATATGCTGAAATGTTATTATGGATTCTTTGCCCAATGATGACAAAAAACATTCTGCCTACTGCAGGTTTAATGGTGCTAAATGCTAGATTGGGAGCATATCTATTGCCTCTGAACGGCTCTCAACATGGCGACAGCTGAGCCGGCTCAGTACAAAAGTAAACATTTAGCAGCTATAGCAGCACCATAAATTACATTTCTTATAACCACAATAACACATAGTAAAGCCCTAGCAATATGCATGTAGATGTACTGTTTAATTTAATTTATATGGGTACTGCTGCTCTAAGTTAAAATCTGGTAACTAATGTGCCAATGATTTGAGTCCTTGGATGTTGACACATTTTCACAGCTTGAAGGCAGAACTTGTACTGTGATGTTCGTTATCTATTCTGCTTTACATCCACAATAATTATGAAATTTCAGCATTTTTCTTTTCTTGTCTTTATACTATATTATATATATTTGAGTAAAGCAAATGGTCTTCACAAATTAATAAATATTTTCACATCACTCTGAACCGTCACACTTTTCTAAAACTCAAGTCACGGCTGAGACACATTAACATTCACGGACATACGTTATTACTACAGACATCACGGCTGCGTTCAAATTACACCCAAGTGAAATGTGTATAATTCAAGTTTCCCTGCTTTTCGGTTCTGTATGCTAATAGGTTTACTGTAATTATATGTTTAGCTAGAAAATACTAACTTGAATCCGTGGCCAGACCAGATTGCACACATCAGCGAGTTGATAAGGCACCTCAGGAGACGAGTGTGTTTTAGCTGAGAGGAGCTCTTCAATGGAGCTCCCACCAGTCTAAACATGACTGGTCTCTATCTGAAGTCCCCAACAGATGTTGCAAACACAAAACACTGCTTCAGTATCACATTCTCACAGAGGAGGTTATTAATCAAAATTTCAGAAACTTGGCTTAAAAGACCAAAATGTAATATATTTACTATAATAAATCATAAAATGACCATGATATGTCACCAGAGATTAAGGAAACATGCTGAATTGAAATACTGGCTTCTCCAACAAAATGCCACAGCCAGTATGTTCTGCTTTGAGATTTCCATTCCGGTCCGGAACGTCTGTTTTTGTTTTGGCCTATGTGATCCCGTCCACTGCCCGTTTCAACACCCCGTTGCCACATATGAAACAAATACAAACACAGCCTTCTATAGCAATGGAAGCAAGCTAACCAACTGGATCAACAGAGATAACGTTAGATTCTACGCGACCTGAAAAGCCTCGGCACATCTGTCTGTGGTCCATGAGCAGCTGGGTTATCAAGACAGCCAGTATTTGAGACACACAGCCGGTGAAACGGAAAAAAACGAACGGTAAAAAAACAAACCATTCCATGATTGTACAAACCAAACCCTGGGCTTGTTGAACCGTTGCACCACTATAAATTACAGGTCTGTTAATTATTTGATGAGGTGCCAGAGATATAGAAGAGGCAATTATCTGGTCTAATTGACCATTAAGTACGCTGCTTTATTTCATGTATAAAATCAGTGTTGTGACTTCATATTATATAGAAATATCATTCATTAATATCAGTCAATCTATTTATATATTTTGGAGTTCAAACACGTTGGAAATGGTTTTGTATTTCTTTTCCCTAATATGCAAAACAAACCGAACTGTAACCAAAACCGTGACCCAAAAACAGCAATATAAACCGCACAGTGGGCTTGTTGAACCGTCGCACCACTACTGAATATGGGTCCCTAAAGTAACTAAAGTTATTAACATACCTATATATTACTCATTTTATGCAAGTGTTAATAAAATTACTGTAGTGGATAGTTAGAGCTATGATACACTGTCTAGAAGAATCTTCTAAACTATTCACTGCAAGTATACTAGATCAGTCTTTTATTTAGATCCATATTTTAAAAGCCACATTTCAGTGACGCATGAACAAAGCACTCCAAAAGGTATTCAAATAAGATATAAACAAACTGTCACTAAAGTGAAAACAAAATACATGTCAAACTGCTCACTTCTGCCATATTACCTTATCTAGAAAAAGAAATGAAACATAAGAGAAATAAAAAAAAAAACAAGATAACGACAGGAGGAGAGGTTGAGAATTCTCCCACAGTCAGTCTGACAGAGACTCCACAGAGCATAACACCAGAGACAGTATTTCAACCAGATGAAACATTAATGCTAACTTGACATCAGATCTGTGGTCTGACGCCTTGAACGATGCTGCTGAGGCCTTAACTAAATTACACAATGTCTACACAGGCTGCATAGTGAAAGCAGCACATTATCAGAGCAGCAGCTTCAGTCCTCCGTCTAATCTATACAAGATGCATTCAGGCACAGTACTGCTCTATAGCTCACCTGCATTTTGGCAGCACTAAGAGCTGGACACACAATCACTATAGTACTAGTTACGTGTGTAAAAAGAAAGAAAATAAGTATCAAATTATGCTATTATTCCCAGTGATCTACCTTCGGGTCTGAGAAGTGAAGCCAATGAGGAAGTGCCTTAAATCTGCATTCTTTCTAATAGCCAGCAGGGGGCGACTCCTCTGGTTGCAAAAGAATTCAGATTGTATAGGCCTGTATCGCTTGTTTCAAGTCTTCTTCAATACAGCATGATGTTCATTTAGTAAATTATGGTCCTATTTACAGTCAAATAGACCATAAAGCAGGGGATGCTTTAGGGCGGGGCTACCTTGTGATTGACAGGTCGCTACCACGGCGTTGTCCGGTCTGGGAGTTGTCCGTGTTTTCATCTAACAACTTAAACTCTTTCACGGTGTGTTTTCAGTTCATGAAAGTTAATTACAGCCTTCTTGGTTTGCCTTATTCAGCGTTCGGTTGTACTCAGCTCCACCCTCTCGTGTTACTTCTGGTTGCAAAAAATCAAGATGGCGACAGACAAAATGCCAAACTTGAGGCCTCAAAACGGCAGTCCACAAACCAACGGGTGACGTCACAGTGACTCTGTCCACTTCTTACAGTCTATTATTATTCCTCAATAATATAAATGAGTTACCAATGTGTTCAACATACTTTCTCCCATAATGTTTGCAGATGATACAAACTTTCTAATTTTTTAAATTAACTCTGGTTTATCTGCTTATGCAGAATAGTTCAAAGCAAACAAACACCTTCTAAATATTACAGAATCTAACTTCATTATTTTCAGTGGCAAAAAGACATTCTAAAAAAACGCATCAAAGCCCTCAGTTGAGAATAATGATATGCCTCAAGACGGGGCAACAAAACAGTAAGCAGAAGCCAAAAAGACTTCAGCTAAACTAGGGCTGTGTATTGGCAAGAATCTGGTTATACGATACCTATCATGATACAGGGTTTACGATTCATTATATTGCAATACTGTAAGCAAGGCGATACCATTGCCATTTATTTGAATCCAATTTTATGAAATTGTCATAGTATAAAAAACACTAGCATATGCATAAAATCTGAATATCACAGTCCCTGTAACATCCAACATCACAGCACCCATTATTTTGCAATCTGTGCCGTCTGTCTGCCACAATAAAAATAATTTAAAATCGATAGTGTTATTGAGAATTGATATACAGTATCACAAAACACAATATCACGATAGCGAATCACTATTTTCTTACACCCCCAAGCTAAATATTACCTCACATAGTGAAAAGTAGTCTGATGTTCTTGTAAACATAACCTAAAATGCAACCAAACTCCTGATCTGTGCTTTATGTCCCTTCTTGTAATCAGAACAGTATAATATGAAATTAACCACATGCATATCACACAGTGGGGCATATCAATACTACCATGTACTTAATACATATTTCATACCCTGTTGTGAAAATATAACCTCTTTACATCTCTAACCTGAACAACTGATAAACACATATTCATTATCCATAATGCATATTTAAAAGACAGGGATGATGGCGTTTGGCTCATAACTAAAGGATAAATAAAACTAGGTGCAACATTAAAGTGAGGAGTCGTGCTGGGCGAAGGCCCCAGGCGTCACGTTTGACAACTCAAGCTCCCTTTAATCACAAGCACTGAGGAGGACTGTTTGCCACACGGAGGGCAAAATCAAATATGTCAACACTAGCACAAATGACACTGTCAAAAGGAGCTCATTAGTGTCATCAGATGTATTGATGAGAGCAATGAAACACAACCTCTGGGGTTTTCAGGGCATATTGTGTCAAGTTCTTTGAACACCTGCTCTGAACTGACAAATCTGTTTTTGCTTCTGTGGGTGACCACTGGCAAAAAACAAAAAGGGACCATTAGTCATTCGTGAAAATAATAAGCTACCTTAAAGGGGCCTGCACTCACCTTTGAACACGAGACGGAGGAGCAAAGACGCCGTGTTTAGGTGGGCAGCGGAAGTACCTCACTCCTCCCACTGATCCGTCATTCTTTCCACTTGGCTTGTCCAGTTCGATGCCCAACCAGAGCCCTGCACAGACAGACAGACCGACCAGAAATCAAACAAACTGATGGATTGATGGATAATCGCATATCAAATGGCCTAAGAGGAGAGATCCACATTAAAAAATATATATATATATATTGATAAGACTGTCAAAGTTAACACGATAAGGCGTTAACGCAAATTCGTTTTAACGCCACTAATTTCTTTAATGCATTAACACAGTCGATCTTTTAGAGGTTGTAGCACAATCAGTTTTATAGCTAGAGTGAAGATACTGGTATATGGTATATGCATATGAAACTAGAAAACCTAAGGAATCCATGGTATCAACCATGTCATACTAGCATGTCATACTACACGAAGAAGGCAAAACAATTCTGCAAACTTGACGCTTCATTTTGGCGAGGAAAAGCGGTCATGGCCATTTTCAAAGGGGTCCAATGACCTCTGACCGCAAGATATGTGAATCAAAATGGGTTCTATGGGTACCCACGAGTCTCCCCTTTACAGACATGCATACTTTATGATAATCACATGCAGTTTGGGGACAAGTCATAGTCACGTCAGCACACTGACACACTGACAGCTGTTGTTGCCTGTTTGGCAATTTGAAAAATATTTTAGTGTGTATGAGTGTGGGCCAGCATTAACCAAACTGTACACAGAAGAGCAATAAGCTGTTGACTGAACATCATTAGATGTGTGTGCCACATAAGGAAAATAGACAAAATGTAAAAAAGAAGTCAATTGAGTGTGAAGAGTTCAGCAAGAAGAGCTGCTTTTGGTATAAAGACAGTCCTCAATGCACTCAGGCTGAGATAACAGGGCACTGCTAGCACTGATTTAAGAATATCAAAGGAAACTTAAGACTGAAATCCCCTCAAACATGATCCTCGGTGGTGAGATACGTTAGTACTTATTCATACATGAATGATGCCTGGGCAGAACTATTGCCTAAATGTTAATGAGTACTGTGAGCCGTTTTCTGTCTGGGTTTCTTTAGCTTTTGCTCAGCAGCAGCTTTCTCATATCTTAGTTTTCCAAGTATCTTCTGTCCAACTCAAGGTTTGCCACTGCACTGACTTGTGACAAAGTTTGCAATGCTGCTCAGTGCTCATGCATGTTGAAAAAGAGGAGCTTAATAGAGCTGTCATACGTATTTCTCCACATATATCTCATTCAAGCAGATCCTTGATCCTGATCATTCCTTCATTCATGTCATTTCTTTGGAAAGAAAATGAAAGACCCAACCTTGAATATCAACAATATGTCCACAAATTCTTTCTTTTATAGGCGTTTAAGTTAATAACCAGCCATATTAACTTTCTTAACCTGACTCTCTCTGATTTTTTTAATGCATAGAAATAAATTACCTCACTTATTATTAACCCTATAATGACAACAAGGTAAGCTGTGCAATCACCATCATCTATTTGGTCAAAAAAAAAACACCAGCTCACCAGTTTGCTGCCCTATTTAAAATTCCAGGATGCATTTAGGGAAACATTAAAGAAAACTGCAGCAATTGTAATTCTTTACATCTGCCCTGAAAACAGGAAGGACAGCCATGATTTATTAAAATGGATAATACATATTTTAGATAGGCCTTGAAGGTTGTTTTATTTTGTTTTTTCCTACTCTGTGTCATATACCCAATTCTCACAAGACTGAACCCTTTCCAGAGAGTTTAGTCCCCCGTATGTTCTTTATTGATCCCTAACATTCTAACTAAGGCTGTCAAATTTTACGCGATAATGTGTTAATGCAAATTCATTTTAACACCGCTAATTTTCTTATTTATTTTTTTTTATCTTTAATGCAACTTGTGATTTTTAAGTTGTAGAGCGAAGGCTAAATAATGCTCCAAAGTTAGGCTAAATTTTGGCGAGGAAAAACTGGCATGGCTATTTTCAAAGAGGTCCCTTGACCTCTGACCTCAATATATGTGAATGAAAATGGGTTCTATGGGTACCCACAAGTCTCTCCTTTACAGACATGCCCACTTTATGATAATCACATGCAGTTTGGGGCAAGTCATAGTTAAGTCAGCACACTGACACACTGACAGCTGTTGTTGCCTGTTGGGCTGCAGTTTGCCGTGTTATGATTTGAGCAGATTTTTTACACTAAATATATAAATATCTTTTAATAAATATATACATTTGCATAAAGCAATTATATCTGCCCACTCCCATGTTGATAAGAATATTAAATACTTGACAAATCTCCCTTTCAGGTCAATTTTGAACAGATAAAAAATGTGTGATTAATTATCAATTAATCGCGATTAACTAAGGACAATCATGAGATTAATCTTGATTAAATATTTCAATCAATTGACAGCCCTAATTCTAACATTAAACACATTTACTGTATGATAGTAAACAGAGGTCAGATTATTAATTTAGTCAACTGTAAAACCACTCAGTGGGCAGTTTGCTGAATCAGTATCAGTGCTTGTTAACTATAATAATTATTTAATTTATTTAACTGTGGAGGTTTTAGTCATACTTCTTAACGACCCAACTGTCCATAAAGCTATGAGACACCCTGATGTTGATATTCATTTATTGTGCATTAATTGTGGGAAATTTCTTGCAAATTTAGCTACAGAGAGCATTTCAATATACATGTGCGCCATCATTCACCTTTCCAATAATGCAATATACCACAATTTGTGATTCGCATTAGACAAAAGTTGATGTTTTTATGGAAACTAGGCTGAATAACATTTTTGTCCTAATGATTCAGGCAAATGATTGAATCTAGATTACACAGATGAAAAGCAACGCTGCAAAGCATCTACTATATAAACAGGGGATTAATATCAAAGTGGTTTCAACTGTCATATTTTTGCAGGGAAACCAATATTTGTATCAACTGACCTGGAGCAAAGCTGGTCTTTCCATAGAACTGGACTACACCAGTCCTCTGGCCCACCACCAGCACCCTCTCCCCCAGGCGCACTTCAGGGCCCCCACACACAGAGCTGCTAGCTGAGGGGGTTCGGCTTCGAACACCTGGGATGAGAGATGAACAAAAGGGGTTTCACTCTTGTGATAATTCACTGCCCTGAATTTGATCCCATTAGATTTGTATAATCCTGAGACAATCCTGAAATAATAGGGATCTTCATTAAAGTCAGAGTTAACACAATACAGAATATATAATAATTAGGGCTGTCAAAGCATCATATGAAACTAGTAAGCCTAAGGAATCTGTTGGTACCAACCATGTCATACTAGCTTGTTGTGAATGAGGCGAAATAACGCTCCAAATTTACGCAAAATTTTGGCGAAGAAAAACTGGCATGGCGATTTTCAAAGGGGTCCCTTGACCTCTGACCTCAAGATGTGTGAATGAAAATGGGTTCTATGGGTACCCACGAGTCTCCCCTTTACAGACATGCCCCCTTTATGATAATCACATGCAGTTTGGGGCAGTCATAGTCAAGTCAGCACACTGACAGCTGTTGTTGCCTGTTGGGCTGCAGTTTGCCAATGGATTTCCAGTAATAAATATCTACATTTTCATTAAGCAAGCATATTTGCCCACTCCAGTGTTGATAAGAATATTAAATACTTGACAAATCTCACTTTAGGGTACATTTTGAACAGATAAAAAATGCGTTATTCATTTGTGATTAATCGCGATTAAATATTTTAATGGATTAACAGCTCTAATAATAATAACAATAATAATAATAATAATAATAATACAGACCTGCAGTAGTAAGTGCAGTGGTGTCAGGAGAAGAGCGGAGGGCCGGTGAGGGCGTGGTCCTGGAACTGAGAGAAGCACGCTCCCTTCGCTGCCTGGCAGGAAGACGTTGCCTTGGCAGCGGACGGGGTCGGCCACTTGGCCCGTGCCGGGAGTCCAGCGAAGAGGACGAAGAGGAGAGAGAGCGGGAGAGAACACCTGTGGTGGGAATGACACAAGAGGAATGAGTGACGAGAAACACAGGGGAACAGGTACTTCAAAGACAGAACGCAATAAAACTGAAACAGAACACAGTCCAAAGTGAATTAATATACCTATTTCTGTGAGAACAGCAATTTGGCCTTCTATATACTACATTAACTACTATCATTCAAAAAGGTGCATAAACTGTTGCATCCAGGCTCCACTGGGACATTAGTTGTGAACGTTGTTATCCATTCTGCCGTCTAATATCACACGGCACAAACTGTGTGCCTCCCCTCTTAATACTGAACCCACCATCCATCCATTCAGGCTGATATCAGGGACTATTGTAATTCCATTGAAATAGTGAATCTCAGCCTATTATTCATTTTATTCTTCTGAATGTGACAGTGCCTACAGCGCTTGGATCCAGACAATTACCACTGTACTTTTTCAGAAATCCAAGCAGCTGTGTCACATTCTATGGCAGCACCAATCAAGTGAGTTCAATCTCTTGCGGTCGCTCGTCCTGTTATCGGGGGCCAATTACGGGCCAACATGCTAATCCCCTCCTAACTTGAGGGAATGAGATGGGAAGGGGGGGCGGATGCCCAGTTTCACTCTTAAGAAGCCATTTGGAAACAGGACCTCATTAAGCTTTTAACTTTCACAGACCTTCACAGGCCATAAGTTCATTAAGTGCCCAACTCTTAGAGGCTAATTGATGGAATCTGTGCCAAAGTGCTTTAAGACAAAGTGAAGATTCAGCTGCAAACAAATGGGAAGCCAGACAGTAATGGGCAAGAAACTTCATAACATTTGCCAAAAGTTGTTTTCAATAGTAAGCTTTAGCTAATGGCCCCCTGAGCGTCGATGGCAATAGACAGAAATAACAGCTGAAGCTGCTGATTCTGTCTTTTTTGTTCAGGTTAAACAATCCCCGTTTGCCTTAATTGATCACTGGACTTCTGGTCATTGTGCATGAAACCAAAACCACACAACTGCAAGAATATTGGATTTTCAAGTTCAGGAAAATATCTGAAATTCAGATTATTTGTGTTTCACGAAACTCAGATGAGATTTTTAATTGTGTTTAAATGGCAAATGCAGCACTAATGGAGGATACACAGTGGTTTATCAAAGTATTAGTTACATATGTTAAATACAGTATTTTTTTTCTTTTTTAAAAGGCACTGATGTTCTTGTTCAACAGCCCACGGATGGATTATGATGTTGGATTCAAGTATTAAGGTGCACTGATGATCAGAGATGAGTGATGATTGAGAGTGTGTGGAACTAAGGTTTGAACAATTTTCACAGTTTTAACCAAAAGAGGGATCATACAAATGCTGTGCCTCAATTCACATACTTCCGTACTTACACTTGCTATTTTGAGTGCAAAAGTGTGTTCAAGTATGGCAAAATGCAGTGCACTCCCAAGTACCCAGATGTTGTACTCAAAATGGTCAAAACGTTGCTTTTTGTACGCTAGACACTTCTCACCCTCAACAGTCGCCATCTTTGCTACGTAGCAGAAGGGGTGGGGACACCAACCTATTTCAAACTTGTGGAAATGGTGGGCGAGGAAGCGATGAAACAGCAAACTATACAAATTTAAATTATACATGTGTTTTTTTAGGGCTGTCAAAGTTAACGCAAATTTGTTTTAATGCCACTCATTTCTTTAATGCATTAACGCAACTTGTGATTCTTAGATTGTAGCTGGCTCAGTTTTAAAGCTAGAGAGAAGATATTGGTATCATCATGTCTACTAGCTCGTCAGGAAGGAGGCTAAATAACGCAAGAAACTTACAATATATTTTAACGAGGAAAAACTGGTATGGTCGTATTCAAAGGGGTTCCTTGACCTCTGACCTCAAGATATGTGAATGAAAATGGGTTCTATGGGTACCCACGAGTCTCCCCTTTACAGACATGCCCACTTTATGATAATCACATGCAGTTTGGGGCAAGTCATAGTCAAGTCAGCACACTGACACACTGACAGCTGTTGTTGCTTGTTGGGCTGCAGTTTGCCATGTTATGATTCAAGCATAATTTATATACTAAATGCAGTACCTGTGAGGGTTTCTGGACAATGTGTAATTTTTTTTGTGTTGTTAATTGATTTCCAATAATAAATATATACATATATTGCATAAAGCAAGCATATTTGCCCACTCCCATGTTGATAAGAGTATTAAATACTTGACAAATCTCCCATTAAGGTACATTTAGAACAGATAAATGTGCGATTAACTATGGACAGTCATGCGTTTAATCACGATTAAATATTCTAATCGACTGACGGCCTCAGATTTTTTCCCACTATATTGTAGGTAGAAGTCATTATTGGGTTCATTTATCTGACTGAATTGAATACTGCTGATACGACGTGATGTCTGTTGCTAACTATCACCAGCTTATCTATCGAGCTTCCGGTGAGTGCTCAACAGCCATATGCAGTTTCAGACAACACTTCCCTGCTGAAATTCACACACTGCACAAGTTAGTGCACAGTGTACTACATGGAAGTGTACTAACAGAAGTATTCGATTTGAGACACAGCATAGATACTGCTGATACTGATATATTCTCTGATACACAGTACATTAAAGCCCACTCAGCTGGAGCTGCAGTACCTGTCTTTGTTACTGAGCAGTCTCCCTCTGTGCCCTGATTGGGACCAGGTGGACTTTTTTGGTTATCATGGGGTTTTTTGACAGATGGAGGTAAACCTTTCCACCAACACACACAGACACACACACACAAGAGTTACATTTTCAACACAGAAATCAATATTCATCTTGGTAAAGTGCTCAGATTGGAAGATGACAAAAATAACGTGACATCAAAGTTCTATGATGTTTGGTCAATCTGATAGTCACTTTGACAACTGAACTTATATTTACATTATTTAGTTTGACAGTTGGAATTAGCTGCACTACAGTAGGACCTTTATAGACTCTACAGTTGATCCAGGAAGCTGCAGCACGTGTTCTGACAAGAACAAAAAAAAGAGATCATATTTCTCTTGTATTTGCTTCTCTGCACTGGCTCCCTGTAAAAGATACCCAGAACAGAATTTTAAATCGTCCTCCTCACCTACAAAGCCCTCAACGGTCAGGCCCCATCATATCTTAAAGAGCTCATAGTACCCCATTACCCCACTAGAGCACTGCGCTCCCAGAATGCAGGGTTACTTGAGGTTCCTAGAGTCTCCAAAAGTAGAATGGGAGCCAGAGCCTTCAGCTATCAAGCTCTTCTTCTGTGGAACCAGCTCACCAGACACCCTCTCCACATTTAAGAGTAGGCCTAAGACTTTCCTCTTTGATAGCTTATAGTTAGGGCTGGCCCAAGCTGCCTTGGATCAGCCCCTGCTCGAGGTTTCTACCCGCTAAAGGGGAGTTTTTCCTGGCCGCAGCGCATTACCACAACAATGCAATGCTCATGTGGGATCTCTTGTTGGGTCTCTAAACTATAGAGTACAGTCTAGACCTGCTCTATATAAAAAGCATCTCGAGATAACTTCTGTTATGATTTGACGATATATAAATTATTGAATAAATCTGTCAATAACATTCCAACAGATACAGCAACTGTGGAAATTATACTAACATAGATGGAGTGGTTTGCATGTAAATGCAATATGCAGAAAGGCACTTTACAGAGTTCAGAAGTAAAGAGAATTACAAATGAGGAAACTAAAAAGTGAAGCACTCCATGAGTGGCGGAGTTAAAGGCAGACAAAAACAGCTACAGTGAAAGATAAAACACAGGAGCAAGAGAGTGAAGAAATGCAACTAAAGGACAGCGTGACATTGTCGAGAAGCGACGGAGCAAGAATTACTGAAAGGCAATTTTTCTTTTACTCCAACACACAATAAAAACACTTAAATATGCTGAGACAAGCAGTTACGCCCACACAAAAGCCCCAATGACAGTGAATACAAAAGAACAAAAAGAACAACTTCAAAGGGAAACTTGGTACAGATTCAAATAGCATACATTGAGAAATAACATTTCTTGCCAAAGTAAACATAATTATGTTCTTAACTAGTTTATAGCACCAAAACTTCAAGCTTTTTTATATCATTTTTTGACTTGAATTAAAACTACCATTAAACTGACAAAAGCCTTTTAGACTCTGTTTTTTTAACAGGCAATAAAATCAACATCAAAACAGATTTAAGGAAAAAATAATCATCTCTAATTTAATTCATTCATAAATCTGCCACATAAACTGGCTCACATTAATCTCAACACAACTTCGCCAAGTCCATTGCTAGCTCTCCCTGTTAACTCAGTTGTCTTAATACATCCATGTTCAGCTCCATTTGAATGCATTTAACATAAATGTCAGTATATGGGTGCTCTACAGTTGTAGCGTCGGCCGATTTGACCTCGGAGATGAGTGACGACTGGCTTGACCGCACGTTACCGCAATACGATAACGTTACCTGTCCATGCCAGAGTTAGCATGCAGCTTTAGCCAAGATGTCTAGCTCTGCTTTTCCTGCAATGTGTGAAACCCAAAGTGTTTCCATGCTTTACTGTATGTGTAGTGTTTACCACTTTGGATTTAAAATGCGAGGGTGCAGGTCGTATCCATGCAGCTTTTTTCTGCTCTGTTGTATCTGCCCGTTTCTGCTCGCTAAGGCTGGTCGGCTACAGTTTATTTTGAGTGTCTGCATAGACTCAAATGAAGCAAATATATCCATTCTGGCATTAAAAAAATCTATTTCAAAATCGTGACAAAAAAACAAAAAAAAAAAAAAAAAAATCACGATACATAGGTGAATCGATTTTTTTTTTCTAAAGTCATCTAAGTGTGACCTTTATATTGCACTTTGAAACTGCGTTAGAATGATCTCAAAATCAGCCTGGTGTCTATTGATTGCCATTTCAGTTCACATTTAGAGAGAGCCGGGAACCCTCAGCAGCAGAGTTGTGTCTTTTCTTTGAGCTCCAAAGACTACACTTCAACTCAGAATACCAAACATTGCTTGTCACTTGACCTTTAGCTTGCAGGGACCTCCTGGCTCTATCTATCCCTTCCACATACTGACGCCCGCTTCAAGTGACAGAGTGCGGCACATACTGAGGCTTTTGGAATCAAGCGGTGGTGCTCTGTGAGCGTTGTCTGTGCTCCCGCCGCCCCTTTGAGGCCTGAGCTACAGTTGACACACACTAATGGGGGCCAGCCTGGCATTCTGCTGTGTCTGTCTCTAATGCTTAGCCAGACAAGACAGTTCCACAATGACCCATCCACTCTATAGATGCACATGAGCGAGCTGTCGATGCAATGTGAAGCTAAAACATAGGTGGCTCCGAGAGTGCGGGCTGAAAACGGCCGAGAAAGGCCCTGAAAAGAGTTTGGCCATAAATCTGTCTGATTCCTGGGTTGTATGGAGGTGCTGACACACACGCCCTCACATGCCACACATACACACTCACATACACCTTGTGATGAATGGCTTCCAGGTTATTCAAGCCCTAGTTATTAAACCTTGTTTAATTGGACTATCAATCACTGAATTCCATAGGCCACACTGAGGTATTCCAGTCACGTCCAGATCAATCGGCCTCCAAGTCCTTTGAATATTACACCACCACAATACAGCTGTAAACCCAAGAGGAGCCAAGAACCTACCAGGACAAGGTTTCTATAGTGTTCTGAGGTGACTGGACTATATTATGAGAGGACATTAGTCGGGAGCTGAGGATATGGGCACCCAAGGACTGTGAGAGCAAGGTCTCATTTATGCCTTGTCCTTTGGCACTGGTTCAGAATCCATTTTTCAAAGTATTCGAGGAAGATTAATATGAAAGTCCAGATGCAAGAAATCCTGCCATGCAGTGACATGGCTCATTCAGGCTTGGGAGAGTTGAGAAAAGCCTATTTTTGGCACTAAAGAGGCCATCAGCTGGAGTCGTGACTCCGGCTGATGGCCTCATCTGGACACCGTGGAGTGACTCAGTCCATGAAAACTGTCAGTACAGGGATCCATTTTGGTGTTCCCACAAAAACTACTATTAATACAGCAACAAAGAGTCTTTTTTTTTAAATAACAAACAAAAAATCCTTTTATTAGAATTATGCTGCCTTCGCATTGAACCGGGCAGATGGACAACACCTTCTGGACGGCACGGGAAAACAGTCTGACAGAACGGCAAAACGAAACACACAGGATATGTTGCTATGGTGATGGAATAAAATATATTACATAGGTTTGTCAAAGTTAATTTGTTAACGCAAATTTGTTTTAACGCCACTAATATCTTTAACACATTAACGCAACTTGTGATTTTTAGGTTGTAGCGGGCTCAGTTTTAAAGCTAGAGTGGAGCTAAATAACGCTCCAAACTAAAATTTGGTGAGGAAAAACTGGGATGGCCAATTTCAATAGGGGTCCCTTGACCTCGGACCTCAACATATGTGAATGAAAATGGGTTCTATAAGTACCCACAAGACTCCACTTTTCAGACATGCCCAATTTATAATAATCACATGCAGTTTGGGGCAAGTCATAGTCCAGTCAGCACACTGACAGCTGCTGTTGCCTGTTGGGTTTGAGTTTGCTATGTTATGATTTGAGCATATTTTTAATGCTAAATGCAGTACCTGTGAGGGTTTCTGGACAATATTTGTCATTGTTTTGTTAATTGATTTCCAATAATACATATATAGATACATTTGCATAAAGCAAGCATATTTGTCCACTTCCATGTTGATAAGAGTATTACATACTATAAAATCTCCCTATAAGGTACATTTTTACAGATAAACAATGTGCAATTAATTTGCGATTAATCATGGACAATCAGGCGATTAAATATTTTAATCGATTGACAGCCCTGCTAATAATATATACTTTTACTGTACATGATGACGATATTAGTTTTTTAGCAGAACGAGAGGGGTGGTTGAGGATCATCAGATCACACAGGATGTGGACACATGTGGTTGTAATCCAGTTAGTGGAGAATGGGGAACCATACCATCAACACTTTCTCAGCACATCTTCCCCAAGGTAACGACAAAATGGATGCTAGTACTCTAAGCTTATGTCCCAAACCCCCTTAAGTGAGCGCACTTGATGGATTATTTCTTCAACTAACAGGTAATATTAGGAAGCCATTCATCGGACTAATATCATTACTCCAAAATGTTTGTGCTTCTATGACGTCGGTGCACTTCTTCCTTTTTTTTTTATATGACATGTGGTCTCTAATAATGTATCAACTGGTTTCCTCCAGGGGACTGAACATGAGATTACCTGTGACATGAGGAAACAGTTGCCACTGTAACATTTTTACACCTGCGTTCACAAAAAGTTCACACATTTCTTCGCCCTCGGGGTCCTACAGGCTATTCAGTTTCACTGCCTTTGTAGTGTGTCATGACTTGATCATTTAAAGTCTTTTTTAAATTTACAGTACTTTGCAAGAACTCCGCAGGCAAACTCATTCTTCTAAAAACATGTGAGGCTCACGCTGAGGTAGATGGAGCACTGCTCAAACATCCACAGCTCTCTCAACAAACACGTCTTGCAATACCTGTATGATGTTTCACATGCATCTTGGTCCAATACCAAACACATCAAAGGCAGATTTTGATTAAGCAGTGATGTTGTGGAAGTGTTATGAGCCGTTTGCAACTTGTTCTTTACCTGTGTTTGCCTTGGGGGTGATGCGGGACACGTCGATGCGACGAGGGGGGCGTATGGGTGTAGATGTTTTTCTGGTGCTGGTTTTATGTCTTTCCAAAGGTTTGCTTATCTTAGAGAGGGGAGCGAAGATTCCTGCGGAAAAAAAGAAAAGATTTTAATAGGGCTGTCAAAGTTAACGCAATGTCATTGTTTTGTGTTGTTAATTGATTTCCAGTAATAAATATATACATACATTTGCATAAAGCAAGCATATTTGTCCACTCCCATGTTAATAAGAATATTAAATACTTGACAAATCTCCCTTTAAGGTACATTTTGAACGGATAAAAAATTGAACTGTGTAACTATGAACAATCATGCAATTAATCGCGATTAAATATTTGAATTTATTGACAGCCCTAGATTTTCGCTATACGAGTCAGATGATAATAATGAGACAAAAACAAAAGACCCATTGCATATGCTAACTTAAACCAATTGATAAAAAGGACAAGTCTAACTTCCTGGGGTTAGATAAGATGATTGTACCAATTAAGTCCTATAAAGTCAATAATGTTAAAAGTAATTGATGGGAGTGAGTGTGTGAGTCGATGTGGTTGATCTTTAAGTGCGGGGCTGTGGCATGAGGACCTACCATGTTTGATTCGACAGGTGAAATACTGAACCCCTGCTACCGAGCCATCGTTCTTCCCCTCCGCTTTGTCCAGCTCCACTCCGGCCCAGAGGCCTCCGGAGAACTCGGTGCTACCGCAGAAACGCAGGCTTCCAACCTGCGTGCACACAATTATATACCACAGAAAGTCAAGACAAACATAAACACGGTGTGCAAAACGAAAACCAGACCGTGCAGCAAAAGAACTGGCCAGTGCAGCGAGCAGTGTGTGAAATTACACATTCATGACTTGCATTATGTCAAGGGCAGAATCCCCATCGGAAACATTTTGATGCGTCTATGTAACTAAAGCAGCAGATGAGACAAACAATTAAAAAGGGAAAATAGAGATCAAAGCAGGAGACTGTGCCAGAAAGAGCAGGGATGATAAGAGTTTTGATTAGCCAATCTCTACAACTTGGCACACTGCAATTGTGTTCTCAGTGTGGCACAATAATCTATTGATGGCTTATTCATTCAGAGCAAATGTCCATCTGCGCTAGAATTAGTATTTTCTTATCGTCTACGTGTCTATTTGCATCTACGTGTGTGCAGTTTGGACGTCCCTACTGCAAGAGCACACCGCAGACTACAGACACAAAAAACAACTATTACTAAAGGTGTATAAGGGTTTTAAGGGACCTGATTAGATAGCAAGAACTGACACTGCTAATGGTTGCCAGTGGTTTTCTTTCAGTCATCATTACTGTGCAAAGGAACCAACTGAACAAAAGCGGATGCTGTACATCCATGATGAGGATTACATGACCTGACACTCATTAATAAGGCTCTTTCATAGAAGCTGGCCATGATAGATAGGATGATGGTTAACAGGTGTGAATGTAGTACTCCATAGTGTACCTCTTTAAAAAGAAATCTTTAAAAGTTCGTAATGCTAGTTAGAGCTTGCAATATGAAAGGCAGATTTGTTTGAAGACTTACAGCTTTAATGTTGGCTGCTTACAATTTATCCTTAACTATTTCCACCATGAAGCATTTCCTTCAAAATGTGTGCAGTAAACTGCTGTGCAAGTCTTTGAAAGTTAGGCTAATGCAAAACTAATGGCGAGTAAAAGGCCACCTCCAACACCAGCAACATCATTTGTGTAAACAGTTCCCCCTCTACCCACGCCAACTGCTTTTGATCGGCTTGTAAACTACACGCACAGCACTTGCATGGCAAGTCTGAAAAGATAAACGCTGGCTTTAAGGCTTGACAGACGGGTGGGAAGAAAAAAAAGAAAAACCAGACAAGTATCGCTGAGACAGGGAAGACTCACTTGTTCAGTTCTTTCAATTCACACTTCTTTAAAAGCATTAAAAAGGTGACTTACTAGGCAGAAGCTGGAAATAACAACCTTAAATGCAAAGTCAGCTGCAAGTGATGAGAAAAAGGATGTCACTGCTATCGCTCAACTGAGCATCTGATCATGTACTCGTGATGTTGAATGTCTTGTGATTTTGTGCCAATGGCACAACAGTGGCCGTCTCTTTCACCTGCTTTTGTTGGATCACTAAGCAAATTCAGGGTGGACTGGACCCACGCGGTCAGCCTGATGACTAGAGGCACACATCAGTCAAGGGAAAAAGGCCAGTTTTGCTAAATTTAGCAGGGATTTTCGTTGCATTTTGGAGCAGGAGCACTGTGAGGCAAAATTGTTGAACTGTGCCGTGAAGATAGTTAGAAAACTGTAAATTATTTGACCTATGGCGCTAAACCTCCACCGCTTTCAAAGCGTGTTTCTTGTCAAAAGGATTACATGTGGCTTACACCACCACACTGGAGCTGGGTGGTTAGGTTGAGCAGCCACACTAAAGGATTTCTTTGCATTACATGAAGGAATTGGGCAAAAATAAATTGGTTGTTGGATGAATTTCTTTGACTAATTTCATAGGTAAGGTCTGGTTTAGTGAAGTGAGAGGAAGGTTGCTGCACTAATAAAAAAAAAAAAAAGTAACAGCCGAAATATCAAAAAGAAAAAAAACACCTGTAATGAGGTGCATGCAACCGTGCAGAACAGCTACAGTATGTGATGCAGACAAAGAGTAAACTGCACGCTAAAGGACATCTTTAAAACATATACTGTAATAACACTGTGACTGGTCAAGAGACTTAAATAAATGCTTATAATACAGTGCTGGTATGTGACTACTTCAGTGTATCCCTTTGTTACACTGTTCCACAACACTGTTACCTGACAATTAACAGAATCATAATTGGAGTTGAATGAACTTCAACATGCTCAGATAAATGTTGATGATATGCCAGAATGAACTGTCAAACACAACCGTGAATGCCAAAAGGGTGTTGCTTAGCAACCGGAAACTATTTTTTACTTGGTTGATAGCTGAAATAATTGTAGGAAAATTAACCAAAGCTTCTGTGTTTGTTCATGATGAACCACAGCACAGCTGCACGGCACTGATGAGGCTACAGGCGCGAGACTGTATCAGTCCATTTTATATGTTACTGTATCGCTTTACTGGCCATTTATGCTGTGAACTCTCATTTTGTGTGGCGCTGTTAGTACAGTAGATGTTTGTAAGATATATCAATTCAATCGATAATCCCATGGAACAAAAGATCACTGCATTCTCTTCCAGTTCTGAAAAAGGACGTGGCAGGAATTCAACTCCGACCAGTTTATGCACATAAGCAAATAAAAATCTGCTTAGTGCCACTGTGAGTAACTGCATTTGTGCTGTGTGTGCGCATTAGAGAGTCTGCTCCCCGTCCTGTAATGTCTTTGTAGTGACACACAGAAAAACATTGTTAATGTGAACATTTGGATAACTGCAGGGACTTGGGTTCCATCTCATTTGTAGGATGGGAAGCTGGTGAGGGATCATGTTCTTGTCACTGCACTACTGACAAAGTCTGGCTCCTGTACAAAAGGGGGGGTGGACTGGAATACTATGAATCTCCCCACACTTAAGCCCTCCTGGCGAAAAATGCTACAAATTTATAAGGTTGGTGTGGCGCTGTGTTAAAGGGACAGTGTGTAGGATTTGGTGGCATCTAGCGGTGTGGTTGCAGATTGTAACCAACTGAGTGCTCAATCCTCCCTTTCCATGACTGCAGTACCGTGAGCCGCCAACACCGCAAAAAACGTGGGAACGCCGTTCACCTCGCTCAAACTCCATCCTTACCATAATAACACTACTTTAAGAGCAACGGAAGTCAGACGGCGGCTGGTGGTATCACGGTTTTGCACACCACAGCTCACGTTACCATAGTTTCACAAGCGTGTCGGAGAACTACGGTGGCCTTCGGGTAGTGCAAAAACGTGAAAGATCCTGCTCTCTCTAGAGCCAGTGTTTGGTTTGTTCTGGGCTACTGTAGAAACATGGCGGAGCAACATGGCAGACGCCAAGAAGGGCTCATTCTAAGCTAAACACAACTCTTCATATTTTCAGGTGATTATACACTAGCGGTGTCACAATTTCGATTCTAAATCGGAAATCGATCAAAATTAACTTCCGCTCTCAATCATCGAAATCAAATTGCGTGCGTCCGAAGAAAAATACAGCTCGACTCAAATAATTTAACAGCCAAGTTAAAACTATAAACAGCACAAAAATCAGGATTTATGACGTGTTTTTGTAATGATCATGTACTGAGGTGGGTCACACAGATGCTGAGTTGAAAAGATCCAGCTTTTTTATATTGTAGACTGTTGTAGTCTAAAACACTTTCTAAATAAAAAGGGAGTTGAGTTCTCTTTTTAAAGAAGAATTTAAAAGTGTAAATGACAGTTGTCAGGGCATAAAACCAATGATCTGTTGATCTTTACGAATCAAGACTCCATAGTCTAACAATGGCATGTTTAAATCAAAAATCGAAACGAAAACTTAAATTTTAAAGTCAAATCGAATCATGGACCTGGAGAATCGTGACACCCCTATTATACACTAATGAAAACTTAGTTTGAATATCATATTCCATTTCCTGATAATAGATCCCTGAAATATTACACACAGTTCCTTTAATATGAGCTCTACTGTTTCACTGTTTTCACTGAATGGAATAATTGCAGCACTCACTCACTGTTGCTAGGAGTCAGACTATTTCACAGAGGTTCTCCCAGTAACTGGAGAAGTGTACACTCATTTGAATTCAGCTAATCATCAGGTTGGGGAAAGCTTTCCTCTATTGCACCGCTTTGAAATATGAAAAATTAAAAAGGTGGATACTTAAAAAAAAATCCTTGGCACAGCTTTAGGTAAGACTGAAAATGCCGCAATCAAAGGATTAGTGAAGATATTTCAAATTGTTCTTGCCTTTTGATAGCGACCTACCACACACCTTCTGTCCAGCTATCACCACGCGGTCGCCTAGTCGGATTCCCATGGCGGCGAGCTGTATCCGGGCCTTATCGGAGAGAACGGGAAGGGTCTGGGCTTGCAGTGGGAGGTTCAGAGGGGAGCTGGGTCTGGGTAAAGCCTGTCTCAGCAAAGTCCGGAGCTCTTGGGCCACGACGGCCGCATCTGCCATCTCCAAGGGCATGTCGAGGGGGTCAGGCACCACGTCTGCGGGGCACTGCCCTTTTTCATTCTGTAAGAAGAGAACAGCACAGGAAAGAGCAGAGAAGATCAGATAATATAATGAAGTGAATTTCATCCTGACCGGGGTCTAAAATGGACTTTTTTTACTGCCTGCCACTGTGGCAGGCAGGTATTTTTTTTTTTTAACTGCCACTTTTGAAATCTATGCGCTAATGAAGATCTGATGTCATTCTCTGTTCTATATAAATTATTTTACAAAAAACATTATATAGTACATGGTAAATTACAGTGTTCGAATTACATCGTAGCTTCCAGGGGAGCCCTATGTTTCGGGGGTGGAAGAGTACTGTACACAGTACTGTATTGTATTGTGTTATTGTCATCTACAGTGGTTACTTGCATAAAAACACAATTCAAATGATTAGGAAATAAATTATGGTATTTTTATTTAAAAATGTGCAATTTAATAAATATCTTGGCATTAGTAGTTTTAATGATGTATTATGCTTAGAGCTAGTGTTAGGAAGTTAAACAGGTCATAATTCTCTCTACAATATCTATTTTATATTGCTCTGAAAACATCTCCTTCAAACAACTGGATTTATTCAAGTTTCTCGCCAAAAACTCAATTTTATGGGATTAAAATTTTAAGATTGAGCAGAACTTGAACACCTCATAATGTAACTCAATGGCAGCTCCGTTAACATTAGTAAAAGTAAAACTTTAATGTTTGCTTCCATCATCCAAAAGTTTAGTTATCAATACTGTAACGAGGACGCTGGGCTTAACAGAATCTTTAATCTTATCTCTGCTCCCAGAACAACATCCCCCCCCTCCCTCCTCTGTCTTTCACTGCAGCAGATCAGCAGGCACAGTGGCACACAACATGGAGGTTTAGTCAAACGGCTCAAAGAGACTAGAATCAGTGAGAGTTGAGACATAGTCAGCAGGCCCAAGTGTAAGTGAAGGTAGAAGAAGACGGCTGTGGAGGCGTGACAGACGAGGGGACCTCTTTCGGCACTACAGTGCTGGAGTAGCTGGGGCGCACTCAAGTTCGCCAATTCCCCTCCGGCAACAACACGAGTGGTCTTTGATAAACATCAAAAAAGAGCTTGACTTTCGATGCCAAGGTCTGTTCTCATGTTAAAACACAGAGCCAATGTACACACAGCTTAATCTGCCACAGTTGCTTGAATGAATGAATGTGTTTGTGCTGCTTTGTGTGCAGCCTTTTAGACACTATTTCACAGGACTGGTTCAAGGAAAGAAATGTTCTGTTCAATGTTGACTCTTTATTTTTTATCTATTGAAATTCCGCTGCATTTTTTTTTCTTTAACAAGTTCATATTGGCTCTTTGCATTACAAAATGTCAGCAAATATGTACAAATGCATTTCACATAGGAGTATACATCCAACCTACTATATCACTGTTTTTTTTTTTTTATATAGCCATTTGTCTGCAAGTCTGATGAGTAGGTTGAATATTGTAAAAAAATAATTATATATATATATATTGGTCGTTTTCTACCGTCACAGGCTAGATTGTTTAAAGCCTGAAAACAGAGCCATGAGGAGGAGCAGAAATCTAGTTTTCTCTCAGAGCACTTGAATTACAATATGCTGAAAGATTATTATGGAATTTTTGCCCAATGATGCCAAAATATATCCTAATAAAATACTCATTTGTCTTTTACTCTCATACATACTGTATGGCATGTGAGTATTGTATGAAGATCAATTTGAAGATGTACTGTATATTTTCACGAAGTTATGAGTTTACAGGAACAGCTGGACAAATAAAATGATGTAATACACCAGCCCTGCAATGAATCCTATCTTTTTGGAAGTTATAATGTTCGATTTTTGTCAACACTGCGCCAAAGGGGTGTCAATTAAACTCTGGGGTCTACTTTCAGGCTGTACTGTACTGTACTGCACTGTACTGCACTGCTAGTGTTTTGTCCACTATCAATTACAATCGTACATAGGAAGAGGACAGAATATTCTAAATCCCTCAATATAGTGCAATCCAAAACAACACCAGTTACAGGAGTGAGTACAGTAATAAACTGGTGTATTCTGAACCCAATCATGTAAGTGATGTGGCAGTTGGGGAATTTTCCAATTTCTTATCCAGACATTCAAACTGAAACTGCATTTTTTTCCTCCATGTGATGTATAATGTAAACCAAGCAGTGATCTTAAAAAGGCACAATGAGTAGGATTTTCCTATAAAGCAAAGTATTGACTGATACAAAAATAATCCCTCTCAACCATCACTTAAGATCCACTAGAAGTGTGTGGTGGTGTCTGTATCTGCAGAGACCCAGCCCTCTGCCTGTATTGTCTCTTTTCTTTTCATTTTGCTGTGTTCAGTAACATTTCTAGGTGTCAACCTCTATAAAAACGTAGAGACCAGTTTCCAGATCGCAAGCACGCATCCAAGAGAAAGCTACAAAAATGGCACACAGCGCCGAAAAAAAGGCCAATAAAGCGAGGCAGAATGCCAAGCGCACAATGCTCGTTCCAAAACAAGAATCTGGGGTTGGCTTTCATCCACCAGTGAGCACCCTAACCCTTATTGAGCCGGAGAGGAGGAGCCAACTTTAAATGTTGTGTATACAAACCGCAACTGACAAATCCTACTCATTGTGACTTTAACCCACCTTAGTTCAATTCAAGAACAGTGTTGGAATCAAGAAGCAGCTACTTTAAGTAATAGGGGATATCTTCCAAACACGCATGGATGAGAGGACTCAACTTTGAATTATTTATCAATTAAACTTACAAAGTTAAAAGGGACAGCGTGTAGGATTTGGCGGCATATAGTGGTGTGGTTGCTTCATTGTACCCCTCCGTTCACTCCTCCCTTTCCAAGACTGCAGTAACGTGAGAGGCCATCTTTACCATAATAACACTACTTTAGGTGCAACAGATGTCAGACGGCGGCTAGCGGTACAACAGTTTTCACTCTGCAGCTCACATTACCGTAGTTTCACAAGCGTGTCGGAAAACTACGGTGGCCTTCAGGTAACGTGAAAATGTGAAAGGCTCTCTCTAGAGTCAGTGTCTGGTTTGTCTGTTCTTGGCTACTGTAGAAACATAGCGATGCAACATGGCGGCGGACTCCATGAAGAGGACCCAATCCCTATATACAGTAGATATGAAGGGCTCATTCTAAGCTAACGAAAACACAACAATTCTTAGTTTCAGGTGATTAGACACTAATAAAAAACAGTTATAAATATTATATTCCAGATCTGCTAATAATCATGGAAGCTTTACCCACTAGCAAAACATGATGGGGATGACTTCACTCTACTCAGCAAAAATACCGCACATACCAAACAGACGTGACTGCGGCTCATTTCAAATCTGAAACTGGAACAAACAAGTAGTCAATTCACTACAACAACTTGCTACTAAATGAAAGTACGATGAGTTGCAATAGCTATTAACTTCAAGAGCCATAAGACGTGTGGTAAGGGAAGCATGAAAGGCCAGCAACAGCTTTTATTTTTCCATCCTTATAAACTATCCGGCGCTCAAATCCAAGGTTTGTTGTGACGAATGTCTGCTGAGTCAGAGAAGGGAAAATATCAAATAAAACCACTTCCGAGTCTGACCTTTTCACAAAAGGAAAAGAGATTTTTAACTGAATTTCTGGGCTCTGGTATCATGCCTTATCATGCCTCCAATGTCAGCCACCACCGACATTTTTCAAACACCAAGTGACGCAATTTGGTAGGTAGAGCATTCAGCTACATCACAAATCAATGAGCACTTATCTTTTTTCACTAAACTACATTTTCTACTGAACTTCAGAAAGGTTTTACATGTTCCAGGCAACATACAGTGAAAGTGGCGTGCATTTTGCAGTGTACTCTCTTGGGTAATAATCTAATTAGTATACTCAATTTTACGACTTTGAGTGGCCTATACCTTCAACTTAAGTGGGTTGCGTCACAGTAAACATATTGGTCCTTTCAAGCTATGAAGAGTATTACTAGGGGGGGAAGGAATAGAGTGCTACAGGAATGAGTCCTAAAACCCGGAAATGAGTTAGCATCTTAGCCCTTCTGGTTCTCTTGTATGGAAGTCAATGGGTTTTTTGAATGGGTTTTTTTATTAGATGCCTGAAATAAGGTCTGTGGTTAACACAAGCTGAAGAGATTTTAACATTTTGTTCTACGGTATAAAATACGTCAGTAAATATCGTGAATTTTGGAAGCTTTTACGTGTCTTAAAAAAAAAGTGGTTGGTAACAAGTGGCTAAATGAGACTACTAAACGTCATCACGCCGACTCGTCCGCCTTTACAGCCTTGTTGTGTATACTCGCGTTCATGAGACCGCGTGTAGTTCGTTAGCGTTTTACTTCTGGCGATTGCAGTCACACTTCAAAAATCATAAAAGTGGTGTTCATTTGTGGAGATTATCTTGCTGAACAAAACATGTAAGTATCATAAATGTGTATTTGCCACAGAGCTTATTTTCTGCAATAATTAATAACCCAATGGAAAAATTCCATTGGTTTTTGTCGAACCCAGAGCGATGCTAACTTGCTGGTTGGCCTACAAAAATACGTCATCTCTGGAGCACTCTATAGCAATATCAGAACTTGTATAAACAGAAGCATCATTTCTCTAGGGCTAATTGAAAGCAAAGACTTGATAACCCTTAAATAATAAAGCGGAAAGAAAATAATCTCCCCTCAGTGGAGTTTAAACTTTTGCTTAGCAAGATAAGAAACAAACATCCACTTCTCTGACCCAGAAAATCTCTAAATAAAGGGTTAAAAAACACAAGCGGGTTCATATCAACCAGCGTTTATGTGCACTCAAAGCTTGGCATTCAAAAAAAAATATATAGAGCCTCTGCTCTCATCTTTGAGCATGGGAATTATTGGATTATGGTGCATAGTGCTTTGGTGACCTCCAGTGGGAAAATTAGTGCATACAAAAAGAACAGGCACCATTTCTGTTCAGCTTCAATGCATCTGAAAGACCCTTTCTTCTTAATATAATGGATAATAATGGCACATTGACATTTCTAGTATGGGTAGAAACTTTCAACAGAACGTATATAGGCTATGACAGGCCATATAGTCTTGATGCCACATCACCATCTACTGGGAATCTACTGCACATCCTTCAATTCAAGCCTCAACGGGGGCTTTAAATGACTGCAACTGAGAGGCACAAGGCAGACAGATTGAGCACCGAGACATGCTCAAGTGGTAGATCTATTTCAAACGCGTCTGGGAAATTGCAAACTATTGCCTTTTTGGGTGTTATCTGCCAGCTGAGTCAGAAAATGCCAAACAGGAGATCTGCGCAAAAAAAGACTGACTATCTGAAATGGGATAAATGTGAGGCCTGAGAGAGTAACTATAATATTGCAATCTGTTATATTTTTGTAACTGAGCATAAGGACATCTTTTGCAAAGGTCTCCATCAAATCGATGTAATTCTGTAAAGGAGCTAGGATTTTCTATCACATAAGAAAGGGTTTGTAAATTTGATGTAGGGAAAATTGTGGGACCGAATTTTCGATTTCCGAGAGTCCTGATTGATGACTTGTGTGAGCAAATACAGGGAAGCAGTATCTTGATCACCCACAAGACAATAGCCGTGACACAAACAACTTTATAATGTTACGTTTTTGTTGAGACAGTCAGAAAAGTTCAATAACATGTCAGTTTTTAATTTTTAGGACTGCAGTGAGTGGGGGTGTGTTATTGGACTACATTAAGGTATGGTCACACATGCATAAATGCAGGCAAGTGACCATCGCCTGCCGAGGCGATAACCACCTGAAAATTCACCTAAGTTGAACTCCATGCGAATGTGAAGCTGCGAATTTGCTTCACAACTGGAAGCGAATGTTTTTTTCGCCCCTTCTCTCGCATAGAATAGAAGTGAACAGGAGGCGAATGTTAATTTTGCAGGTGTGATGTGCCTTTATACTGTACGGATCATTTCACAGTTGTAAACGTACAGCTGGTCAAAAACAGCAATTTAATGATGTCAACTTTAGTTTACAGTAAACTCTCACTAAACAATTAACCAATTTAATAAAAAAGACTGAAAGTATAACCAACAATACAAATAATCATTAACAGCCCGAGATATTAGTACTGTATTTTGTTACCCTTTAAAGATATCGGTAGGGGACAGAAAAATATGAACAACTTCATAAACATTGTAAATAATAAACCAGAGCAACCTGAATACATTTTGTTGAAGTGAAATGCATTGATAGTGCTGCTCAAGAAAAAAAAAGTATTTTATGCTCATATTTGAGAAAGATTTTAAGAATTTAAGAGTGATTGTGAGTCATATAATCTCTCTCTGAATTTTATTATACTGTATTCTTTTTTAAATTATGAGCATGTCCATCTGTGGTAGATAGCAGAACCTTTCAGTGCAGCAGCACTGCAGGCTCATAATGTGAGGAGATGTCAGGAGAAACGCATCGCTCTTGAGAAGGTTAAGTACTTACTAGGGCTGTCAATCGATTAAAATATTTAATCGCGATTAATCCCATGACTGTCCATAGTTAAGTGTGATTAATCGCAAATTAATCGCACATACATTTAATACTGTAATCAACATGGGAGTGGGCAAATATGCTGCTTAATGCAAACGTTTGTATATATTTATTATTGTAAATCAATTAACAACACAAAACAGCGACAAATATTGTCCAGAAACCCTCACAGGTACTGCATTTAGCATTAAAAATATGCTCAAATCATAACATGGCAAACTCAAGCCGAACAGGCAACAACAGCTGTCAGTGTGCTGACTTGACTATGACTTGCCCCAAACTGCATGTGATTATCATGAAGTGGGCATGTCTGTAAAGGGGAGACTCGTGGGTACCCATAGAACCCATTTTCATTCACATATCTGGAGGTCAGAGGTCAAGGGACCCCTTTGAAAACAGCCATGACAGTTTTCCTCGCCAAAATTTTGCATAAGTTTGTAGCGTTATTTAACTTCCTTCTCGACGAGCTAGTATGACATGGTTGGTACCAATGGATTCCCTAGGTTTCTTTAGTTTCATATGATGCCAGTATCACTCTAGCATTAAAACTGAGCCCACTACACCCGTAAAATCGCAAGCTGTGTTAATGCGTTAAAGAAATTAGTAGCGTTAAAACTAATTTGCGTTAACGCGTTAACTTTGACAGCCCTAGTTCTTACTGAAATTATTATCTAGGCCTGTTAGTATCTCATATTGAACTTACTGACTAACTGTAGAAAACAGTCTAACTAAATAAGAGTATAGGATTAAATTTAGTACTTGTTTGGGTGAAGGAATTCAATTAGTCAAATGTGCATGTGAGTGTATGTGAGAGAACAATGTAACTTACTCTGAAAGCAGGGTTGGCTCCCAGCTCCAGGAGACATTTGACAGCTGACATGCACAGGTTGGATGCAGCGATGTGCAGGGCAGTGCCAAAGTCGAAGTCGCTACAGGTGGCATCTACCTCTACGAAAAAGAAGGCGGTAATTAGGAGGACTTTTCTATGGGATTATTGTGCATTTTTTACACTTCATGATGTTGTCTTATATAATTTTCTCAGAGATACCTCAAATTTAGACACTGAGATGAACCATTTTTGACAATAATTTACACCCCATCCCCAGAAATCCTGCCCCTGTAGAGGTTAATATCAACTCTATCACACTTTGTGTTCGAACAGATTGCTGAGAATAGACTTAAAGCAAGATGTGCCAGAGTTGATTTGACATGACCACGGGTATCTCATGGAATCTCAAAGTTGTATAAATTAACTGGACAGAATTTGGGACGATACAGAGCGTTTGCCCATGAATCAGATTTACTGAGTTATCTTAGATTTGCGGAGTAAAACCCAGAACCCCCTAAAAGCTGCAAAATGGACTGATGGGAAAAAAAGGCATCAGTTATCCAGATAACTCAGCAAAGCTGCATCTGGGAACAGACCCCAGGTCCACTGGTGAGTCATAGCTACAGCGTCTGGCAGCTGTTATCAGGGCCAAAGGTGGTCCATAACTGCAGTTAACAGGACCTTACATTTCTCTGGTCTCTCAGGGGATTTATTTATGCATGCTGTGACCACTCAGGGTCTGTAGTGCTGCCCTATCTCAATAGTTTACAATAATACTCATTTACAACAACCAGCTCCTGTTGTTAAGCAGACACTCATTTTCTATAGTTATGATACAGATCTAGTAACATCTAACGAGTGCACCTTGGCACTACTGCTTTCAAAGCTGTATATGTACATTTAAAGGGATAGTTTGGGTGTTTTGAAGTGGGGTTGTACGAGTTTCTTATCTATAGTCAGTGTATGACCAACAGTAGATAACGGTTGGCATGCCCCCAGTTTGGAGAAACAGACAGGAGTACAGGAACGATAGCAAAGCAATGTACTGCTGTGGACGGGAGCAGCAGCAAAACCTATTTTAGCCACATTCAAAAAATCATTATCAGTTTAAGTTTAAGCTAAATTTAAAATATTTTCCGATGGGGAACTGAACTGAAAGTGAAACTTATCTATACTGCCTTTGTCAACAGAATCTGGTAGCTTTGAAGAGAGCGTAAATAAGTTTCACTTTCAGTTCAGTTCCCAGTCGGTAAGGGCCGTCTGTCGGCAAGATAAAGCGGTGAAAATATTCTAAATATACCGTACACTTAAACTGATATTGATTTTTTTAAGTGGCTAAAAAACGTTTTGCTGCCGTCCCCGTCCACAGCAGTACATTGCTTTGCTCCTGTGCTGGTACTCCTGTCTGTTTCTCCAAACTGGGGGCGTGCTGACCGTCATCTACTGTAGGTAATACACTGAATATGGATAAGTGCCTCATACAACCCCACTTCAAAACACCCAAACTATCCCTTTAAGATTTAATTTTTCACGGTCACTAACCATAATCTATAGCCACTGGCATATAACCAGTAGACAAGGGAATCATTAGATCTCATCAAGAATACGTTATAAAACATTATGTGTAATGACAGGAAAAGCATCCACACACACCTATCTGTGCAATATTCATTTACTGAGGAAAGCTTTGGGTCAGGGACCTTCTTCAATACAGTGCACAATGCTTTTCCCATTATTCGTTGTTACAGCTTATCTCCAGCACCATCAACAAGCCTTTATCTGCTAATCAGTGATTTTTATAAAATTGGACTAGTCCACACTCATGTGAAATGAGTGATTCATTAAAAAAAATGGTCAATCTGTAGTAAATTCCTGCTGCCACTGTCCAAGCCTATCCACAATGCATCATCAAATTTATAAAAACCTGACCACCTAATGCAACAGCACACAAACTACAGTACAGCCTCCATAGAACAGAATCACACCTCTCTGACTGACACCTACAACAAAAACTACATGCGAAAAGGTTCTCAAATTTAGGATGCATTGGAAGGATGTTGTATGGATTTTATGTAGCTACAGTGGGTACACCTAATAAGCTGGCAACTCAGTATGTTTACCACGGGAAAAAGATAAAGTACTGAGGCCTTAATCACCACTGCAGTTGGTTATGAAATGTTTTCCCTGTACCGACTTCGGGGGCGACCTTCCTCCTCTCTCTTCTGGCTGCAGCTCTGACTCTCACCTCCAGGCTGGGAGGCCTGCAGCACCACACGGATCAGCTGGGGCACGTCGAAGTAGGCAGCGTAGTGCAGGGCCCTCATGTTAGTCCAGCGTGAGCGGAGGTTGGGATCAGCGCCCAGAGCGAGGAGCTGGCGGGCAAAGCCGGCAGATGTTTCTGCATCACCTGAGGAACACGGGAGGGATACAGGTGTGTACAAAGAGTAAAGAAGCAAAGAGACGAAACTCTGGTGCTTTTTTTGACAACAGCACTGCCTCCATGTTGGACTGAAAACGCCAACGAGTCTGTGGCCATGACCTTTTTTTTAGGTAAATCATCTTCCGGGTACAAATATTTAAATAGCCCTCATTTAAATCATTATGTCCTAAAAGTTGTAAAATTCACCAATAGCTGAATCCAGAGTTATTTTCCTCGGCATAATAAACGTGCATCAGACTCACGGGACTGCACCGCCCTGCATGTTCATATGACATATGTGGTTCTGCCGGCTTCCTACTAGCTGTAATAATGGAGATATTGGCTGTAATTCATCACTTTTATTATCTTCTAATACACTCATGGGCTGTATGCTGTAAGCCTGTACCGTGGTGGATGTATTAACGTCTCTGTTCCCAAACAACCGGCTATCAGCCAGTAGCTAGTAGTGCTAGTAGCATGACATCAACAGAGTTTAATGTAGTTGTAGGCTATTTACTAACACGCAGGGCAAAAGCACAGGACACAACCACTTATACATCCATGGTCTGTGGTCTATTGGACATTGATTTTTTGGAGGTCCTTGACATGAAAAAGTTTGAGAGTGCTCTCAAAATCTGTGTGCTAGATTTTTCTAACTTCCATTTATGTCCATCCCTCACTTCATGCTCCTCTGGGAAGTGGCCGGGCAAAAATGTTTAATGAATAAATAAGTAAGTAAGTAAATAAATAGTTTGAATAGTATGCATATTTATAATATTTTTATTGTTCAACACAGGACATTTCAATAGAAAAATTAAATATGACAATGGAATAGAAATAATTTTGTTTAACTTTTGTACACCACTTTGTTGTCAGACGTTTTACTGGCATCCGGTAGACGCTTACAGTGTGTCAGCTCTAGAGACTGTGTTTAAGGAGAAGTACCAATGAATAGCAGTGCTTACTGAGTCATACAGGCTTATGTTCAGTGGTCAGAGTAGCAAGATAAACTAACACACAGACCCAAGACAGAGGAGATGTGTATACACGTTTACAATTCAGCTGAGAGTGTTTATTGAACACCCCTGTCAATACTTACCGATGCCCGGGGCCCCGGCCTTGCAGCAGTAGTGCAGGAGGCTCATATCCGTCAGACCGTCTCGATCATTCACCCCGCAGCCTCTCTTTAGGATCTGTGCAAAGACAAGATGTGCGGTGTGTCACTAAGGACTGCTAGTGTCACTGAGCAGAAATATTACATAATAGACTATAAAGTGATACTCCAGGGCACTGATCTGATGAATGACAAGCAAGCTGGGCCTCTCATAACTCTACTCATCTTTAAATTTGGACCAGAATTGTTGGGCAAACTGACATGGAAGCGGGGCATTTATTTCTCAAGGGTAGCAGTTATTAAGTGAGAGAGTGAGAGAAAATAAGCTCCTGCTTTTACCCTTGAGACAAGTGCTTCCCTGCACAATTTACTGCATTGCAGCTATTATGTGTAGCTCCGCGTTGAGGTGGTTTGGGGATGGGTTAGTGGAGGTTTATTTTATTCTAAAGTATTCTGATGTTTTCAGTTTTCATTATTTGTGTTGACTTGTGAGTAATTCAATGAGCAGAGTGGTGAATTGTGACCTTCACAGACATTAGAGTTTTTATCAAAGCATGTAGACAGTGAAAAATGCTGGATGGCGTCACCTCATTGCCGATGAGGTCGATGTTCTTCTGGACCTGGGGCACCCACTGCCTGAGGACAGCGAACAGCTCCGGTATGGTGGTGCTGGGATCCAGAAGAACCTCCTTGCACTGCGGCTCACTGGGGTCAAAGAAGGAGAACTCTGGAGATGACAAAAAGGTGTGTGTATTATGTTTTGCGATACTTTATCGATTCTCCAAAATGCTGTATCGATTTTTAATTAACCTCTTAAAAATCTGACGGCTCGCCGGTGGACCGGGCCGCTACTATTTTTTGGAGGTTGTAGCGGGCTCAGTTTAAAAGTAGAGGGAAGATATTGGCATCATATAAATCTAGAAAACCGGAGGAATCCATCAGTATCATCCATGTCATACTTGCATGTCGCAAAGGAGGCTAAAAAACGCTCCAAATTTAGACAAAGTTTTGGCGAGGAAAAAATGGCATGGCCATTTTCACAGGGTTTCCTTGACCTCTGACCTTTAATATTTCTGCATAATGGGGTCCCTAAACAGTTTTGGAATTACATAAATTGGGTATCACTGTAAAGCTGAGATTCAATGAGCCCAATTGTATTCACGTGTTATAATATTAGTCCCCATAGTGACTTTTTTTTGTACTGATTTTATACATATGGTTTGTTTTTTATACTATGATGTTTTCCTAAAATTAGATTTGAAAGAAATCGCAATATATCGTCTTGCTTACAGTATCGCAATATATTGAATTGTAACTCCTGTATCGTGATACGTATCACCAGATTCTTGCCAATACACAGCCCTACTTGGAACTGTGAATCCAAAGCTTTATGTTCCCGTTTCACCTGTTTATGCAGGTGAAGAGAGCATGTGTGAAACTCTGCAGCACAGACGTGCATTAACTTTCCGCAACACACTGTTCAATCGATTCAATCAAATTAGTAATCTTGGGAAATGCCCTTGCTGTGCTTGCAGAGGCGAATGAAATCAGATGTGACAGCGGATGGCATGCTGTGAACCAAATGAAGCATTAGAGAGCTCGGGCTCGGAGGCTGAAACAAACAGGCCTTTCACAGTGAATACCAACGCTTAGAATTTAACCAGCGTCAAACCTTCTGCATTTGCTTTACTCAGTAAATAAATTGACCTCCCTTATATGTAAAACAACCAGTAAAGTTTGCTGGCTGTTTTATATATAAGGAAGGTCAATTTAAAAGCCATTAATGCTGACTAATGACCACATGATTTCATCCATGATATTCTGGGATGAAAAACTGATTGTATGTCAGCACTCCACTCCATTTCAAATTTAACGGATATACCTTTTACCTGTTTAGGAAAAGATCAATCATTTATTAAAAGTAAAACTCAAACTAACAAATTAATCTACTGGTAATAAATAAAAAATATGATATTTCTGAAATCAATCTGTAAGAAATAAGTCATCACTTTGTGTTAATTTAAGCAAACCAAAATTGTTTTTAACCATCATTAAAAACGACGCCATTATATATTTCAATAATAAACAATGAGCGCGAAATAGATATCTGCCACCCTAAGACTGGAATCATCGGTCAGCGGAGTTATTGAGTGCGTTTTCAGGACGTTGATATCTTGTCCTGTCAGAAGGATAAAGATCATCATCATCATCGATTATTATTACTGCTTGAATCTTGATAAGTCTCGCCTAGTTGGGCATTGATCAAACGGCCAACAAAGTTTTTAATATGTCATCGGCTGATCATTATTTCTGATCAAAAAACGCAGAGGAAACATTTTTCAGATTCCAGTCATAAAGCTGTTTTTTATCCAATCTTTTCTCTGTCCGTTCGGTACTGCACAGAGGGTGTTAATTAACCCGAAATGTTACACAGCTCCACTGTGCTGATGTACTGAATGTGTACATGTGTGTGGATACTCACCGCAGTCACTGGGCATGGGTGCAGAGGCCACCTGGTGGATAACTGGCCGCTGATGGGAGGAGGCCCAGCCCAGCACAGTGTCTCCGTCGACAGGATCCGGAACATCCTCCTTTGTCATTTCCCCCTCAGGGCCTGTGGTGAGAAGAACAATATTAGAAGACCTACTCAGAGAACACAAGTAGGTCTAATTTCAACAACGCACTGAGAACTCCACTTATTTTATGAGGAGAAATGACTCCATTGAAGGTTTCAGTTGATCTGGCACCATCCGACTAAAATGGGTGAGCTTCTCGATTTTCATCTAAATGCGGCCTATCTAATATGGAGGACGGAACCTCCGGAAATAAAAAATAAATGAATAAATAAATAAATGACTCGATAAATAAATGAGCCATTAAAGGCCCCTCATTTGCATAATGAGGCAGAAATGCATAAAGAATTGTAAAAACAAATGTGTAAAGAAATGTATAAAACAGAATACAGAAATAAATAAGTTTGGGGAAATAAATAAGGGGTGAAATGCAAAGGGAAAAGTGTGCATGAATAAACACATTCAGAAATAAATACAAATATTTAAAAATAGATATAAAATAAATAAAAAATAAAAGCAAAAATGAATAAATAAGAAAATAAATGCATAAATAAATAAATATATAAAAATATAGGAAAAAAAGGGAAAATTAAACAGAATAGTAAATAAATAAGGGAATTAATAGAAAGATAAATAAATAAAGCAAATTAGAACTGAAATATCAATTTATGTCACATTGTATCAATTAGTTAATGGCTACATTTATTTTTAATTTGTTTTTGCTACATTTAATTTATTTATCGAGTAATTTATTTAATTATTCATTATTTTTTATTTTGGCAGGTTCCATCCTCCATAATTTAACTGTATATTACTCAGGAAATTGGGTTTGATTAAATCTCAAGGTGGAATATACTGGTTCGACAAAAATATATAGGCAGTAAAATATCACAGTACCAACAGCCTTAACATTGTTTTCATTAGAGTGATATTCCTCTTATCCTCCTCTAAATCTGTATATTGCAGAATCCAAGTGCAACACTAAAAGTTGCAACAATTACACACAGTATAGGACAATTAATACTGGCAATATTATCAGAATATGATGATCTAATATGATCTCTAGCATTTTTATACAAAGTGGTGAGTGACGTACATATGGAGGTAAAGTGTGATCATGTGCAGTGTGGTAAATGCACAAGGATTATACATTCAAACTGTCAAACCAACAAGATCACCTGATATTTAGGCCCGAGGATTAGAGACCAAGAAAGTCTGCATTTGAGTCAAAGCAAATTTCTACTGCCAAAACAACAAAGTTTGAGTGATGATTTTAGTTTCCCTTAAGACTTTAAAACAAATATTAGGGATGCACAGATACTGACTCAAATAGCTGGATCGGGTATCTGTGACAATGGGGCCGATCTATTCAATTAAATTCTATGTTTATATACTTATATACTGGAATTTTAATTCCTGTTTACATTTTGAGCAATTTGCTGCAGCATTAAAAATGTTCACACTTGAATTAAAATTCCTGTAAATTTTGCATTTTTTTGCTTAAATCAAGCCTGATGTTGCCTTACACTGGCAACATGTGTGTCCCCTCCCAGACCTGGATCAGGGCATCAGTAAGCTCCTGGACAGTCTGTGGCAGTACTTGGCAGCGTCGGATGCACCGATACACAACGTCCCACAGGGTGCTCAATTGGATATAGGTCAGTGGAACGTGAGGGCCAGTCAATGGCATCAAAGCCTTCGTCATCCAGGAACTGCTTACACACTCTGGCCACATGAGGCCGGGTATTGTCCTGCACCAGGAGGAACCCAGGGCCTACCTAACAAATATAGGTTTATGGTGAACACATGCTTAACTACTGGCCTAATCAACTCACTGACAATATAAAAGGAAAACAGGGGGCTGGGGAAAAGGGCAGAAACCTTAAGAGGTTGAACTACAAACACACACAGGCCTAAGCCTGGAAACACCGAGCCTAACAAACCAACCAACACTCACTGTCATCTTCTCCTTTATCCTCTTTCTTGTTGATCTCCATGAGAGCTTCCCAGTCCAGCTAAGCTATAATCAAGAGACACAGACTGGGTCCAGCAGAACATCTAACCAAGCTGCTTCTCAAAATAACCCCAAAGTACATAGACAGTCCCCTCCTCGACCACCAACGAAACACCCCCTCGCTCTGATTGCACCCTGTTGATCCCCTCACTAGTCCCAGGTCCAGTTGCTATTTACAGCCGGTTCTCACTTTCTGACTCTCTCCGGCCAGCTAGAATGTCACTCTCACTTTCCAGTCGTGTGCACTGCTGACCCCGCTGCCACCTCATCTGACTGGTCAACCGTAAGACCCACAATGCAGAGAATGTGTCTGTAGGGTGACAGTGCAAACCAACACAGCGTAAAAGGGCAGCAAAGTGGTGGTTGTGATTAGGACGAGTGTCCTTCACTGTAAAGGCCAGTGTCCAATTCCCCTTGACAGCAAGCATCCACCCTATTAAAGCACCCATTGGCAAAATACTGAATCCCTATCCGCTCCAGAAGAGAGGTGTAGCCAAACCTCACCTGTGACCTCACTAAAAAAAAGATTTTTTTCTCCCTTTGGATTACCAGTTTAATGGGGTTTTAATATGACACATTTAAAGCCAAACAGTGGGATACACCCTCCAACAGAACTAGGCATCGTATTGTAGAAATAATTGCAAGGAGAAGAGCAAAGGGGACAGTAATAGGCATTTTTCACAGCAAGCATTTTAACTTGTCACAGTAGGAATAGCACCGGTGTTACTAATAACATTAATGAGTGCTCTGTTCTATTCAACTGACCCAGAGAGCCATGACAGTGAGCCAGCATGCACAATATACCACTCTGAAACTGAAGCAGCTAAATGGAACTCAGCCGTCCATCATAACTTTATCTTTTAAACCTGTGCTTTTCCCACTGTGACATGTCGAAAAGTCTTCAGT